>NC_137776.1:73965196-74273715 GCF_963455305.1 Plecotus auritus | reverse complement strand
GAAATAGATATGCAAATCAAGGAAGCACAGAGAGTCCCAAACATGATGATCCCAAAGAAGCCCACACCAGGACACATCATAATTAAAAAGCCAAAGGTTAAAGACAAAGAGAGAATCTTAAAAGTAGCAAGAGAAAAGCAGTTAGTTGCTTAAAAGGGAGCTCCAATAAGACTGTCAGCTGATTTTCCAACAGAAATTTTGTACGCTGGAAGGGAATGGCATGAAATATTCCAAGTGATGAAAAGTAAGGACCTACAACTCTACCCGCAACACTATTATTTATGATGGAACTAGAGGCTCGATGCATGAAATTTGTGCAAGAGTAGGTCTTTCTTCCCCTGGCTGTTGGCACTGGCTTCCCTCTGGCACCTGGGACCCCGGGCTTCCCTCCGGCCACTGGCAGGCACCCGGGACCCAGGCTTCCCTTGCAGCCCCAGAAGGTCATCCAGTCTAATTAGCATATATGCTTTTATTTTTCCAGACTAGAGGCCCGATGCATGAAATTTGTGCAAGAGTGGGTCTTCGCAGCCACAGGTGGCTGCCTGGATCCCTCCCTTGCAGCTGCTGCGGCTGCCTCGATCCCATGGCTGCAGCCCCCAGCTTAGTCTGGAAGGACATCCAGTCTAATTAAGCATATGTCACTTCTATTATTATAGATGATAGGTAAGAGCTTCTGAGACAAGAAAAGCTAAAGGAGTGCATCACCACCAAACCAGTATTACAAAAAATGTTAGGGGGTCTTCTTAAGAAGAAGAAAATAATAGGTCCAAAAATCTGAATAGTAAAATGGCAATAAATGTATGTCTATTATCCATATGTTCATTGAAGCATATTTTACGATAGTCAAGATATGGAAGCAACCTAAGTTTCTATCAATAAATGAATGGATAAAGAAGCGGTGCATATATACAAGGAAATGTGACTCAGCCATGAAAACAAATTAAATTATGCCATCTGTAAAAACATGGATGGACCTAGAGCAGCCTTGGGCAAACTTCGGCCTGCGGGCTGGATCCGGCTGTTCTATCCGGTTCTCTGCTCTCCCCTCCGCTCCTTTACTTTGAATTTATAATAGTTCACACAAACACTCCATCCATGCTTTTGTTCCGGCCCTCCGGTCCAGTTTAAGAACCCATTGTGGCCCTCAAGTCAAAAAGTTTGCCCACCCCTGAACTAGAGTGTACTGAGCTGAGTGAAGTAAATCAGATAGAGAAAGACAAGTGCCATATTATTTTACTTAAATGTTGAAACTAAAACAAACAAACAACAAAATAAGACCAATAAAGCAGAACAGAAACAGATTCATTTATACAGAGAACATTGTAACAGTTGCCAGGTGAGAAGGGGGTGGAGAGTGGATGGATGGAAAAGGTGAAGAGATATAAAGTAAAAATTGGTGGTTACAAAACAGTCACAGAAATGTCAAGTGTAGCCTAGAGAACACAGCCAATAATATTGTAATAACTATGAATGGTGTCAGATAGGCACTAGACTGAGAGGGGTGATAATTTCATAAGTTATATAAATTTCTAACCACTGGTTAGTACACCTGAAACTAATATAATATTATGCATAAACTGTAATTTCAAAATAAAAAAATATTAAAAGAAAAATAATAAACACAAAATTATATTTAGCCTGGTTCTTCATGTAGATTTCAAAATAGCTGGCTTATTGCAATCAATAAGAAATGTTCTAGTATAGAAAGCTGATCCTCACAGCCAACTGGCCTGCCGTTCAATTCCTCCCAGTGATACCAACAACAATCAAACTTAACTACAACAAGGCTGTACACACAGTCCACAAAGGGGTGCACCAAGAGTGTCCACCTCAGGTTAACTGGGGAGGCCGACCCACTGGGCCATATAGGAAACCTAGCACACAACTCAAGGAAGCAGTGAAAAATGGGGAGACGAAGAAACAGATCACAAACAAAAGAAATGGAAGAAAACAAACGACTGGATATAGAATTCAAAACCATGGTTATAAGGCTCTTCAAGAATATCCTAGAAAAGGCCGATAAATATAACGAGACCCTCGAAGATATGAAAAAGGACCAACTAGAAATTAAACATACACTGACTGAAATAAAAAATATTATACAGAGACCCAACAGCAGACTAGAGGAACACAAGAATCAAGTCAAAGATTTGAAATACAAAGAAGCAAAAAACGCTCAACCGGAAAAGCAAAAAAAAAAAGAAAAAAGAATCCAAAAAGTTGAAGATAGTGTAAGAAGCCTCTGGGACAACTTCAAGCGTACCAACATCAGAATTATGGGGGTGCCAGAAGAAGAGAGAGAGCAAGATACTGAAAACCTATTGGAAGAACTAATGACAGAAAACTTGCCCCACCTGGTGAAAGAAATAGACTTACAAGTCCAGGAAGCGCACAGAACCCCAAACAAAAGGAATCCAAAGAGGACCACACCAAGACACATCATAATTAAAATGCCAAGAGCAAAAGACAAAGAGAGAATATTAAAAGCAGCAAGAGAAAAACAGTTAATTACCTACAAGGGAGCACCCATACGATTGTCAGCTGATTTCTCAACAGAAACCATGCAGGCCAGATGGGAGTGGCAAGAAATATGCAAAGTGATGAATAGCAAGAACCTACAACCAAGACTACTCTACCCAGCAAAGCTATCATTCAGAATTGAAGGTCAGATGAAGAGCTTCACAGATAAGAAAAAGCTAAAGGAGTTCATCACCACCAAAACAGTATTATATGAAATGCTGAAAGGTATTCTTTAAGAAGAGGAAGAAGAAGAAAAAGGTAAAGATAAAAATTATGAACAACAAATACATATCTATCAACAAGTGACTCTAAAAATCAAGTGAATAAAAAGTCTGATGAACAGAATAAACTGGTGAATATAATAGAATCAGGGGCATAGAAAGGGAGTGGATTGACAATTCTCGGGGGGAATGGGGTGTGTGGGGTGCGGGAAGAGACTGGACAAAAATCATACACCTATGGATGAGGACAGTGGGAAGGAAGTAAGGGCAGAGGGTGGGGTGGGAACCGGGTGGAGGGGAGCTATGGGGGGAAAAAAGAGAAACAATTGTAATAATCTGAACAATAAAGATTTATTAAATTAAAAAAAAGTTTAAGGATCAAAAAAATAAATAAATAAAATAAAAATAAGACAACAGGTAAAAAAAATGTTCTAGTATAATTAATAAAGATTTCAAATCAGAAAAAAAATAAGTTTTAATGTCAAAATAAAATTGACAAATATGCTCTGAAATCTGTTAGAATTTTTCCCTTTACTTGAAATAAATATTTACTTTGCCCTGGTCACCTTCTCTGACACCACTATTCTAGTTCTAGCATTCAGTTTCTAAACTCCAGACCCCCTGTCGCCTAAATGCCATTAGAATACAACTTTGAAGTTTTGACAGATATATTCTAGTTACCAAATAGTAGAAGAAGGATCAAGAGATAAGGTGTAAAAGAGATCACAATCCATATATCTGAACAAAGCAAGGTGCTGAAAGGGTCCAGAGTAGTAGATAGATTGGCACAGATTAAAGGAAGGTAAATTTTTCCATTAATTTGTTTACTTATAGCTCAGGGAACAATTCTCTTGCTTTCAAATGAAATCATCTGCTCTGCTTCCCTAGCCAAGCATCATGAAGAAACCATCTGAGGATCTAAGTGATGTTTTCAACAATAAATCGAAAAGGACCATTTACAAATGACTCTTTCAAACAGGGACTTTTTCTGTTAGCTAAGACAAAGAGGTTAGCTTTCTAAGATAGTAACAAAAAGATTAAAAAAAAAAAAGAAGAAAGAAAGGAGACAGCCAAGAATGGTAAGAGGAAAACATGCCTATAGAAATAATTGGTTAAAGGACTGACCAAAGGGAAAAAGCTATTACATTTTCAGAGGACGATGCAAATAGATCCCCAGTAGTTTCAGTAAGTAGAAACATGACATATGAATGACTGAAATACTGTTTTTAATTTATTCTGATTAAATGGTGCTGTGTGTGCATAATATAGTATTTGAAAACTGAGCCCAGAACATACATGTTTGCTGCCCTTCAGTAAGTGTCTACTGCATGTCAAGTGTCATATTAAGTGCTTTGCAAACAGTGAGATTCAAAATCTTAGTGTTTGAGATGACTTAGGTCAGCAATGAGAATAGCTGAGGAATATTAGATGGTAACACCTCCAATATATCACAATTATATTCATAAGTTGTGTTCAATTGAGACTTCAAATACTTATTTATATTTAGTGCTTTCGGTTTAAAGATGTCTGGTTCTTTCTACACATGCTTGGTCTCTGATAAAATATCTCCTTGGAGAATCCTTTGTTGAAGTTCGTATCTTTAGGAGGCCACCACCATATACCATTTACTATCATATCGCATGATCTGGATTTTTTCATAGCACTTATCTGAAATTATCTCATTCAAATTAATTGCTTATTTATCTCTCATTTTTCTCCCCTAGAATATAAACTTAATGGAATCAAGGTAGTTTTCTATGTTATTGATCATTGTATTACTATATATACAGCCTAAAATATTGCCTAGAACACAGTAGGTATTTGATAAATGTTAAATTAAAACTCTAAGTTAAGAAAAGAAAACCAGAAACAAATTTTATGCATGTAAAATCTATAGCTTCACTGATTCTTTTGCATTCTTTTTCTCTTTTTCTCTCCTGGCCATGTATTGAAATTCCCCACTGTAATGGTAAGTTTATCTTTTCCTATTCATTCTTTTCATGTTTAAATATTTATATATATATACAAATTAAAATTTGCTATACCTTCTTTCTTCAAGTCATTATGCTTTTTGCCCTGGAGTCTTCCTTTTTAAAATTTTACATGCAAATACCAGCTTTATTTTGTTTTGAGTTACATGAACATATTTTTTTATGTTTTTGCTTTCAACAGTTCTATGTCTTTCTTGTAGGTTTTGCTTCCTTTTGCTGTATCTGTTTCAACTTTTTTGTGATTTATTTGAAATCTTTATTTTATTACATTTAGTGCAATCACTGAATTCTTTGGACTTAAAATCAGCTGTCTCAGTATATGTTGTCTATTTTTGATATTTTACCTTTAGGGTGTAGAACCTAGAAAACACAAACCTGAACTGTAAGTCTGAGGTAACTAGGAATACAGCTTCCCCCTGGAAGACCTTGAACTGCAGTTTTCATTCCCACCAGTTTCATGAGATAGTTGACAGCAGAAATGAACCAAACCAAACTAATACTTTGTCTAGTATTTCTATTGGTTTTCAGTGGGACAGTGAATCTGAACTGAGTTAACCCATCATTGTAAAAAGTTACATTGAAAAAGTAATTCTATGAGACAGAAACTAGAACTTTCTAAAAAGATGATAATTGTTAACTATCTGGTAAACTTGAATACCCAGAATGAATTATAACTCTGTGCTACAGATGATCAAGTTTGTATCTATTTTGTGTGTGTATGCTTTTGAAGGAAAAAAAATCTCAATTTGTGTATGTTTTGTAATTAAATATTATTTCTCATAAGAGAATGTCTTAGTATAATAATTCCATCTGCTTCTAAAACATGTGAAAAGTATAATTAAATAAATCAGAAACATGTATTGTATGTATGTATCAGAAATCTATATCTATTAGAATTTTTAAATTTTTGTCTTATTTAATTTTTATCACCAATCAAGTGTTGATTCTGCCTCTACCTTCAATAGACAGAATTGACATCCTGGGCAGTCTAAATATGTTTGTGGAATTCTGCTTGTGGTGCTATTCTATGCATGAAGTATACATAGATTACTAGAAAAAACTCAGTCCTTGAATTAAAAGATAACTGATAATGATTTGTTAATTAAAATATACACAAATGTATTTTGCAAAATGTCTGAAAATAAAGTAGTCTGCCAGTGGACATCTGTGAACAGTAAAAAAGGTGAGAAAATGTAAGCAGGCAAAAAACTATTTAGAAAACAATTGACTCTAAAACAGTTTGCTATTTTAAAGTTCTCTTTCATGCTTGTGTCTTGTTTCCTACATTTTTTTCTTTCTATACTGTATGCAAAGATTTAGGGCTAAAAATTATTCAAAGAGTGCTTGTTTTAAACTTTCACAGCATTCATAAATAGCTAAGAGATACAAAGAAAAACTTCATACATTTTCAGCTTATCAAATGTCAAACGAAGCATGAAACAAAAGGTTTTTTTCTATTTTTTTATTTCTTTCTCTTTTATCCACACTAAAAAAATTATAGTAATACAGCCAGAAAGCCATTGTTGAAACTTTTTTATGCTCTACATCTTTTAAATAAGCATTCTACTCTGAGAAGGAAAATAATATATATATTTTAACTAATATATCATATAAAGTTTCCAGTTGAGTCATGGAAAGTGAAAGAAAGAATAAGAAAAAAATAAGCTAGAGAGTGAGACAGTGTTGAATACAACAGATAAAGAGGAAATGGTTTCCTTGGCAACAAAAGCACTTTGGAAGTTTCAGACAAAAGTACAACTAGGTACAAAAGATCTGATTAAAATTTATAGCAGGAGAAGGAATTTGTGCAAATTTAAAGGTACCAGAATATGCATTGTATAGCTGAATGTGATTTCTGAAAATTGATATTTAGAATTTGTTTAATTGAAAATATTTTCTGTGTTTTGGTATAAAGTAGCATTTAGGGTCTATGTTAATCTATCAAAAAAGGTTTAAAGGATACAAAAGATATTAATGCTTTATTTCTGACTTCAGAATTAAAAGTGGCAAAGAACATGTCAAAGAGGGTAGCTTCAGACATCTGTTGGGGGACTTCTAATAGTTCTTTTGATGTAAATATTTCTCTCTTTTCCACGTCCAGTGTGGCTAGAGAGCAGGTCCAGTTCCTGAGTAGGGGCAGCTGGGGATTGAGAAAAATGAAAGAAATAGACACATATATAGAAGGAAAAAGCTGGGACCGGGTGGGACCGCTGCCCTCTTCTGATGGAGAGACAGTGACCCAGAGCCGCTGCAGCGTGTTTATTTTATACCCCCAAATACCAGGAAGTTTTCCATTTGTTCCTGGTGCTTGGCTGGACTTACATAATAAAACCCACCCCCGGCACCTGGGCCAAAATGAAGGTCAAGCTGATAACACTTATGCCTTTTGGCAGAATGTGTTTCCAGGGTGTGGCTTTGCCAACTGCCCTGGATTCAGCTGACAATTTAAAGAAATGCCCATGGGCCTTCCCAGGCACTCTCTACACTTTTGAACTCCATTTCTTCAAAGAAGAATAATATTCAGTCATCTTCATTTTCATCCATCATGAATAAGAATTAATTATAGGTCATTTTCTATACATTTAAAAATAATGTGGAGAAAAAGAAACCTTAGTACACTGCTGGTGGGAATTCAGAGCGGAGCAGCCACTATGGAAAACACTGCAGTTTCCTCAAAAAATTAGAAATGGAACTTCCATTTGATCCAGTGACCCCACTTCTAGAAATATTTCCTAAAAATCCCAAAACACCAAGTAGAAAAAATATATGCACCCCCTATATTCAAAGCAGCATTATTTATAACTAGAGGCCCAGTGCATGAAAATTCATGCACTGGAGGGAGGGTCCCTCAGCCAAGCCTGCCCCCTCTCACACTCTGGGAGCTCTCAGGGGTGGGAGGTGACCTGGTGATCAGGGGAAGGCAATGCCCCTATCACACCTCTGCTGCTGCCACTGCCAGCAGCACAAGCCTCGGCCGACCCTGGTTACCTGAGCCTTGGGTGGCCCTGGGTGGCTGGCATCCACCATCCAAGGCTTGCCTGTGCCTTGGGGCTGCCCTAGGCGGCTGGGCAGCCGACATCCAAGGCTTGCCTGAGCCTCAGGCATCGGCTGGGCAGCTGACATCCGAGACTTGCCTGCACCTCAGGCCAGCCCTGGGTGGCTGGGGGTCTGAGAGGACCGACCGTGCACCTGCCACCCCCCTGGTGGGCCTTAAAGGACTGGGGGACTCTGGAGGAGCTGAGGGCACTGGCATCACCATCTTGTGGTTATGGGCACCACCATCTTTGTGATGATGTGATGGTCAATTTGCATATTCCCTCTTTATTAGATAGGATAGCTAAGATCCAGAAACAGCCCAAGTGACCATCAGTAGGTGAATGGATTAAAAAAACTGTGGTACATTTACACAATGGGATACTATGCAGCTATAAAAAAGAAGGATCTTTTATTCTTTGAGACAGCAAGGAAGGACCTGGATATGATTGTGCTAAGTGAAATAAGCCAGTTAGAGAAAGACAAATGTCACATGATCTTACTTATATGTGGAATCTAATGAACAAAATAAACTGATGAATAAAATAGAACCAGGGGCATGGAAACATGAGACAGACTGATGAATTTCAGAGGGAAGGGGGGAGAGAGGAGCAGGAAGAGATTAATCAAATAATTTATTTGATACAAGCATTGACCATGGACACAGACAATAGGGTGGTGAAGGCCTGGGGCAAGGCAGGAACTGGGTAGTAGGGAGCAATTGGGGGGTAAGGGGGCACCTGTAATACTCTCAACTATAAAGATTAAAAAATCCTAATATATAAAAAGCCAGGGGCCGTCATGACCAAAACAAACCAGATGGACAACTGAACAGCAGGCTACGTGGGGTGACCAGGCCAGCAAGGGGTTTAGTGAGGGATGACCAAATAACTGAACAGCAGGTTGCATGGTGTGACCAGGCCAGAAGGGGGGGGGTTAGTTGAGGGTGACCAGGCTGGTGGGGGAGGCAGTTGGGGGCAACAAGGCTAGCAGGGGGGAAGTAAGTGGTGACCAGGCTGGTGGGGGGGCGCAGTTAGGGGCAACCAGGCTGGCAGGGGTCAGTTGGGGGTGACCAGGCCATCAGGGGGGGGGCAGCAAGGGGGTAACCAGGCTGTCAGGGGGGGCAGTTGGGGGCAATCAGGCCTAAACTGGCAGTTGGACATCCCCCACGGGGTCCCAGATTGGAGAGGGTGCAGGCTGGGCTGAGGGAACCCCACCATACATGAATTTCATGCACTGGGCCTCTAGCAATAATAATAAATAAAAATAATCCATATCAAACATTTAGTGTTCAAAGCTAAAATGGGACTGCAGATGATCATGATGAAAATCTATATTATAAATTTTGAATAAACAGAGCCTATTTGATCACTCTGATGGACATATTCTATTACATATAATGCTAACAGCCTAGTATTCCATCATCTTGGGCAATGATGTTCTGCATATTACATACTATAGAGAAATGGAGAATGAAGAGTTGTTGAATCAAAAATATTGTCAATTCTGGTAGAAAATTTTCAAATGTCTTAGGTTGAAATGAAATGTCAACACCATTGAAAAAACCTTTTTGCATGCCTACTTGTGCACAAAATAATGTATATTTTCAAAACATAATTTTATAAACATAATCCTATATTCTAAGACTTATTTGATTGGCACTAATATGTGAAGAAACTATACCATTCAGTTCATATTATTTTGCCTTACCGAGGATAATCACAATGAGCTTTAATTCATTTTTATCCATGATTACCTATAAGTTTTCTGAGCACTCAGCATGCCTAAGATATTAAATCCCAAGGTAGTAATTAAAGTGATATTTCTATAAGAAACTTGAAATTAAAGGAACTATTTTAGTTTTCTAATGTACAAGCTACTCTTGGATATTTTTTCTAAAAAGATGTAGAAAGGTAGAAAACATTTTTATTAATTTTGTCCTTAGTTTCAACAAACATTTAAAAATTTAAATACAATAAACTATATGTCTATATTAATTTTGGCTCTGTAGAAATAATATATGGAAGGTCAAAATTTAAAAAGACCTGGTGTTGACTAATTTAAATTATTTACTTATCTTTAATAATGAAGGATAACTATGAGTAGAGAGCCAAAAACAAAATTAAAATGTTCTACAGAACAATGTATAGATATCCACATTTGCTTTTCATTACTTTTATTCCTGGCAAATTGTATTTAAAATATCACAGGTTAAAGGACAATGAAATATCGAATTCCAACTCTCCTGTAATATATTCTGGCAAATAAAATGTCCTTGCCTTTGGCCCTGAAGTTCACCATTAATTTTTTTAATTTTATTTGAATTTCCACATTGAAGAACTACTATTTTAAAAGAGAAAATCCCTGTACATGCTGATATTGCAAACTTTTTTTATTTCATAAAATTGATATAGTGCACAAATCATTATTACCAATGGTACTTACCTTGCAGTTGAAAATCTGATAATTTTTATAGAGATAATTACCAATGTGCATGTTTCCAGTAATTTTAAGCATGATTTCTAATCAATTTCATTCAATCATTATTGAAGGCCTACCATGGCCTTAATATTTGAATGAGTACTTAGAATCTGAAAAAGAAGACTAGCACAATCACTTTGCTCTAAAAGATAATACACACGCCCTGAGGGGAAAATATATGAATGTCAAATTACTGATACATACTCTACACTATACAGACAGTTATAAGTTAACTAGAGGCCTGGTGCACGAATTCGTGCATGGGTGGGGTCGGGCCAGGGGAAGGGGGCATGGGCAATTGGTGGGCTGGGTCCCCCCTTGTCAAACTCCTGGTTGAGGGGACAATTTGCATATTAGCCTTTTATTATGTAGGATAGTCTACCTATCAGGGCTACTTGAAATCACTCTACACGTGCACTGATTCACAGAATTAGATGTGGACTCCTGCACTATGCCCCCCCCCCCCACTTAGAATTATTTTTGAACTGAATACCATTTATTCTAAATGGTGCATATTTTCCAAATTTATCATGTGAGATCACTAATAAAAATGATAATAACTAACACAGAGTCCTAGTGTATGCCCGATATTTTCTAAGTGACTTCCATATATTAACTCATTCCATCCTTATATGGTGAGCTGTATTTTGCACACATTCTGCAGACGAGGAAAGTCAGGTAATGAAAAGTTCAGTGTCCTGACTGAGATTGTATCCTGAGGAAGTGGTACACCCAAAATGTTTGTTTCTAGAAATTGTGTTCTTAGCCATATGACATAAATCAATGATATATATTATGCAATAGTTGGTTTATCAGCTGTGGGGAAATATATGTTCTAATATGTTTGTAACTAGATATAACCAGGTTTATAATTTCTTACTGGAACAAAATTATTTGAAGATTATGTGAATTACCCTGGAATAGCTTACAAAACTGAATACATGGTCAACTGATACTAATGTTTAATATTTGCTATATAAGTAGATAAGAAATGTATGTAACATTCTAAAGGAAGTTACTATGCTTAAATTTTGAGAAGAACGTGATGATAAATTAGACATTTTTTACAGAAAAATGTTTAGAAGAAGTAACACTTGAATTGGATATTGTAGTAGTATCCTGAGTAACATAGCAGTACAATGCATTACTCACATGTTTGTGGTGATGCTGGTGTAAACAAATCTGCCCTACCTATGGAATAAATATGTGCCACATACAATTATGTATAGCACATAATACTTGATAATGATAATAAATGACTATGTTACTGGTTTATGCATTTACTATACTGTACTTTCTATTGTTATTTTAGAGTGTACTCTCTACTGATTAAAAAAATTGCTGTAAAACTGTATGCTGGTTTATGCTGGCAGCCACCTCATAACTCTGTTGTTTAGCTTGTCTCTTGAGTGCATCATTTACTCTTGTGCTGGTTTAATCTCATGCTGTTTTGTGCAGTAACATACTCTACAGGCTTGGAGCCTAGGACTAGTAGGCTATACTCTAAAGCACTCATGTGTATTAGGCTATACCACCTAGATTTGTGTAAGTGCACTCTATAATGTTCATACTATGACAAAATCATATAATGATGCATTCCTCAGAATGTATTTTGTAATTAAATGGCACATGGCTGTGTAGAGAGGGGTAAAGCCAAGAGAATCATTGAAAGCCAGTTAAGATGTCAAGTCTTTGTCAAAGCAGATAGAAGGGACCTCTACAAAGTGGGTTTTAATTTGAAGTGTGGGTAATTAGACAGGTATTCATAACCAAGAGAAGTAAAATTAAATATGTGATGAGCTGATGGAAACCTGTGTACAAATGGTGACTGGAATGGCACAAAAGAAGTGAAAGATTGAAAAAACAAATAAAAATTTAGATTGTTGACTGCTTTGGTGCAAGAGTAGATATAAAGAAAAAAGTAACAATCAAGAGCCAAAGATAGTTCAGTCAGGAATCAGGAATGTAGAGTAATACAAAGTGAGAGATGCCCTGGGCACAAGTTTCCATCTCTCTACTAATTAGTGGATTTTTTGGTATTTTCTTATTCTCAGTGCTTCAATTGTAAAATGGGGACAAAAAATTACACATATTTCATTAGCAAGTCTAAGTGAGATGATACATATTAATTTCTTACATGGTGACTGGTAGGTAAGAAGAACTTATAATAATAAAAATGCTAATACTGTTCTGCTGATTTGGTCCTAGGTGATTAATAAAAATGATAGATAGGTAAAGGGGCATCTAAATGAAAACTGATTTGGAGGAAAGGTATTCTAAATGTCTTTATATTTAAATAACTATTGAGGGGAAAACTAGGTCAAGGAATTAGGAACAAGGAATATGAAGAGACCTTTCCATAAATCTTTTTGAGTTGAGATGAAAGTGGTGTCTCATCTACTCCTCTGAAGCCTCAGGACACACAAAGTAAAATAAATAAATAAATAAATAAATAAATAAATAAATAAATAAATAAATAAAAAATGGATAAGTACATAAATAAATAAAAGTCTAAAATTCTGTAAGCCAAAGAGGTCTCTGCTGGGAGGTTTTTGAAGAGACTAGTAACTGACAATGATATGTATTTTGGATAGAGGTTGTAAGATCCTAGTAACTAAGGGGATTTCAGAAGATTTACATCAATAAAACATAGGAGACAAAAATTATAAGAAATATCCACTAGGCTGTAAGCTCCATGTGGGCAGAGGTTCTATCTTGTTCTGTTTACAAATACATCCCAACAAGAGCCCTGTACCTAGCAAGCAGGCTTTGAGAAAGGGTGTGAGTTAATAAAAATTTGACTATCATTTTATTATGACCTTACTCATGGCTGCCAATATTGTAGGAGGTGGCACCAAATGATGACTCTTCATCTGGTTGGAAAGCCTACTTTGTCTTTCCACATGTGTTAGTTACTGAGTCCAATGTTTGGTGAGAGTCTAGTACTGCTAATAATCCACAGGAGAGAGAATATGATTGGTTAATAAGGCTGATTTTCTGGTTTTATTCAATAGCTAGAACATGTTCCTTGGTTTTGAGAAGTAATACCAATTTTTTTGAAGAGACCATAAATTATTCTATAGCAATGCTAATGTTATATTTTGAAAGCTAAAGCTTCTACCTAGAGAAGTTTTACCTTGATCTAACCTAAACTTTTCCCTAACCTCTTACTTTTATGCAATTAATTTAAAATATTTTTGAAAGATAGGAAAAAACTTTTAGGCCTACTTTAAATTCAGAGGTATTTTCTATTAGTTTCAAGATAAATGAAACTGGGAGCACTCTTAACCATTTCTGGTTTGGTGCTGCCTGTTGAATGGATTTTTCTTCAAATAAACTCTTAAAAAATACATAAAATTGTCTGTCTAAAATTCAGCCCTAATGAAATATTCCTCAAGGGTGTCATGACTAACTTTATGTGTTCTTCTGGAAATTGAAGGCTTCTGAATGGCATAAAGCTTTAGAAATATTGTTAAGTGGGTTTTTTTGTTATTGTTAAATAAATATTGGTTGGCATCAGAATTTTCCAAGAAATCTTCAAACTTACTATAGATAAGTTTCAGGAAGTCAGTCTTAACTATCCATTGAATTGAAGGAGGCCTCAAAGCTAAAATAGGTAAAATAAGTTGTTTCATCATTTATTTTTAATATCTATTAGTTTTTTTAAAACTAGCATATACAAGTGGCTTTGTATTAGTTACCAGGAGCATCAGAAATGTATGCTTTGGCTTCCCAGTAGGTTCCACAACTACTTCTGTGTCTAAGTTGATGTTTTAAGTACATCACTATATAAATCTCACTTCTCTAGAACAATGTTACACTTTTTTTTTTTTTTTAACCTAAAGTCTTTGATATTAGCTCAATGGCCCTTCATCTTCTATCAGTCTACTTTTAGGCTTATTCTGTGCAATAGAAGCAAAAACAGACATGACATGCAACTACATTTCATGCTTTGGATCTTAGCCAAGTGGCAGGGTTCTGTTTTGTTTGCTTGTGCTTTTTTTGTTCGTTGTTGTTTTTTCCTCGGTGACTCTATTCTTTCAATTAAAGGAACGCACAATGATGATTGAATGTGGATAACCCTATTTTCTTAGGGTTTTAGTACTCTTACTGTTTTGTTTTAAATTATTTTATTGATAAGTACACTGAGCTTAAGGGACAACTTATTTTTGCAGTCTCATCAATTTAAAAGCTGCATTTGATTTCATTAATAAGGAGAGTTTATGGGAAAAGCTTTTATCAAAGGGCATTGGTTTCAGATAGCTTGGCCTTTTAGGGAGCAATGCTCTATAATAATTGGTCTAAGATGATGTTAGAGAGGGCAGGTCACTTTATATTCTCTCTCAACTAATAGAGAAGTCAGGTGAGGTTATTTCCTGATGCAGCTACTATTTCATTATTTTGGCTGATATTACTGATCCCAAAAAGCTATTTCCAGTATTACTTGGGCACAGAAGATATAGTCATTGATAAGCATAGTATAAACATAGAAAACAAACTAGTCTATTTATATCAGAATATCAATTTACCATTAATTTCCCACTCTTGATTACACAATAAATTGTACATACCAAAGTCATCATACCATAATCTCAAAACAAGGTAATTGTGGTATAGTGACCAGAATAATTATTGGTCTAGATTAAATGGTGACTGTAATCTAGCTCAGGTTTTGACACAGTAAAACTCTGGCAAAAATTTTACCCAGTGATTTTAAACTTTCATTGTACATTACAATCACTAAAAGATCTAAAAATAAAACAAAACAAATCAGAATGCTGATGATTGGGTCCCACTGCCAGAGTTTTATCCTTCTACTAGAGGCCCAGTGCACAAATTTGTGCACAGGTGGGGTCCAGCCGGCCCAGTCCCAATCAGCAGATCGGAACTGGGCCAGCTGGGGGGAGGGGCCAAGGGTGATTGGCCAGTGGGCCACACCCCTGATTGAGGTGGGGGGGTGCAATTGGGGGTGGGGCCAGCCATGGGGAGGGGCTGTGGGCAGTGGGCCAGCCAGCCCCGCCCCCAAATGGGATTGGGGGACTGATGGGGGTCAGCAGCTAGGGGAGGGGCTGTGGGAGGTTGTCTAGCCAGCCCCACCACTGATTGGTGTCGGGGAGGATGATCAGGGATGGAGCTGGCTGCAGGGAGGGGCCGCAGGCCGATCGGGGTGGTGGGGGCTGATCGGGGGTGGGGCCAGCCATGAGGTGGGGCTGTGGGTGGTGGGCCTGGTGGCCCCACCCCTGAATGGTGGGGGCTAATTGGGGGCCAGCAGCCTGGGGGAGGGGCCATGGGTGGTTGGCCGGCCTGCCCCTGATCAGAGTGGGGGGTGATTGGGGTGGAGCTGGCTGGGGGAGGGGCTTCAGGCTGATTGGAGTGGTGGGGACCCATTGAAGGTGGGGCTGGCAGGAGAGAGGCTGCAGGAGGTTGGCTGGCCAGCACCCCCCAATTGGGGTAGGGGGGTGATCAGGGGCAGGTCTGGCCAAGGAGGAAGGGCCGCAGGGGGATTGGCCGGCCACCCTGCCCTCGATCATGATGGGAGAGGCCAATCAGGGGCAGGGCAGCCAGGAGGAGGGGTCGCGGGATGTTGGCCCCTGGCCCCACCCCTGGATCGGGTGGTTTGCTGGCAGCAGAGGGCATCATAGTGACTGGTCATTCTGGTCACTGGCTTTTTATATATATAGATGATTTTTTAGGGTATTACATATTCTAGCAATAATCTTTTTTAAAAAATGATTTCACAAAGGAAGGGAGAGGTAGAAAGAGATAGAAACATAAATGATGAGAGAGAATCATTGATCAGCTGCTTCCTGCAAGTCCCCTGGCTCCCCACTGGGATGGAGCTTGAAACCCAGGCATTTGCCCTGGAAACTGAACTGTAACCTCCTGGTTCATAGGTCTTTGCTCAACCACTGAGCAACACCAGCCTGGCTCTAGCAATAATCTTAATGCATTAGTGCACTTGTGTGTATGTATATTTGCAGACAGGCAGAGGTACATTTAATCCAAAGTTGAAAAATCAATAGTAAATCTTTAGCTTCATCTACATGATTTTTAATAATAAAAATTCTTGTTATTTTAAAGCTATAGATATTACATACTTCTTTAAGAGCATTTTCATCCTTATTTCCTTCTTTAAGTCAATATAATATAATCTAAAAATAAATGGAAATCCAATCCAATCCATATGTGACTCTTTTAGAAGATAAAGACTCCTGATTCTTTTTACTTTTCCAACCAGAAAGAGACTCCTAATTGAAGATGTAAGTGCATTATTTAAATCATTACCCAAAATAAAAATAGTTTGATTAGTTGGTTATTGCATAATATATACCTTATTACTATTATCCCATTAAATTCTGAGTCTTTTAGTATTCAAGTCCAACTTAGAAGAAATTATCATTCTACAACCTCTTCTATTTGCAATACAGTCAAGAAAATAGTCCCTAATTATCATACGCATATTACTACTGTGTTTGACAGATGAGGAGAGGATGGTCTTTGTCCGCATGGATCTTAAAAATGCACAATAGAAGACCAAACTGCTGTCGTTCTAGAAAATAAAATGAAAAGCTTTGTTCAATCCAGTAGCTAATTTAAATTGCAAGGGGTCAAATCTAGAGATTTTTAGTCTCAGAAAATAAAAAGGTGAAAAATACCAGAGGAAAATTGCCATGTAAGAAATGGTAGAGAAAGGCTCTCTTATTAAAATTCTCCACTTTTGAATCTCTGGATATGACGCTATGTAAGTCATCCTTACTGCATATTTTCCCCCTCCTTATACCCAACTATAAGAATTTGCATAGGACATGCATCTCAATCTGTTTATGGTGGTTCCAAACTCTCTTGAATTTCTACTGAATTTACATACAAATCATTGAAGTTGATTCGTGAAGATAGGTTGAGAATCATACTTTCACAGTTTATACCAAGGAAGTTAAACCTATACAACTGAATTAATGGGACATTCACAAGCTATGAGACTCTCATCTCCAATCTGGAGAAAGAACATATTCCTTCTTCACTTGATAGAGAAATTTAAGGCTCCCTAGAGATGAAGTGTCTTTGCCTCTTTGCTACCTGACTGTATGTTTTTGTTCTTTACTTGTGTCCTAGGTTCATTGCATCATTACAATCAAGTTATTTTATTTTATTTTATTTTATTTTATTTTATTTTATTTATTTTAATTTCACATAATGGTAAGTGATTGGGCCGGGGAAGACCTCCAGAGTTTCACTCCTGTTTTCCCCTTTCCCCCAAATAGAATTTTCTACTCACAATCATAGGCTGCAAAAAATATTCAGAATATTTCAGCACCAAATATAACAGCACCAAATATTGTCACCCCTTATTTCTATAGTCTTTAGCAGGAAAATGCCATCCTTTTTATATAATGAGAATCTACTTATCTTTTGATACAGATTTATTTTGTACCACATGAACTCACAAGTTTATTCTTTCTCTTTAAATCCATTGTTTATTATTTTATTTTATCTTTTTGAATATATACTTGTTTTCCACTTCATTCTTAGTTTGCCTTTAGATTTTCCTCCTCACATTGCCCACCAAAAAAAATCCAGAAGGCTCTTTCTTTTGATCTTTCAGGACCAAGAAATTACATTTGCCTCAGAAAATAAATAAATAAATAAAAAGAAAGAAAAGATTTAAGCTTAAATTACCTATATTGTATAACTATCACAAAATTCTATATTTTACACTTTGGTTATATTGTCTTCACATTTTCTACCTATTCAGTTCAATTAGTACTTATTAGTTCCCTACTAATTGATGACATTGTACTATAGGTTGACAGCATAAGACAATTAACCTTCAGATACATTACAATCATGGACCAAAATGTCAATATATCACAAGCATCCATTGATATAATTTGACGTAAAATCAGCTGTTGCTAGTTACTTGAATAAACCAACAATTAATGGTTCCTTTATTGAACTAAACATGAATAGTTATTATCCTATAAGCATTGTCCTAGGTGAGGGAAAATGTGATTGCTTATCAAAGATACCATCACCAACCTTACCCAAATCCTTTAGAAGACCTGACTCTACTCATATTTGAAAGTTATCTTACCATCCGATCTACTAGATATGTATTTAAATTTACTTACAGTAAGTTCAAAATGATAGCTTTTGGGAAAGAGTAACATGCTAAATCCAGGTTTATAAGTAACCATAAAATTAAAAAAGTTGGTACTTAGACCAAATCGACAACTGACTTTTAATACTAAGTTATTAAGCAGCCCACTCAGATTAAGAGAAAAAGCAAAACATTTCATTCCATGCTTGGATTGTTATTTCCTTTTGAAATTTTGCAGCTTATTTTTAGGTCTGTTTCTTCTTTAAAAACTACCATAAAATAGGTTTATTACAAAATATTTACATGTATAATTGGCCAAAGTAATAAAAAAATACTTAAATGCAATTTAGTTATTTTTCAAATACACTATTCTTAATCAAATATCCCCCAAATCATAAATAATGAATAAAATGTGGACAATCTAAATTTCGATTGTTTTTAATCAGATTAAATATGAGCATCACTGTAAAGACCTATTTTGTTTTTATTTATGTTATTAAAATTTTATTTTTGGAATATGCATTATTGTTTCTGTGGTTTGAATACTTTTCATTACACTGGATATTAACATTCTGTGTGAAACAAACAAGAGAGCAAAACTTAATACACACTTAATAGTTAAATAAAATTGAGTTGAATACATTATTTTTCAGAACAGAACGTAAGGGGGAATGTTGACTTTTCCATTAAATAGCTTACTTTTTAATTTTCTAACTGTAGGACCTTTGCTTTTGAAAACTCAATCTTCTTTCATTGTTCTTCTACTTTTCTTTCTGTTGTCACTTTTTTCACCATCATCATAAAAACACTACTGGTGCTGCTTAGGTATAGGCACTGTTACCCTTGTTTTCATGCATTATCTTAATTTATTATTCATACCTACACAACAAGGTAGCGATTATCATTATCCCACTTTTCACAGACTAGAAAAAGTACACAAAAGTTTACAGTTTTCCTTCCTACATCTTTATTTGCTGAAAAACACTCAGGTATCTTAGAATACATGAATTTGCCCAAGCTTTCCTTGAATGAAACAATTTATGTAGGATTGAATTGCTAAGTTGTTAATACAATATGAACATAACTTATACATCCCTCACTCTTTATTTTAAATGTGAATCTAGTCCTCATCTGAATAAGTTCAAGAACTTTGTTTCCGCTCACTCAGAAAATAATCAGACCATATCCTCTCAGCATAAAAATGTATTCATGCTAATCAAGTATATATATATATAAATCTCTGGTACACCAAAATGTCAATGTATTAATTTGTAATGAGAAATTTAATTTCCTGATATTTGTGCTGACCAGTGTAAAGATGAGGACCAGGCTCATCTGAGGAGGGATATATAAATTATATTCATATCTTATTAATACCAATTCCACTGTTCAGCCACCCTCTGAGATTCATTCTAGGCACCCAGCTGCCCTTTTATTAAAAAATTTACTATTCAAAATCTCCTCTGGCCTCAACCTGCTTAACATCCATATTAGCTTATTTCTTAAAATATCTCTAAACCATCATCTGGAATAGCTTTCATCCTCAAAGTAATTTTTATTTTGTTTTCTTTTTTTCTTGTATCTCTTCTCCAATTAAATTAAGACTTAGTTTTTATTTTTCTGTATCTGCTGTAATATCCCTTGCTTTCCACTCTAAAGTCATCACTGTAGTAAGAAATGTCACTATATTATATATGGAACTACAGGTCTAACACACGAAATCGCGAGAGACCCAGACCCTCGGTGCTGTGGGACCCCACACTCCCTGACACCACTGCTGAGGGACCCTGGAGTCCCTCCCACCACCGGCGCAGGACCACAGAGTCCCTCCAACCACCACTGTGGGACCCTGGAGTCTCTCCTGCCAACGCTGCAGAATCCCTGAGTCCCGCATGCCACAGCCGCCGCATGCGGTAGTTGGTTGTTATGGTGTAATGGTGCTACGGCCACAGGCCTTTTAAAATAAAGATATTATCCTATCTAATAAAAGAGTAATATGCAAATTAACCATCACTCCGCTACACCCACAAGCCACGCCCACCAGCCAATCAGGAGCGAATATGCAAATAAACCCAACCAAGATGGCTACGGCCACAGAGAGCAGGAGGGAGGCTTGGATTTTCCCGGCAATGGAGGAAGCCAAGCTTTCCGCCTGTCCTTGCTGGCCTAGGCCTCCACTCAAGGCTACAAAGTTTCAATGATAGAAGATACATAAACCCAAACAGAAATGGCGGCAGCCACGGAGCTGGAAAGAGCAGGAGGCTAGGGTTGCCCCTGGCGATGGAGGAAGCCAAGCTTTCCACACACCCTGGCCAGCCCAGGACTTGCTTAAGGCTAAAAAGTTTCAATTATAGAAGATACATAAATCCCCCAAAAAATGGCTGCCGCCACCGAGCAAGCAGAAGGCTTGGCTCTGCTCCAGGCTACAAAGTTTCAATTGTAGAAGATAAATAAACCCCAGATCCCAGGGCCTCTGCTTGGGTCGCCAGGGGGCGTGTCTTGCCTTCAAACCACCACAGGCCCCTCGCCCAGGCCGCCCCATGTCCCAAGGGAACCCCCACCCTGATCTGGGACACCTTCAGGGCAAACCAGCTGGCCCCCACCCATGCACCAGGCCTCTATCCTATCTAATAAAAGAGTAATATGCAGATTGACCATCACTCCAACACACAAGATGGCTGCCCCCATGTGGTCAAAGATCCTGCCCCCATGTGGACACAAGATGGCCACCACAAGATGGCCAGCAAGGGAGGCAGTTGGGAGGGACCAGGCCAGCAGGGGAGGGCAGTTGTGGGGGACCAGGCCTGCAGGGGAGGGCAGTTAGGGGCAATGAGACCTGCAGAGGAGGGCAGTTAGGGGAAAACAGGCTGCCAGGGAAGCAGTTAGGCATCAATCAGGCTGGCAGGGGAGTGGTTAGGGGGTGATCAGGCTGGCAGGCAGAAGCGGTTAGGGGCAATCAGGAAGGCAGGCAGGCAAGCAGTTGGGAGCCATTGGTCCTGGATTGTGATAAGTGGGATTGGGCCTAAACGGGCAGTCGGACATCCCTTGAGGGGTCCCAGATTGGAGAGAGTGCAGGCTGGGCTGAGGACACCGTCCCTGTTCACGAATTTCGTGCACCGGGCCTCTAGTAATTTATATTGTACATTTTCTATATTATAATATTGATATATTCTATATTATACATACAATATTTTATATATTATATATTACACATAGAGTATTTTATATATATATATATATACTAGAGGCCCAGTACATGAAATTTGTGCATGGAGCGGGTGTGTCCCTCAGCCCAGCCTGCACCCTCTCCAATCTGGGACATCCCTCTCACAATCCAGGACTGCTGCCCCCTAACCACTCCCCTGCCAGCCTGATTGATGCCTAAGTTCTCCCCTGCTGGCCTGATTGCCCCTAACTGCCCTCCCCTGCAGGCCTGGTCACCCCCAACTGCCCTCCCCTGCTGGCCTAGTCACCCCTAACTGCCCTCCCCTGCTGGCCTGGTCACCCCTAATTGCCCTCCCCTGCCAGCCTGGTTGCCCCTAACTGCCTTCCCCTACTGGCCTGGTTGCCCCCAACTGCCCTCCCCTGCTGGCCTGATTGCCCCCAACTGCCTTCCCCTGATGGCCTGGTCGCCCCCAACTGCCCTCCCCTGCTGGCCTGGTCACCCTTAACTGCCCTCCCTTGCCAGCCTGATCACCCCTAACTGCCCTCCCCTGCAGGCCTGGTCCGCCCCAACTTCCCTCCTCTGCAGGCCTGGTCTGCCCCAACTTCCCTCCTCTGCAGGCCTGGTTCCCCCCAACTTACCTCCCCCGCAGGCCTGATCACCCCTAACTGCCCTCCCTTGCCAGCCTGGTCGCCCCTAACTGCCCTCCCCTGCCAGCCTGGTCGCCCCCAACTACCCTCCCCTGCTGGCCTGGTCCCTCCCAACTGCCCTCCCCTGCTGGCCATCTTGTGGTGACCATCTTGTGTCCACATGGGGTGACCATCTTTGACCACATGGGGGCGGCCATCTTGTGTGTTGGAGTGATGGTCAATTTGCATATTACCTCTTTGTTATATAGGATATACAGAATATTATATATAAAATATATATTATATATAACAAGTTTAAATAGTCTCTGAAAGAATATCCAATAAATTGTCTCCATGGCTAGAAGATCCATTTTCTTAAAGTGTAGCTCACATACTATTATTTATCTTCATAGGCTCTCCCCATTGCTTATTAAATTAATTAATAAATATTTTTAAAACCCATAGTTGAATATTGAAGAACATTCAACACCTCATTAATTTCCTTCACATCTCAGTCATAGTTGTCTAAGTTAATTGTAAACTTTATTCATTTACTCATTTAGCTCATTTTCCTGGAATAATTTCCCTTTCCATATGTTGACTACTAACATTTTTATCACTCTATATGGTCATTTAAATGTCACTTCTTCCATGCAGTCTTCCAGACCCTCAGTAGATAGACATTGTTTATCCCTCCTTTGAGTTCTCAGAGGACAGCATTTTAATCTTTCTCATCACACTATTTTCTGTCTTATAGTAGAGACAGTTATGTAATCATTCAGGTTTTTAATATTCTGGTAGATCATAACTTCTAAAGATCAAAGAATATGTCTTATTTATTTTGATTTTCTTATATTATCGATTTGCTAAGTATTTAATAAAAGCTTATCCCATTTTAAAGTAAACATATAAAAATGAAGTATTTGTAGCTGCTACTTTTAGTTTCATTTTATCTTGACTCTTTACTTCTTGACATTCCTCCAGAAAGGTTTATACTCTCCTTCAACATATTTGCCCATTTGGTCAACAATTTCAACTTATATTGGAAAAGTAGAAGGCAACACTTCATTTTCAGACATTATTTCATGGCCTTCATTAAGATATGAGTCTAAGAGAATTGTCTGTCCTTCTATAAAGAAATGAAATTTCAATGGAAAATTAGCCATTTATTTAATTTTATACAGTTGAAGAGTAATATCAGTAAATGGTTCCTCTGTTGCCCTTTAAAACACCTAATGTCTTTCAGTGTTCAAATAATTGTAAAATTAAATTTAGTTGCCCTTTTAATCAGGCACCATGGGTCCATGGACTATTTTTGTCGATGGGTATAGTGCCGTGGATGTTCTTTGTAGTTCTCCAAGTTACTATTGGGGAAGAAAATATTGCTGAGGTGTCCCATAGCGTATGTGAGCAATTTAGATGTGCAAGATGAGATTGGGCATCTGAATGCTTCTGGTTTATGCTCAGATATAGGGCAGTTTCACCAGTGAACTCGGATATACAATGGACATTTGGCATATGCCTTTCAAATCTGCTTCTGAGCATTTTCATGGTATGGACAATCTGTGAATTTTTGTTAAAGTAATGAAACCTCACTGTACACAAACATAGGGAATTATAAGATGTAAGCTAGTTTTAAAAATGTCAAACTAATAAGAGCATCCTCTATTACAAGCACACATGAAGAAAAAGTGAACCTTTTCATTCTCTTAAACCAAGAAGACCTTTCCCTCCAGAAGAACCCTGATTCTGTGTGTTGAAAACCCTGTAGGATTTCTCGTACATGATAGTCCTTACTAGATAAAATAAGAGATTGTCTCTCTATACTAAAATAAAATTGGGGGCTTATATTATACTTTGTTTTCTCTACTTTGTGAAATGACAGTTTAGGTAATAAATACATGTCCAATTTTGTCAATTTTTCTTTTTCAGTTTGCTTTTGACATAATCAGATACAGATTTGTAGCATTTTGTAAAAATTTTTGGGACTGTAAGTTAAATTGTAAAGTACTGAAGGTCAAGATATGTTAGGAAATGGCATTAGATCTCATAGTATAAGGATACTTATTTTTCTCACTTTATTCTTACTAGAAGGTAAACAACACTCACTTGCAAGTATTAAACTCAGAAGAATATGCACGGCACTGTTTTATATATAGATTTTTTATATATTCAACATTATTAATATATGCTACTAATTCATTATATCATATACATACATCAAATTTATTTTTCCTTTAAACTCAGGACCTTATAAAGCCAAGTAAAATAGTATTAAAAAGACGTAAAGTTGCATTAACAAATAAAGAGTTTATGAATATATATATGTTCATATATAGTCCAGTGAAAAGGCATGAACCAATCTTCTCTCTGGTATAACTAGCAGCATGAGCTAACACACATTGTTTCTTCCAGGAGCAAATATATATACAAGTCCAGGTTTTTATGATGTTCAACTGAGATATTGACTCCAAAAACTTTTTTTAAATAAGCCTTTGTACTATGAAAATTCAGGTAGAGGAAACAAGTTTAATTGCAGAAAAGAAAAAAAAAAAAAACAGTTGATAGGGTGTGGATGGATAGAACATTTCCTGTAAATAATTATCTTCTCACACAATTAAGTTACAACATGATATTTTTAAATAAATCTTTCCTATGCCTAAGTCTCTTTTGAAGGTTAGTCAATGAAGACTGATTATAGCAGGTAAAAAATGATAATGATGATACAGTTGAAGCTCATGTAAGGGCTGGAATACCTAACAGGATGGTGGGGAGAAGGTAAATATTGGAAATATTGAGAAAGTCCTTTCAGTTCTAGAAATTTTCCCTAAAATTCCTGAAGTTTATTTTGCCTTTAAAAACTCAAGACCATACAAAGTCAAGTGAGCTTTTATTGAAAAGGTTTAAAGATGCTTTAAAAAATAAACAGCTTATGAAAAAGTTTTATTAAGTGGCAAATTCCAAAAATATATAGCTATAGTTATACTGTGGATCTCAAGTTGATTCCTACTAATCTTTTAAAAATATTTCTAAAGCAAGGAGTGATAAGAGTTGTCTGTGTCCCATTCCCAGCCTGAAATTTTTCCTCCTCTTATCATTCTGGCCTCTCCCCCCAAGTATAAATTAATTACTTCTTATTATTGTTGAGAATCAATATCCATACCAATCATATTTTAGTTTCTGACTATAATTAATCAAAAGTCAGTATTTTAAGTATAAAGTCTTCCTGCATCATTTCAGCATAGATTTATGCATATGTCTACTATTGCTCAATGGTTTCATCTGTTCTTAGTTGTCATTAAACCAATCTCAGCAGGAAAAAAAATAATAATTTGAAGATTCGATGTGAATGATCGTTTCAAATGTGAGCATATTGGACAAATGTCCTTGCCTGTGAATTGTATCAGGGGAAGCCTGCTGAAAACCCCCTGGTTCAGGCAGACTCACAAATAGCTTTTGGAATGAGTGCTGTCTAGAACACTGTCCTCCATTACTGACCTACCAAGTCTTTCCCCCACTCCCCATGCTTACCTCCCATTAGAAAATACTTTAGGCTATGGCACACCCACGATCCAAACAAAATAACCTGCAAGATGGCATTGTTTTCCATGGCCTTATTGTTTCATGAACACTAGGTAAATGTACCAAATAGAGTGTGCTGTGGAGCCTAATTTTATGTATAAACTAGAGGCCAGGTGCACAACATTTGTGTATTGGCGGGGGTGGGGGGGGGTCACTCAGCCTGGCCTGCTCCTGAGGGGTCCTTAGCACTCCTGCCAACACCGCTGTGTTCACCAGCTGTGAGCCTGGGTTCTGGCTGAGTGGTGCTCCTCCTGTGTTGAGCATCTGCCCCCTGATGGTCAGTGTGCATCATAGCAACCGGTTGTTCTGCTGTTTGGTTGATTTGCATATTAGGGTTTTATTATATAGGATTAAGGCTGCATAGGACCTCTGGGCAGTGACAGAGATGAAAACCAATGATTTTGTAGAAGTCCCTTGCACATTTGGAAATAGCATTTTGACATATATGTAAAAGCAAACAGGTCCAAAATAGAAGAAAATAAAGGACACAATCCACAGAATAGCATGATGAAAAAAGTCAAGGGACTATAAATTCTAGATTTTTTTTCCCTTCAGAAATATGTTGGAGTCATTTCATAAATGCATTTTATAAATCCTATCTAATAAAAGAGTAATATGCAAATTGACTGTCACTCCAAGACACAAGATGGCTGCCCCCATGTGGACACAAGATGGCCTGCAGGGGAGGACAGTTGTGGGCAGTTGGGGGTGTCCAGGCTGGCAGAAGAGGGCAGTTGGGGGGGACCCAGACCTGCAGGAGAGGGCATTTGGGGGGGGACCAGCTTGCCAGTCCTCCTGCAGGGGAGGGCAATTGTGGGCAATCAGGCCTGCAGCGAGGGCAGTTGTGGGGGGACCAGGCCTGCAGGGGAAGGCAGTTGGGAGGGATCAGGCCTGAAGAGGAGGACAGTTGGGGGGGAACAGGCCTGCAGGGGAAGGCAGTTAGGGGTGACCGGGCCAGCAGAGGAGGGCAGTTGGGAGAGACCAGGCCAGCAGGGTTGGGCTGTTGGGGGGACCAAGCCTGCAGGGTTGGGCTGTTGGGGGGACCAGGCCTGCAGGGGAGGGCAGTTGGGGGGAGGACCAGGCCTCCAAAAGTGGACAGTTGGGGTGGGACTCAGGGGAGGGCAGTTGGGGGGGACAGGCCTGCAGGGGAGGACAGTTGGGGCAGGCAGGCTTCCAGGGGAGGGCAGTTAGGGGTGACCGGGCCAGCAGGGGAGGGCAGTTGGGGGCGACCAGACCTGCAGGGAAAGACAGTTAGGGGTGACCAGACTGGCAGGGGAGTGATTAGGGGATGATCAGGTCAGGCCAGAAGGCAGAAGCAGTTAGGGGCAATCAGGCAGAGGTAGGTGAGTGGTTTGGAGGCAGCAGTCTTGGATTGTGAAAGGGATGTCCAACTGCCCATTTAGGTCCGATCCCAATGGGCCTAAACGGGCAGTTGGACATCCCTCAAAGGGTCCCAGATTGGAGAGGGTGCAGGCTGGGCTAAGGGACAACTTCACCCGCCCGCCCCCCCCCCCCCCACACACGAATTTCATGCACCGGGCCTCTAGTTTATGTTATAAATGAATCTTTATTTGGATTATCTTGCCAGTCCTCAGAACAATTTCCAAGAATATTTTCTCCATATTTCTCTTAAGCAAAAATACACACGTTTCTTTTGCTTTCTTTTAGCATGCTGTTTTGGGTTGTGTGATTAAATATCATATTCAGGTAGTATTTTTACTTTGGATTTAAAAGTTAGCATGTCGTGGATGAGAGCCGAGATGAAGTCAGCAAGAGCACGATATCGCTGCTGAGTTCTAGGTGCGCCGCAATGGCGTGTGAAGTGACAGTATCAAAGAGAACACAGTGGTGACATAAAATGGAAAATGATCAGTACTTCACCCGACACGCACAACATCGCCTTTAAAAAATGAACTGCCGAGTTGCATCTGTTCTGCGGTGCTTTACATCTTGCTCATTTGAAGCTGGTGTTTCAAATGGATTCCCCCAGTCACCTCTTCATTCAGACCTGGCTCAAGACAGCTTGTGCTTACCTTTCAGCTTTGAGTTCAGTTTTGAAACTATGTGTTCACTAATTTACAAAATGTCCAAGGAGGCATTTACATCCAAATTACTATAGTGGGATATTCACAGCACAACTATAATTGCATTCCTTAGATTGTCTTTTCTTTTGGCATCTCACAAAAATCCATGTCTTTGATACTATCCGCAGACTGCGGGGAAGAATGGTATACCTTCTCAGTAATTTATCACTTTCTGTGTGATGGAAAGCCTCATTTTCTAAAAGAAATATCACAAAAGTGAAGAAAAGCACTTTGTACATTATTTTATCATTTTACCAAAGAACAAAAAGAACAGTTTAGCACTTCCTGTAATTCCACTTTCTCCTTCTGCATACAAAGTAAGTTGCACAAGTTCAAGATGAACAGATCCTAATTGAAATGCTAAAAGACAAATATACAGTGTAATTATACAGTTTAAAGTTTAACATTTTAAAGATACTTTAATGTGAAAAAGATCTGTTCGGAGACTTCTAAACACATGTCGTATTATAGAAAGAAATAAACACTGATTTTTCTATATATTTTTAGTGCCTAGAAATATGGTACTTTATTTTGGCTATGTAACCAAACAACATATTTTTTTAGCAGATGCCATTTCTTTTCTGATTACTCTATCCCATTATGAATTACTTCTGTTGGGAAGGAGGGGGCATCTTTTTATCAAAATTTAATATAAATCTGTGCACCTGAAATACAGTATAATCTAAAGACAATACAAAATCATATATGTACAATAATTTATCTTTGCCAAATTGGAAATCATTAAACCTTTAGAGCAGAAATGCTGAGTCCTTGGGAGACACCATAAAACCATAGAGCAATATATTTATACATCAAAAGGTGATATTATTTTACCCCAATAAAACCTTTCCATATACGCAAATAATAATGGTAGCAATGTAAATTGAATTATCTGTAAAATATGTTTTTCTTATAGGATTGCTGAAAAGATGCATTAGGCTACAATGCTGTTAGAAAGTACTATCATTTTGTACATACCAATGCTTCTAATTAGACTTGTCAATTGCTGATGGATTATCACCATAAGATAAAAGAGCAATTGAATCTCAGCAATTATATTATCTTAAGGGTACAAAATGCAATGCTCTGCTCTCAGCTGTCAGCAAGATTTCACTGACTGAAGGCCTATTCTATCACCGCAGGCTATTCAAAGGCCCTTCTGAGAACCTGAATGGCACATTAAGCTCTGGAAATATTGCTAATCAAAAGGAAAAAATATACATAGTAGAGTGAAAATAACTAAGTTTTAATTGATGAATGAGGAAACACATGGCTCTTTAGCCTCACATACTGTAATGTTAGGAAAATATGATCCAAAGAAACATGCAAAATTACTGTGTTCATACTTTTTATGCTTTCTTTCCCATCTCCCACTCATGTCTCTCTGTTCACTCTTTCTCTATGTATAAACACTTCCACTTCTATGAGTAGATACATGAGTTTTATAAACTGAACTTTGCTTTTCTGTTTATTAGACTTTTAAAATATTCAGTGGATATTTACATTTATAAATGTGTTCTAGCAACTTAAATATTATTTTCCCCCTTTCTAAGAATAATATTGGCAAGGCGTAATTATTTTATGTCTCAAGATTAATTATTAAATACTATTTTTATTCCAAAATGTACTATTTGGGGATTAAAAGTCTTCTAGTAGCATTATTTTAGGTGTCTCTTTCAAATTCCAAAATCAAGAGTATCTACATATATAAAACCCTAATATGCAAATAGACCGAATGGTGGAACAACCGAACAACCGGTCACTATGACGTGCGCTGACCAGCAGGGGGCGCACGTGGAACATGGCGGGCATCGGCAGCAGGTCGCAGAGCACAGAACAGGGTGGGAGTCGGCCACGGCACGATGGTGGAGCAGGTGAGAGGGGGCATAGACCAAGCCGGGGTGCCGGTTGCTGTCATTGGGGCCAGCCTCTGGTGGTTACTGAAAATTCTTTGCTCCCACACGCTGCGGTCCTGCTGGTGCTTGCACCTGCTGCTGGCACTGGAGCCACCACTCGCACCCACTGCCAGCGCCTGGTGCCGGTCCCGATCGTTCCGCGCCATCAGCGGGTGCAAGTGGTGGCTGCTGGCCCTAATCAGCCCTGAGGGCTTCTCCACCTCCTTCAGCTCCTGAGGGGCGATCGGGGCAGCAGCTGCCGCTGTCAGCGTGTGGGAGCCGTGGTGGCTGGAGCAGGGCTGCCAGCAGACAGGACCAGGGGCCAAGGTGGGAGGGGCCGGGTGGGGGTGCAGAAGATGGGCTGAGACCCGCCCCTATGTTCACCGCAGCCTTGTGACCCACAGTTCCTTTCAAGGTGCACAAATTTGTACACTGAGCCCCTAGTCTATATATATAAAAAGCCAGTGACTGGAACGCTGGAACGACCAGAAAAACAAGAAAGACTGGTCGCTGTGATGCCCACTGCGGCTGGCCAAGCTCCCACGGCCCCTCCCCTCAGCTGGCCCCTTCCTTCTGCTGACCCCACCCTGATCGCCCCCCCCACCCCGATTGGGAGCAGGGCCGGCCTACCTCCCACATCCCCTCCCCCCTGCCAGCCTGGCCCCAATCAGCCCCCTTCGGGGAGGACAGGCCAGACCCCACCCATGCACTGGGCCTCGTAGTATATAAAAAGCCATGATTTAGGAATTCTACAGCCATAGTAGCTCCTGCAGTTTCAAATTTGGGCAGAAATACAAATGATTTGAAATATAGAAAATATGTTTTAAGTTAGGTACTTATTTTGAATTGTACTTTTTTTTTTCTTTTTAGCTTTTCTAATATGGAATATTGGATGACATTTTAGTTACTATTGCTGTGAAACAAAGCACCGAAAACGTGGAGTGAAAACAACACTATTTTATTGTTTTCAAGGATTGTATAGGTCAGAAATTAATTAGGACAGGATGTACTGGTCACTGCCTCTCTGCTTTATAGCACCTGGGGCTCACGTGGGAATGTTGGAACAGCAGGGCAACAGAATCATCTTGAGTTTTATTCTCAAGCTTTTCTTGTTCCAGAGAGGAGATCTGTCAACTGGAGCACCTGCTTGCGGCCATTCATGAGACTTGATATTCTCACAATATGTTGGCTGGGTTCTAAGATAGAATGTGATGAGAGTGAACATTCCAAGTGAGTCAGAAAGAAGCTACATGGCTTTTACAAACTAACTCCAGTCACATGGGATCACTTGTGCTGGGCTCTATTAGTTGAAGCAACTGCAAACCTCACCCATACTCATACTCGTTGGACCACTTGTCATGTGAGGAGAGTCATATAATGTGCTATATGTTAACACAGTTTATTTATATTTATCACATCTGAAAAATAAAGTCAGGCTCTTCGAAGGCTCCAGAAATGTCTCAACTTTTTTGTAAAATTAGTATTAAATTCAAAATATGGTCATCAAAATATCGTCCGTGAATGGATGAGGCTCCTGGGCGTGATCCCTTTATCTCAGTCGTTGAATCCACTCGAATCCACCAAAATGCGATGAGCCCATATTTTCCATGGGCTGCTCTCAGTGACTACCTGTGGCAAGATAAGTTAAGCCAGTGGTCTGCAAACCACGGCTCGTGACCCACATGTGGCTCTTTGGCCCCTTGAGTGTGGCTCTTCCACAAAATACCACAGCCTGGGTGAGTCTATTTTGAAGAAGTGGCGTTAGAAGAAGTTTAAGTTCAAAAAATTTGGCTCTCAAAAGAAATTTCAATGGTTGTCCTGTTGATATTTGGCTCTGTTGACTAATGAGTTTGCCGGCCACTAGTTAAGCACATTCCTGTGAGAGACAAAACTCCTTTGATGGAGGACTTGGACTCAAGGACTCCTCATCTGTTGAGCAAAATTTGTTAGAACAGAGTTGCACCTTGATCTAGTGGTTTCCCCAACTCCTCTGCTTCCCCACTGTTTTCTCTTACAGCATTTACTTCAATAAAATTCTTGCACATTCAATGCCTTCTTGTTTTCTGTTTCTTAGAATAACTAACACAAATGACATTGAGAGTAGAAACTATCACTGTGGATAAGGTAAATTAGAAACCTCTGAAACCATCTTCCCCTAGCTTGCCATGAGAATAAATCAAGAAAATATCTTCTCCTGGCATGCATAGCATTTAGAGCCTTCATTCATGACCTGAAGATGTAGGGATTATGGTACTATCGGACCTTCACTTAATTCACCAGGCTGGCCTCTGCAAAAACTTGATAAATCCTGAATAGTGATTGTAGATAACTGAAGGCTTACCTAAGTCATATTCCCAATTACAGCTGCTGTGCCACATGTGGCATCATTGCAAGGACAAACAGATACACTGTATGTGACAGCGATTTGACAAATGTGTTGTTTTCCATTTGGATTAGAAAGGGATATTAAACAGTTTGTATTCATGTAAGTCAGACAACAATATTCATTTAGTTTTGCCTCAAGACTATGTTAAGAGTCTTACTCTCTGCCATCATATAGTCTGAAGAGATCAGTACTGCCTGAACGTCCCAAAGAACAGAACGTTACACAGATCCTTACATTGATTACATCAGGTTGATGGATAAAATGAGCAAGAGGTGGCTAATATTCTGGAGGCCTTGGGTAGAAGTACAGGAGCTCAGAAGCTGAGAATTGAATGCTACAAAAGTTTAGAGACCTGCAACTTCTGTGAATTTTGGGGGTCCACATTTCAGAGGCATGCCAAGATATCCTCTCCAAAATAAAAGACACATTGATATATCCATATCCCTTATCACAAAGAAGCACAGAACATAGTAATAAGCCCCTCTACATTCTGGAGACAACATATCTCATATTACATCCCACCCCCAAAATAACATGGGAGATTTTTCACTTTTAATGAGGCTTGCTAGCATCCCTGTTAGTTTTAGTGTGACTATCTATGTCAGTTTGCCTGTGACTAAGGGATTTTCTGGGACCTGGGGCTTTTAATACTAAAACCAGGAAAACCTTAGAGGAACCAAGGTGGCTGAACATCCTAGCTGGGTCATAAAATCTGACAGACTTTATGGTGTTGGAAGTGTCAGTGTTGGAAATAATGCAGGATAGAGCTTACAGTGAGCCCAGTGAAAGAAGCAAAATCCAGACCCCTGGAATTCTAGGAAAAGGCCATGCCATTTCCAGCAAGAATTATGCACCATTGGAAAATCAGCTCCTAGCATGTTACTTAGTATGATAGAATAAAATGTTCGACTTGTAACATAAAGTAACCATGCATTATGAGCTTTGATTATGCGTTGTCTTCTGTCAGATCCACTAAGTGATAGAGGTGGACAGACTTAGCAGAGTCTATTGATGGAAATGGGACATACAGGCTTGGAAGAAAATAGAATGAGAGGGCATGGGTAAGCTGCATGAGCAGTAATCCCACATTCTTATGTCACCTATCACATCCATAATAGCACCCCTGCTCCAGCTTTCACTATGGAAATGCAGGGGCGTCTTGTAAGACCAGTTGCGGAAGAAAAAATCCTGTTTTGATTTACGAATAGGCCATCTCTTCAGATGGATGCAAAGCAAAAATTGACTAGCAACTGTGTTGCAACCATTTCATGTTTTCCCATAAAAGACGATGGACAGAGAAATTCTTCTTAATGGCAGAGCTTTGAGTAGTACACCTACATATATACATCTGAGAAAGGAAAAGTGACTATTTGGGAAATGAATATGTACTGATTGCTGAGCAGTGGTCAGTGACCTAGTTTTCTCTCTGATCAGAAGCTTAAAAGGAAAATGACTGGAAGATCAGAGATAAGGAAGTATTGGATGGGAGCATGAGACGGGCATACAGGAGTGGACACATGGTTTGGAGATTTTTGTAGCACACTTTAGTTCTTACCAGAAAGGATCCACCATGGAAATGGTAATGAAAAACCAAGGACTCAAAATGACTTGACCAGTTGACAATAACCAACCTTCTTTACTAGGCATCCTAGAACTACCATGGTGGGCTAATGGCTGGAATGGCTATGGTTGCAGAGAAAAATTATTGATATGGATTCAAAAGCACAGTCCAACACTTACCTAGCTATTGCTGCCTTAACTTTTGTTGTTGTTGTTGTTAATCCTCACCTGAAATATTTTTTTCCATTGATTTTTAGAGAAGGTGGAAGCAGGGGTGGGAGTGAGAGGGAGAGAGATCAATGTGAGAGACACATCAATTGGTTGCCTCCTGCAGGTGCCCTGATGGGGGCTGAGTAACAGACCTGCACCGCAGCCCTTGGCTGGGAATCAAACCCTCGATCAGCCAGAGCCTACTGCTGCCTCTAAATGAACAATTTATCAGCAATCTAGATCAATGTCTACTTACCAATATGACACTATTCCTTAAAGAGACAAACCAGGCATTGGAAACAAGTCATCTTGGGCATTGGACCACTTTCATTCTGAAAAGGCCAATAGTTTATCCTCTTAGGTATATAGACCTATAATGAATATGAGTTTGCCTTTCATTCCAGGAAAACTTGAGCTTACAACTCAAGTGATTATAAACTGCCTGATTCGAAATAAGGGATCCCTTGCAGGATAATATCTGGCCTGCAGACTTACTAGTATTTTCTAACAATGGAGAGCTGTATTGAGCTTATGATGATGGGATCCATTATTTTATTATGTCACATGCTTCTGAAATAGATGTATCGGTAGAGTGCATTGAAACGAGCTTCTAAAAACATAGAGGAAGTGTTGACTTGGAGGAAGCACTCTGACAAAACTGGGGTGTACCATGGAGCAGCTGGGAGCACTTGGGACTTCCTATATCCAGGAACCAGTAGGTGGAAGAGGAGTTACCATATTTCCAAGAATAAATGGCCCTGGCCAGCAAAATAAGACAGGGATACTTTTATTCAATGAGGAAATGGAGAGATATGTGGAATGAAAGACTTGGGCACTTCCTGGCATTTCCTTGTTCCATTGATACTGTAAGTGAGCACATGTCCCAGCCCAGATTTGATAAGGGTAAGATGGCCAAGGGTTCAGTCTCTCCAGAATGAAGCTTTGGTCACCTTAGTGGGCCACCAAGGAAAAGCTGAAAATGAGGATTTAGAATGGAGTATGGATGAGGGAGAGTACAGGAACTCTCAAGGTTTCAAGATAAGCTACACTGATGGGGGCTAAAATGTATCTCACTAACCTCCCCCTTCTAGGTTACATTTATCTTCAATAAAAGATACCTTGGGAACCTGAATAAGCTGCTCTTTGAACATTGTGGGGAAGTATATCCATACAGTGCAAGCAGTGAACTGTGGTGACTAAAATAACCCAGATTTTGTGCTGCAAGGATTCCAATTGATAGATGACCCTGGCTGCTACACTCTGAAGCTACCACCATTTTTGTACTATGGTTTGATTGTGAGAAACTTTGACCTGGTCAGAATTTCTTAGAACGGCACCATAGACTCTTCTTATCTAATCCTCCTTCTCTTCCTCTCTTCTTCACAGGGGTTATACCAGCATCATGGTCTACCAGCTCTCCTTCTCCAGTTTCCCTCCACTTTTTACATCACAGGTATTTCTCCCTGTAACCTATTACAAGGAGATACTTAACATCTGCCTCTCAGAAGACTCAAACCAATGCATTGGGGATGACTTGATGTATTTTAGAAGCAGGAAGTCCTGACATTTTCTTTAAGCTCTGACTGAAAAACTAAATAAGGTTATTGTTAGCTTATCTCTGTCTATTCTCACCTTGTGATGTGCACCTACAAGAAAGTAATTGTCACTTTCAACATGTTGTCTAGAAATCTCCCTAGCCAGATTTATCAGTTCATTAGGCACCTAGTCTATTTTCCATGTACTGCAGGTGCCAGTTGTGGTTAATTATTCATCACTGTGTATCAAGAAATCTATTTTCCTCTAGTTTCCAGTAACAGCTTCTTTATTTTCCTTTAAGCCTTCCCAACAACCTCCTCGAGGCCCATTTAAGCATCTACTCATGATCCAGTCCCCAAAGCTAACCACACATGTTTTAGATTTTCACTTTATGTTTTAGATTATTTTGTTTAGTCTATTTTTTATTTCATTTTGTTTTATGACTTCGCCCCACCTCAAGGTACCACATTTCACTTCAATTACTGTTGCTGCCTTGGAACCATTCTTAAACAAAGGTCATACAACAACTATTGCACTGTGTTTATGCATACACTTCTGCTCTGCCCTCATATTCAAAGGAGACGCCGAACCCACCCAGTTTCTAAGGGGAGAGTGCATAGACCCTAAGATTCAATAGGAAAATTTCCAACAAATTTGGAACCATTGATTTAAACTTCCACAGATGATATTCATCAACTCATTACCATTTTTGAAAATGTGCAATATCGAAGAGAATGTGTGAAGCTAACTAAACTAACAGCCTGGAATTTTTTTTTCAGAAATCTTTTAGACCTAAAAAAGTATTGACTAACATTTTAAAATATATTTAGGAGTCTTTATTCTATGACTTGCTACTACTCTTTTCAGTATAAAAGAGTAATTGTCTTTAAAACTAGTTCTATACTGCCCATGACATATGTTTCCACTCTACTAATGAGCCTACAACATTTCCCATTACCTGTTAACTTAACTCTCAAGTCTTCAAACTTCACTTGTCTCTGCCTTGAATTTTGATTCTTGTTTTCTTTTTCACCTTAACACCAATACTCTATTCCAGAAATTTCATTCCTCCCTATGTGCCTTTATAATGTCTGAGTCCTCATTACCTTTCTATTTTGAAAGGAATCCAATCTATCATTCTTCTCAATCGGTTCAATTTTATGTTTGCTACAACAAGTAGTTAAATATCTAACTTTTCCCAGATAATTGTTTTGACCTACTGTCTCACAGGTCTCTTTCTTTGATCCTAAGTTTCCCAGAAAAGGAGTGTTTGCTAATCATATACCCTGTTAGCTAAATGAGAATGAGACACATATTTCTATATGCTTTGTGTTACTTATAATCTATTTCTAGATTAGTAGATTAATTCTATTTTCTTGAACATTTTGTACATTTGATTTTTTTCTCATTCATGGTGTTGAACTTTCTCAGATGCTTGCTAATCATTAATTATATGCTTTAGTTTTGTGACAGAATTCTCTTAATTGCATTTGGACCATCTGATCTTCCTTGTGGATTGTGATATTCTATTTGGGTTCTTAGCTTATTGCTGTCGTGATATATTTCAGTTGGTTGACCCTTTTAAAATTATGTTACTCAAATTCAGTGCCTCCAAGACTTTCTTTTTATTTTTATCATGGCTGAATGCTCATTAATTTCTTTTTACTATTCTTTTCCTGTACTTTTGTAGATTTGAGGTGGCAAACAGTGATTTCAATGTGTTTTTTGGTCTGCTATTTAGATAGTGAAATTGTCCACTGTATACTTTATCTTGTCTTCCACATAATTGACAGGTATCACATTTTTATCATCTTGACTTACATAGTAGCTAAAAGAATTATCTTAAATATGCTAGGTGTTAATTTAATATTTTTGAATGGCAATTAAATGCCTTGCTCCTGACTTGCAGTTTATTTCTGACACAATATTGAAAATATAGTTTAAAACTGCAATGAAACAACAGTATCCTCTAGGATATAGACTATAACAAAATATTCATAACCAGAGAAAAACTTGGGAATTAATATCACTTTCAAGAAAACCATAACTTAAATTCCATCTATGTTTATCAAGGCTTACAGTTCAGACTGGGGGTTATTTCTTCATTCAAAAAAAGATTTCTACACTGACTAATATTTTCAGTTATTGCTCTGGATGCTGAGTTTATATAAATAAGCAAAGAAAAAACTACCCAGCCATCAGTGGTTTATTTGTGTCAGGGTACTGAGGTGTTATGTGCCTGTTGTTTCAAGGAGGCAGGTATGGCTGGGACAGGAACGGCAGGGCAAGTAGCAGTTGTTGAGGGCAGAAAGGTAATGAGGAAAAGGTTGTATAGAAACCTTTGGACCATTGCAAAGATTTTGTTTCTTACTCTGAACTACGTGGGAAACCACTGGAAGGTTTTGCTAGTGGAGTGACATTGTCTTACTTATATTTTATCAGGATCACCCTGGTTGTTATGTAGTTGATAGCCTGCTATGTAGACCTTTGCCTGGGCAGAAGCCTGGAATCTAGTTAGAATGTCATTGTCATTGTGTAGGCAAGAAAGGAGGGTAGCTTCGTTTGTAGTAATAGTGACAACGGTGGTGAGAAGGGGTCAGATCCTGGGTTGTTAAGTGATATGCAAAAAATGAAGAACAGGTTTTGGAAAAAGATCAGTATGCATTTTTTAAATGTCCCAGAATCGATACAGTTTTATTAACTAAAACCACAGGAGTTAAAAAAAAAATAAAAAAGAGTGTTCTGAAATTCCTATAACCACAACAGGATTTGTCTCTCCCATTTTAGAAGACATTTTAATCTTCAAGCCTTTACTAACTTATTTCTAGAGGGACAAGTGCTTAACTGGTATTGCTCTCTAGTCCCTCTGGGCAGTGATGATCACCTTCACTCACTTTTAGCAGTCATTCTCAAACGTTTTGGTCTCAAGTCACTTTTACCACCCTAGAAAGTATTAAAGACTCTGAGTCTAACCGGGAGTCAGATATCACACCATACTTTAAATGGAGAAGTTTAATATAAATAATTATAATCAAGCTATTGCAGTAGAGTAACTATAAAGATAGGAAGGTAATGCTGAAAGGTACCTAGAGCAGAGGGTTAGTTCCCAACTCAGGACAAACTTCTAGGAGGAACTCTGAGCCCAAGGCTGGGGCTCAGACCTACTTGAAGAAAGTCTGGTGCAATCCAGGGGATGGTAGGAAACTTGCTGAGTGGCCTGGGAAGAGCATATCTAGAGTCACTGGGCAAGTGGAGGAGCCCTCTGAGGTGCAGGTGAACTGAAGCTAGTGTCTAAAGTCCCAGAGGCAGTCAGAGCCCTTCTGTGGGAACTGCTAAAGCCAGGAGCTGGACAGGCCTCCATCTGTACAAACCTAGTGCACTCTGTGACTGGACTGGGCTGTGTGGGGTAAAGGGTCTGCTCACTATATGCGCTAGACCTCTGGCATGTGCCTGGGCTGCAGATCACACAGTGTCTGGGGGTGATGGGACACCACAGTTGCCTACATTGAAAGCTACAAAAGGCACAATCTCCAGGATCCTGGGGACAAAGCCACCCTCAAAGCAGAAGGAAAACCTCTCCCACCTCTAATGTCACTTCAGTGCCCTTACTGACTGAAGTTAATTTTCTGCTGACAGGCAAAGGAAAAATTTACACAAGGCACAGCTCCATTTTTACAGAGCACGCAAGAAAGATAAATTCAGGGCTGAGAGGCAATAAATTGATAACCGGCACTGGTACTCACAGGGGCTTTTGTTTATGTGAGTTAAATCTAGAATAAATTAAAACTACAGAAATTTTAAAAATATTTTAATTTGTTTAAATTGGCCATAAAAATAGTGCGAAGAGTAATATTATTTTACATTTTGCAAATATATTAGATGTCTGCTTTAAAAGAAGACAATTTAATTCTTATATATGCTTCTATATTCACTCTATTGTGATATGTAGTTTTGGTTGCAGTATATTGAAAAGAATCAGATTCACCCTCATAAAGATAGGAAGTTGGAAAATGGAGGGATACTTTAATAGCCTTTCATATGATTGTGGGTCATCTTGGATACAACACCAAAATCTATAAAAGGTGGTTTCTTAAAGATTGGCACTACTGTGAAATCAGAAACCAAATCAATGACTCTTTCACACTCTATTGAACAATTATATGTTGATCAATCTTGAATTCCGAATGGATGCTATCAACACATAATTTTATAACAATGTTTTGGTAATTTGGAAAATATTGGCTCATTAATTTCTGCAGATATCTTAAATGTTGACACATTTTTATCCTATCTAATAAAAAGAGTAATATGCAAATTGACCATACCTCCCCTACACCCACAAGCCACGCCCACCAGCCAATCAGGAGTGAGTATGCAAATTAACCCAACCAAGATAGTTGTGGCCACAGAGGGAACAGGAGGCTTGAGTTGCACCCCTGGCGATGGAGGAAGCCAAATTTTCTGTCCACTCTGGCCTGCCTTGGCCTCCGCTCAAGACTACAAAGTTTCAATTATAGAAGATAAATAAATCCCAACAAAAATGGTGGCAGCCACTGAGCTGGAGAGAGCAGGAGGTTTGAGTTGCCCCTGGCGATGGAGGAAGCCAAGCTTTCCACCTGCCCTGGCCTACCTTGGCCTCTGCTCAAGGCTACAAAGTTTCAATTATAGAAGATAAAAAAAAATCCCAGATACCAGGGCCTCCGCTTGAGTCACCGGGGGCTGTGGCCAGCCTGCAAACCACCACAGGCCCCTCAGCCAGGCTGCCCCATGCCCCAAGGGAACCCCCACCTTGATCCGGGACACCCTTCAGGGCAAACCAACTGGCCCCCACCCATGCACCAGGCCTCTATCCTATATAATCCTATCTAATAAAAGAATAATATGCAAATTGACCGTCACTCCAACACACAAGATGACTGCCCCCATGTGGTCAAAGATGACTGCCCCATGTGGACACAAGATGGCCACCACAAGATGGCCAGCAGGGGAGGGCAGTTGGGAGGGACCAGGCCTGCAAGGGAGGGCAGTTGGGGGTGATCAAGCCTGCAGGAGAGGGCAGTTAGGGGTGACCAGGTTGGCAGAGGAGGGAAGTTGGGGGCAACCGGGCCTGCAGGGAAGGGCAGTTGTGGGGGGATCAGGCCTGCAAGGGAGGGCAGTTAGGGACAAACAGGCTGGCAGGGGAGCAGTTAGGCATCAATCAGGCTAGCAGGGGAGTGGTTAGGGAGTGATCAGGCTGGCAGGCAGAAGCGGTTAGGGGCAATCAGGAAGGCAGGCAGGCAAGCAGTTGGGAGCCAGCAGTCCTGGATTGTGAGAGGGATGTCCGACTGCCCATTTAGACCCGATCCTACCTGGATCAGGCCTAAATGGGCAGTCAGACATCCCTCGAGGAGTCCCAGACTGGAGAGGGTGCAGGTTGAACTGAGGGACACCCCCCCATGCACGAATTTCATGCACCGGGCCTCTAGTATGATATAAAAACAATCACTTTCAGTGATAGAGCCATTTATCTCATTAGAAAAGTGTTTAAATAAGGTGAAGTTGGCATGCTCACTGTGGCAGATAAACATTTTCCGAAGTTTTAATTTTTCAGTAAAAACTCTAATTTTATACTTGGTAACCTATCTGTCACTTGTCTATTTTTTGGAAAATATCTGACAAATAACCAAGTCAAGACATCCGTAAGTTTATCAGTTTGTCGTTATTTAAAAAACAACAACATGATGTTCCATAAAAAGAGCTTTTAGCTCAGCTCACAATGGAATCACACAAGGGCTTTTCCTTTAGGAAACCATCCTACTTCTGTATGCTGCAGAAGGACTTTATGCACACTTTCCATTTTGTCACACAGAAGATTAAAAATGTGTAGTTAAAGGTGGATATTTAATAGAATTAATACCCTTTACTAGGGACATTTATAAGTGAAAATTTCACTGTAAAACTGCAAACCTGTAGCAGTTAAAAATATAATTACCACTAGTATATGCTTTAATTCCTGCTAAGATATCAGCAATTTTACCCACTGTTGCTTTTTAACCAAATTTCTCTCTTTTTTTTTTGCACTCCCATAGTTCTTTCAATGTACTTCTTTTAGTGCATGTACTGTGCTCACTCTTGAACTACGACCAATTATGTTTCTATCTCTGGAATATGATTAAGCTCCCTGAAGTCAGGATTTATATTTGATTTTATTCCCTACTCCAACCCAACCGCCCAGTAATTTTCATAGAGTAGTAGTCTAATAAGTATTTTTGAATGAGTAAATTAACAGATATTTTTCTTTAAAAGGAGACAATATGTGTTATAATCTTGTTGATGAATATCCCCACTGTCTTTCTGTACTTAAGCTATATAAAATGTCAGATTGTAATATATGTGTACATTATAATTTACATTTATCAATATAATTACTTGCCTTACAGAAAAAACAACATGTGTGTATTTTCTTTTAATTATTGATTTGCTTATCTGCATCCCTTATGATAATGGAATTCCTTGCAGGCAAAGAATATGTTTTATTTTTCATTTTGAAAGCTCAGTGTCTAGCACAGTATCTTGTATGTATGAGCCATTTAAAAATCATTTGTTGGTGAATAAATTAATGAGTAATAAAAATGTTGTATAAAACCTTATTTTCACATACAAAAGAAAGGCAAAAAATGGTGCTGGAACAACTGGGCATTCATATGTCAAAAAAAAAAAAAAAATCTAGACATAGACCTTATATCCTTCACAAAAAATAACTCAAAATAGATCACATACCTAACTATAAAATGCAAAACTATGGAACTCTTAGAAGATAACATAGGAGAAAATCTAGATGACTTTGTGTTTGGTGATGACATGTTAGATATAACATCAAAGGCAAGATACATGAAAGAAATGATAGGTAGGCTAGACTTCATTAAATTTAAAAACTTATGCTCTGTGAAGGACACTATCAAGAGAATGAAAAGACAAGCCACAGATTGAGAGAAATTATTTGCAAGAGACATGTCTGGTTCAAGGTTATCCAAAGCACACAGAGAATTCCTAAAACTCAACAATAAGAAAACAAACAACCTGATTAAAACATGGGCGGAAGACCTTAACAGACACTTTACCAAAGAAGATGTACAGATGGAAAATAAGCATATGAAAATATGCTTCACATCATGTGTCATTGAAGAAATGTAAATGCAAATTAAAACAACAACCAAATACCACTACACATCTATTGGAATGACCAAAATCCAAAACACTGACACCACCAAATACTGGTGATGATGTGGAATAGAAACTCTCATTCACTGTGAGTGAGAGTGCAAAATGGTACAGTAAATTTGAAAGATGGTCAGGCGGTTTTTTGCAAAATTAAACATACTCTTACCATACAGTCCAGCAATTATGTGCCTTGGAATTTACCCAAAGGAGCTGAAAATGTATGTCCATATGAAAACCTGCATACAAATGTTTATATAAGCTTTATTAATAATTGCCAAAACTTGGAAGCAACCACAATGTTTTTCAGTAGGCAAATTGATAAACCGTGGTACATCTAGGCAATAGGATATTATTCACACTAAAAGAAATGAGCCATCAAGTCATGAAAAGAAATGGAGGAAACCTAAATATATATTACTAAGAGAAAGAAGCCAATCTGAAAAGTCTAAATACTGTATGATTTCAACTATATTACATTCTGGAAAAGGAAAAACTTTGAAAACAATAAAAAGACCAGTGGTTGCCTGAGGTTAAGGCAGAGAGAAGGACAAATAGAGCACAGAGGACATTAGAGCAGTAAATTACTCTTTTTTTTTTTTTTTTTTTTTTTTTTAATCCTCACCCAAGGATATTTTTCCATTGACTTTTAGGGAGAGTGGGAGAGAGAGGGGAAGACAGAGAGAAATATCAATATGAGAGAATCACATCAATTGGTTGCCTCCTGCATACCCCCAACCAGGCTGGGGAGGAGCCTACAACCAAGATACATGCCCTTGACCGGAATCGAACCTGGACCCTTCAGTCCACAGGCCGATGCTTTATCCACTTAGCCAAACTGGCTAGGACATAAATTACTCTTTATGATACTACTAGTGGCCTGGTGCACAAAATTTGTGCATGGAGGGGGGGGGTTCCCTCAGCCCAGCCTGCACCCTCTCCAATAGGGGACTCCTTGGGGGATGTCCGACTGCCGGTTTAGGCCTGATCCCACAGGATCGCAATCTGGGACTGCTGGCTCCTAACCACTCACCTGCCTGATCACTCAACTGCCTGATCGTCCCTAACTGTCTCTGCCTGCCTGCCTGATTGCCCCTAACCCCTCTGCCTGCCTGACTGATCACCCCTAACTGCCTCTGCCTGCCTGCCTTATCACCCCTAACTGCCCTCTCCTGCCTGCCTGATCTTGCCCCCAACTGCCTTCCCCTGCCGGCCTGATCTCACCCCCAATGGCCCTCCTCTGCCAGCCTGATCTTGCCCCCAACTGCCCTGCCCTGCAGGCCTGATCTCGACCCCAACTGCCCTCCTCTGCCGGCCAATTTGGTTCTGATTGGTCGGTTTCTATGCCAATCAGTGTCAAAAGCTCTGCCTCAGTTGACCCAGATTTGGTTCTTTTTCTTTGGACGGGGGGGAGGGTGGGCTGTTTATTAAGTGGTTATTACAGGGGTCGGACCACATAAGTGGTGTCAGCCCTGGGAATGTGACCTGTCAATGTTGATCACAAAGCCCCCAAGGCTGGTCCTGATAAGCCCCAAGGTCAGAAATGAAACTGAAAGGCCTCGGTCACATGCTTCTTCCAGGCGTTCAGGCTGGGCAGCAGGGAGGAGATGCCCATGATGTGCCAGGTCTCCCCATCAGACACCACTGAGGTCTGGTAGGACAGCAGCTGCATGCCTGCCTCTTCCAGGAGCCCAATCATGGTAGGCAGCATGGCAGGGTTGGACTGCTGAGCCCAGAACAGGAGCAGGGGCAGACCCCTGCAGAGAGGCACTTCTGGTCTGAAGGCAGCTCTGTTGAGTGCCTGCAGCACAGGTGTGGTGCCCTGGACAAAGCCCTCAGCCTGGTAGGGGGCACCTGCCAGGGCCACACACAGGAGGCCTTCCCCGCATCTTTGCTCTCCTGGCACAGTGGGGTTATGGGAGGTGATTACATTGAGGCCGGCCTCCTTCACCAGCAGCTTGGCATTCACCAAGTTCACATCTGCATGATTAGAAGCGTCTTTGAGGAGGCCGACAGTGACTGCGGGGGCTCAGGCAGTTCCCAGCATTCTTCAGGGATAAGCCTTGCATTACCACCTGGGTGGTCCCTTTGGGGGACCCTGCCCAGGCTCGCATCAGAGTCCCCAGAGCTTCTGCCAGACTGATCCAAGGTTTGGTGTGCGGAGAGAAGGCGCCGGTAAGGGCTTGGGCATTCACGACCCCCGCAAGGGCTCTCCCCTTCACCATGTCCACAAACTGGACAGTGATCTCCTCCCCACAGCGGCTCTGGGCCTCCTTGGTGCTGGCGCCCAAGTGGGGGCAGCTGATGACATTCTCGTGGTCCACCAAGGCGCGGTCCAGAGGTGGATCCTCCGTGAACATGTCCAGCACTGTGCCCACGCACTGCCCCGACTGCAGGGCCGGGAGCAGGGCGCCCTCCTCCACAATCCTTCCATGGGCGCAGTTCACCACGCGCACGCCCTTCTTGTACAGGGTGAAGGTGCTGTCGTTCAGCAGGCCTGTCATGGAGGGCAGGAGAGGGGTGTGCACAGTGATGAAATCACAGAGGGGCCACATCGCCTCCAGGGGCAGCTGCTGAATGCCGAAGGAGGCAGAGACCTCTGATGAGATGATGGGGTCATACCCTACAGTTTTCATCCCGAAGGACTGCATCCAGACGGCCACCTCTCTCCTGATCCTTCCCAGGCCGAGAATTCCCAGGGTCTTTCCATTCAACTCGGTTCCCATGAACTTCTTTCGGTCCCATTTGCCATCCTTCATGGAAGCCTTTGCCTGGGGTATCTGCCTGGCCAGACACATGATCATCCCACAGGTGAGCTCCGCAGCACTAAGATTGTTCCCATTGGGAGCGTTCATGACCAGGATGCCCTTCCTCGTGGCGGCCTCCAGATCCACATTGTCCATGCCAGTGCTGGCCTTGCCCACCACCTGGAGCTTCTCTGCTGCGTTGATGATCCCGTGGTCACCTTGGTGGCCAAGTGGACGATAAGGCTTTGCAGTCCTGCAGCTCGGCTATCAGCTCCTCTTTGCTCAGGTTCTGCTTCTCCACCACCTGCAGCCCTTCATCTTGCAGGATCTTCCAGCAGCAAGGGTCCAGGCTGTCACTGATGAGCACTTTCTGTAGATTTGCGAAGGTCATTGCTGGAGCCAGCCTTGGGATCGACCACGCTAGCCCCAGATTTGGTTCTGATTGGTCAGTTTCTATGCCAGTCAGCATCTCTGGGCCTATCAACAGGGCCTGATCAGCAGCCCCCCGTGGAGAGAAATGGAGGCAGGGCTGCTGACCAGACTGGGAGAGAAAGAGAGAGGCAAGTGCTGGTCAAAAGCTGCCATGGCAACCTAGCACTAACTTCCAGTCTGGTCTAGCTTTGGTAGTAACGGTGTTACACCCTGGCTCTTTATTATAGAGATAATGTTGGATATATGTCATTATAAATTTTTTCAGTCCCATAGATTGTATAACATGAAGAGTGAACCTTAATGTAAACTGTGGATTCTGAGTGACACTGATGTGTCAATGTAGGTTCATTAATTCTTAACCAATGTACCACTGATTAGAATGTTAATACCGAGGTTAAGGCTATGCAGGTGTTGGGGCAGGTGGTATACAGCAAATTTCTGTAAAGTCTGCACAATATTGTTATAAACCTAAAACTACTCTAAAAAATAAAGTATTTTTTTTAAAAGGAAAAAGAACTACCTTTATATGCTGGTGTCTACTAAATATAATTCATACTGTATAGATTGCAAAACATATTCATGCAGAAAATTTTGTTTGTCTTTGATAGACAATTAAGTACAGATTACAGATATTATTAACTGTCACATGTCATTGCTCCCCATTTATGCTAATATCAACCAGTCTTCTTATTAGGGTTAAATGTTAACTTTTTATAAACCTTTGGTTACATAATATATGCATACAAATGGATGGGTTGATAATGAGTTGGATACTTGGGTAGCTTAATCACACTATAAAATTATCCTATATAATAAAACCCTAATATGCAAATAGACCGAATGGTGGAACGACCGTGGAACGAACGACCGGTCACTATGACGCACACTGACCACTAGGGGACAGATGCTCAATGAAGGAGCTGCCCCCAGCCCACAAGCCCCGACTGGTGGTGGTGGGGGGGGGTGGGGTCAGCGAGTGGGTGGCACCAGGACAGCCAAAGCGGGTGCCAGTGGGGGCCCCCTAATTGCCCTGCCAGTTGCCCCACAGATTGGCCCTGATCGCCAGCCAGGCCTAGGGACCCTACCTGTGCACAAATTTCGTGCACCAGGCATCTAGTAAAAATAATAATAGTTAACATGTAGTGCTTATGTATTAAAAGTTATATCAAGTACTCAATATCAATTGTTTTATGTATTGTTCTTAAAACCAAGTGAAGAAGGTTACATAAGTATTTGTACCTTTACATAAAGAAACAAAAGTATAGAAAAATCAGGCAACAGAAAATCACCCTGTTAGCAATAAGAGGCAGGACTTGAACCCAGGTGAAATGATCCTATTATGCTTTTAATACTTAATATAATGTCACCCTTATCACAAAAATAATTATTAAATATCATTAAAAACATTATATTTTGCAAAATATTCTAAATCAGACACTATCTAATGGTTTATAGCCCAAGATGCCCACTATGCATTAAAAAAAACACATGCAACTGGAGTTTGTATTGACCTTAACAGTTACTTTATATGACAGTGAGAAATTAAATAACTACAGGAGCAGGCAAAAGTAGGTTTACAATTGTTCATATGGAAAAAGGTATGCAGGTTATGGTTATTATGAAGGATATATTAACTGTGTTTTGTGTACTCACAACTGTAAACCTACTTTTTCCACCCCTGTATAATGATTTAAATTCCATTGATGTATAGCTCCACTACTATTTTAATAGTCTAACAACCTACAGTATCCGCTGTTTCTCTGCATTAGTTATGGGGATCTCCAAGGGGTGTCAAATATGCTCACTAAGCATATCATCTCCCATCAGTTGTTGCAGTTGTGATGGTTAATTTTATGTCAGCTTGGAAGGTATTTTTGGATGAGATTAATAATTAAATCAGTGAAATTGCTGTAAAACAGAATGCTCTCCATAGTGTATGTGGCCTCATCAGTTGAAAGCCCAAACAGAACACTTTGGGCTTTGCAGCCTTTGCAATCATGATGTGAGCCAATTTCTTAGAATAAATCTACCTTTCTCTCTCTTTCTTTAGTCTTCCCCTCCCCGCCCCCCCTCTCCTCTCCTCTCCTCTCCTCTCCTCTCCTCTCCTCTCCTCTCCTCTCCTCTCCTCTCCTCTCCTCTCCCCTCCCCTCCCCTCCCCTCCCCTCCCCCCCTCCCCTCCCCTCCCCTCCCCTCCCCCCTCCCCTCCCCTCCCCTCCTCTCCTTTCTGTCAGGCAGCTTGACAGCTCTCTCCCAGAGACCTCTCTAAGCAGAGTTGCTTGTGCCCCAGGGTTTTACACAGTTCTGTACAATTTTTCATTTATAGTTCTTTTCCACAATGCATAGTCAGTTCTCACACACAGCTGTTCTTTGTGGATGAATTCTCTCCCTCTGTCCCTCTGTTACTGTCAGGGTGGCCTCTTATACCCTGTTTCCAAGGCCTACTCCAGACAATTCTGCTCCTATTAGGTAGGAAGTTAGACGTGAGCGGCTGCCACCCTGGAGTCCTGAACAGTGGCTGGACCAACATGCCTTCAGACCGCCTCTCTATGGGTGACCCAGCAGCCAGCAGACCGCCAGCAAGGCAGGTTCTGAGGCAGCAGGTTCTTGGCCCAAGCTCAGCGGAAAATGACATGACCTCAATCCCAAGGCGACCTTACTAGAGTTCCGGACTAATTATAATAAAATCTACATTTCAGTTTTGATCCTGCCCTCCTATGGGTTTTCCTGTATGCATTATGGGTAAGAGCATGCCCAGAAGAAAGATAATTTCTGTCAATCATCCCTAAATGAAAGTCTCCACCAAGAAAATCCCTCTTTGAAACCTAGGAGTTCAGGGCCATGCTCTCTTTCTGCTCTCATGCTCTACCTCCAAGGAGCACGCCGGTGCCATTCCCTTTCTCTTGCCTTCCCCCATAGGCACGTATCCCCCAAACTTTAAGGGGCCCCATGAGACTTGCAACCAGGGAGAAATGGGCAGCTGCAGCTGTCTCCAAGGCCCCCTTTTCTCTGACTTCCCAGTCTGCTAGAGCAGCCTGGCCATTGTCTCTCGACTGACCCACTCCTCCTTTGGAATGCAAGCAGCCCAGCCTTTTTGTCTCCCACGCCCTCTCCACTGGCCTGCTCCTCATTTGTAACATATCTTCAATAAACCCTATTTTGCTTTACCTTTATTTTCCTTGACCTTAAAATATTTTCTGCATCGATGACGAAAAGCACCAAGGTCCCAGCCGGTAACCCCAACTGGTAACACTCCTAAGTAGAGTTCTTTTCTAAGTATCTCTTCAGTCACCACACAAAGGGAATTCTCTTAGGAATGTCCTACCAGGACTCCAAAAGTGCCTAGACATGCCTGAATTGCAGCAAAGGCAATATTTCTGCAGCACGAAGCATCCTTACATTTGTTTTAATGCCCCTGGCATTCATGTTCTCTGGGAAAATCAGCATCCTACACTGCTTTTTAATTTATTTTTTATTTGACCAGATGTTAATAGACATAAAACATTAAAGTCCCACCAACTTCACATATGGACTTGGGGAACTATAATTCTACCCGAAGTTTTTGTGTAGGAAGAGTGTTCTATGTGAGGAGTGGGCACATAGTCTATCGTTGGATGAGGCCGTGACTTGGCAAACATATATAATGAGTGATATGACCAGTAAATGCATGTTTATGGGAACAATGGGGCAAAATTTGATGTCCAAAAACATTTAGCATGTACAGTCATATTAATCATCATCCATAAACAGATGAGATTAAGAAGAAAAAGTAAGAATAGAAGAATATACAATCTAAAAAAATAGTTCTATTTAAATTTTGGAAACAGTGTACCATGACAGCTAATTTGGGGGGTTTAAGGCTTAACTACATAAGGTCACGGCTGTATTTTTGGTTTCTTCCTATTATTCAGTCTTCTAGAAAGAGGTGGAATTTTAGGACCTATTTGAGGATCAGAGGAGTGGAGAAAAATACACTTACCTCTCTAGGGGTTAAAAGAAAAATTCTCCAGACATTAAGACAACTTCCCAACAATCTACACATTATCTGTCTCATAACAATAGCCACCTCGTCAATGACTCATCCAAACCAAATGTTCAAAGTGTGCAACAAACTTTGAATAGATCAAAAGCCTTAACTCCCATCCTCTGGTTATCAAGAATAAAGGTATTAAAGTTGAGGAGATAGAAAATAATATGTAGTGGAAATTTTACTACAGTTGTGGGCTGTGAGGATTTTCCAAATAAGCCAGCCTCAGTCGTTATTGTTCAAACAAAGGCACCTCAGTTGTGTCCCCAGAGCTCTGACCACTAGCCTGAAGGGTGCTCTCTGGGTGATTTCTGAGGCAACAGTGCTGCAGGTCTGCTTGGGAGTTAAATATTTCTACCACATTAAAATCAGATGTAATAGTATTTAAGGGATATTATGGAGAGAACATTTTTTTCTGTTAGTGAATTCTCTGCTCATTTTTAATTCCCAAAGGATTATTATTATGAGCAAAAATTATTAGCTATAGTATTACCCCACTACATACTTTATTTTTTTTAAATATATTTTTATTGATTTCAGAGAGGAAGGGAGAGCGAGGGAGAGATAGAAACATCAATGATGAGAGAGAATCATTGATCGGCTGCCTCCTGTATGCCCCACACTGGGGATCGAACCTGTGACCTTGGCCGGAATCAAACTTGGGACCTTTTAGTCTGCAAGCTGACGCTCTATCCACTGAGCCAAACCGGCTAGGGTTTATTATTATTATTATTATTATTATTTTTTTAAGGCTGTTCATGATTCCGTGTGCAAAAACTTCTGGACCTAAAAGTTGCTTTTCAAATTGATGTAATTAAGTTTTATTAATAACAATTTAGAATACTATTCTAGTTTTGAATTTCTTAATGGTAGTTAATTTTGAACCAGGAAATTAAATATACATTAAAAGAATTTAAGAATAGCATTTGGGTGTGGCCTAAAATGAAGTTTCTTTTTAATGTAACAGAAACTGTTTATTATCCCAATATTCTACAACTTTATTATTCTCTTTACCTGAGTCAAGGAAACAGTATATCCTTTAACTATGAAAGATTCTATTAGTAGAAAGCATTATTTTTGTTTCTTCACATATATTCTTCAGTCTTTCGAGACTGAAATGTTTCCTTTTGAAACATGGGGTTTAGGGTACAGACTTCTCTTGGGTTCTTGTCTGATGAAGATGAAGAATAAATTCATGGACTAACAGATTCCTCCAATATAAATGCAGAAGTTTATTGGAAGCATATACAAACTCCATCTGGGCAGATGTATCCCCTGGGAGGGGTCCCCAAATGGGAAAAGCCTGTTCTGTCTTTTATGGAAATAAAAAAAATCCTGCCTCGTGTCCCTTTGTCTCTGATTTATATATGCTGCAGTTCTTAGTTTGAACCTGACCCTTTCTAATTGGACCTTCCATTAATTTAGGCCCCCCGTGCTTTCCTAATTGGCTATTTTGTTACATAGTATCAGTTTCAAAGGCCAAGGCCCATGTAGTGCCCCCTCTTCCTCTCCCCTTATCTTATAACATTCCTCTATTCTCTGTGAAAATGTTTCCTTCTTTCCACTATCTTGTGACTTTTCTTTATTCTCTGTGAATGTATGTCTTCCTCCCCCCTTATCCTGAGGCCTTTTCCTATCCTTTGTACAAGTAAGATAAGCATTTTGGCATCTCCAAGCTGCTCAGGTCAGGGCTGCTTTTGATCTACCTTATAATTGCTTTAATTGTTCAGGCCAGAGATACCTCAGTCCTTCACCTATGTATTCCTCCCCCACAGACCCTCTTTATTCCCTAAACCTGCCTATTTTGTCCTTATAATTCCTTTCACTTTCAAATGCTCAGTCTTACTATCCATGTTATTAATCTATAATAATAAAAGCATAATATGCTAATTAGACCAGACAGCCGAACGACCTTTTGGGCATCCTTCTGTATGACCTTCCAGACAAAGCCAGAGCTGTGATGGGCTGAGCCCCTGGCATGAATTTCATGCATCGGGCCTCTAGTTTAACAATAATACTAATCAGTGAAAGAATTATCAACTAAGAAAAAGGATATTTCTACAAATAGAAAATAGTACCAAAATATTTCATTTTGCTTTTCATTGCATTCCATTCAGTATTTCTGTATGATTTCTTTGAAATAATGCTATTAGTTTCTATGGCGGAAACTATTGGTCACTACACTAGAGCAATGTTTCCTCTATTTTCCTTTGGTAATCTATCCAGCTTTATTCACACATAAGGTGGTCACCTGCTTTAGAAAGATGGTCTCCTCCTCAGACCTAGCTTGAGGATGAACTTGCTTATTGAATGTCATGGCAATTCTACTCCTCTCAACACCGATTATTTTACAAATGATTTTTTTATGCAATCCAGACAAGGACAGTGTTGAGGAAATCTTTCTTGGCCTTACAGAATTGTGTCCTTCTTAGAGAGGTTCAAATTCTTTTTGTCCCTTTTCACATTTAGATGGTTGTATGAGGGAGGGATGTTGAGAGCTACTCAGTTATCATGATACTAAAAGAGCTCATGTCTGAGGATTTTAGCTGACAGGGGGAGAATGCCTGCACAGAAAAATTAACAGAATTGGGTAATTTGATGATTTAATTGAGCTACTAATTTAACAAATTCTGGAACCTCCTCCCTTAGGACTCTTATTACATGAGGTCATATGTTCTTATTGTCTAAACAATTTTAAGGTGGGCATGGTGTTATCTGCAGCTGGAAAGACTGAAATATCTTACATTTAGGACCCATGTATATTTACTACCTGATTTTAGTTAGTTTCAAGATCTTGGATTTTTTTTAAAGGATATGTTGAATCCCTGCTTTCAGAGATCAAACGTTTTCCCCAATAATATCAGTGATGCTACTAAAGGGCGACATTTTGGAAGGATATGTGCTATTCTTTTTAGGTATTTAAATCTGAAATCAGGACTTTTCACTAAACTTTGGTAACTATATAGTTAGGCACCATATTTTAAAGTGTAGAAGAGTAAACAGTGTTGAATTAATTAGACTTTAAAATTGGATATTTTTAGAAGAGCTAATATTATCTTTATATATACATGTTATTATATATTCCTTCTTAGAAAACTTTAGATTATTCTGTTATCTGTGTTAATATTATGCACATGGTGCGATTTCTAATCTAGAGGTCTCACTAAACTTTCAAAGAACTAGGAAACTATAATATTTCTTGTTAGAGCAGATGGTCTTTTGATTAACACTCTAGTAAATAATTTTACTTCTCTCGAGTCGCTTTAACAAGAAATTATTTAAGTATTTCATCTGTTGGCTGGCCAAATAACATCAGGCACCAACTTAAGGCATAAACCACAAGTGTAAATCCATCTAGTGACTCATGAACAAGTAAAACCATATCTGAAAAAGAGTCTTTCTGGTAGAGAAGATCATGAATTAAGAATTCAGAAAGCTGCATGAAAAAAAAAAATCTCCCATTTGTTTAATTTCTAGTTAGTGATAGTTATTATATGATACAGGTCTACTTGAAACTAGGCGCCCAAATATTTTTTAAAAAAAAATCACAAATACCTGAAGTAATCTAAGTCCTTTGGAGTTTAGTCTTCACAATGTTCTGAAGTAAGATATGTACTGCCTCAATACTAGATTTAAATCGATTGCACTGACTGGAGAAATGTCATTTTCCACTCACATATTCATAGTTCATTAGGTTCAAGAGTGTGCAAACATATGTAGAGCATTGCTGATATTATCTATCCACCCCCTTCCATGAGCAGCCCAAAACTTTTCCATTCAAACAATTCTAGTAAAAAAAAAAACTTCAAATCTGAAATGTAGTTATGAATCCACTTATCTTCTCTTAGAAAAATTTGAAAGCTCCTGTAATTTATCCATTCAATTTCAATGTAGTTCATTTTAAAGGCACTTTCATAAAAAGAAAGCCTTTTAGGTGAAACTTGCCACAACTGTTGCTTCCACAGTTTTAGCATATAACATAATTTTGCTAGAAAAATAAAAAAGAGGCTCTTCAACTTTCAACCCTTTCCAATGGGCTCAGTAAAAAGTCACCAGTTAGTTAATAAAAAGGTTTAGACTTCTGTGAGAATGTTGCTGGTTACCTCAGTCTGCTAGTGGATCTGTTGGAGTCAAAATATAAGGGTATATGGTTTATACAACTTCCCAGCTTTATCATACCCTTACTGATTTCTTCCTGTGTAATTAGAAATGATAATATGCTTATTGAAGCCTAATGGTCCTCCAAAATCCCAGTTTTCTCTTAGCAATTTGTTCATGTGCATATATATTTCTAAATGTGTAACTTATTTTAGTTCCCCTAGTGAATTTTTGAAATATTTATTGAATGGCTGCATAGGCAAACTAAGTGTCAGATGATGTAGTAAGGAGGCCATCAAGCTGATACCTTACAGAAGAATTAGTCAGTACAGAGTAAGTTATGCTGTAGTAACAAATAATCCAAAGCCTCGGTTTTAGCAAAACAGTGGTTTCTTTCTTCCTTGTTTAGGATAGTTAGGGCCCCAGCAATTGAGAGTGTACTGTATTTGCCTACACCACAGCAGCATAAGGGCTTATCTACTGTTGCCTCAGGGAAAGAGAGGGCTAGAGAGCTATATGGAACCCTTCCAGGCATTGGCTGGGAATGACACACCACTCTGCCCACAGTCCACAGGTCAGAACTCATCACATGGCTAAGGGTCCAGGAATGTGGCTGTGTAGGTGGAATATTAAGCAAATGCAACAGTTGCTGCTGTAGTGGGAGTCTGAAAATATCCGTGCTTCACAGAGACAACAAAAATAAATTCTGCTCACATTTCAGAAAGGAGTGAAAATGGACAGCAGGATATTGTAACTCAAATGTAACCAGTTATTAGTTGGCTAATTGGAACCCTTTTGGTGTGTTGATTTTATAATTTTCCACAATAGAAAATAAATTGAGATTTAGATTGGAGAATTAAGAAATGTTAACAGGCCAAATATTAAACCCATGCTAATCCTCCATTTGTCTTTATAGACTTCCCTTTCTTTCTCTTTTCATTAGCACTGCATTGGTAGAACAAAAAAAATTTAAAGAATAAAATTTGCCTTTATATTAAAAAACAAACTGTTATATTGGTTTAGCAAGTCATGGATTTAGACCCCTAATACAGCTTATGATTATATGACCCATCCCTACTGTCTAGAAGTAAGAAAATCAAGGCAACACTCAGTGTTTAAATGACTACCATCGCCCTGGAACTTAAGCACACAGCCAGTCCATGTCTTCTGAATCCAAGCCCTGTGTTCATAGCTTGCTCCCTTTGCTCTATATTTTGAAAATATCTCTATGTGATGTTTTTCTCACCCACTCGACAGAGAACTCCTTAAGGTTGAGTCATATGGTTCTTGGGTATATGCTTGATCTACGTTGTACAGATTACTTATCTGATACAGGTGTTCTGACCAGGAACTCACTGTTTCATACACTTCAAAGGTCTAAGGAGGCACAAAGAGGTGTCACATGAGTATGCTGTTGTCATCAGGTCCAAGTTAAATATTTTTGGTAGATATCATATCTGATATTTGTTAACACCCACATCAGCATTATAAATCTCTAGATATGGTAATTATCCAAGATAAGCCACGAATGACAAAAAAGAGAGGAACAGGAGAGTGAGAGAGAGACATTGTTCTAGGAATGATGCTTACATTGTATTATGTAATAGTCACAAAAACCATATTGACAAATGGGTTAACTGCTTCAGAGAGATTCTGTAAGTTTCAAAGTCAGTGCTAAAACTGAGATTTGACCTCATGTCTACCTGATTCCAAATGCTATGCATTTCCTCAGTTCCACAATGACTCTCCCACAATGAGAATATATAGCAAATAAAGACATCACCCTGAAAAATCATCATGGTCCTCCTTCTCTTTTGTTCCTCTTTCCTTAATATACTGCTTACTTTCATATTGGGCAGGAATCTCATTCACCTATACCAGCAATAAGACCACCAGTTTATCTGCTTTGTTACATAAGGAAGGCTGTATTGCATGACAATACTGTTTAACTATTTCTCTAGTACTGACCTCTCCATTTGTATTCTTTCGTTAAGAAAAGTCAGAGGGCATAGATGTCCTCAAGATACCCCAAATGGCAAGCTGGGACTCTCACTGCAGGTGCTTGTCCTATGAAGTTTGAAGACTAAAATTCGTGGACTAAAAGATTTTAAGCAAAAGTGTGGAAGTTTATTGCAAGCGTATAAAAACTCCCATTGGGGAGGGGTCCTCAAAGGGGAACCCCACCCCCTAAGGAGGGATCCCCAAAATAGGAAAAATCCTCGTCCCCTGAGTCTATGGGTTTATAAATGCTGGTAGCTTCTTTGTATATCCTACCTTCTAATGGAATCCTTCCTCATTTTATTTACCTTGTGCTTTTCTAATTGGTCACTTTCCCCCTTTTCCCTGCATGGTACCTGTTTCAAAGTTCACCTGGTGCCCCCCTCTTCTTCTTCCCCTTATCTTGTAACATTCCTCTGTCCTCTGTGTAGTAAGATAAACAATCTGGGGACTTGGAGCTATCTCTACCCCTCAGGTATGCATTCCTCTCCCATGGACCCCCTTTTCCTAACTGCCTCTCCTGTCTCTAAACTCCTTTCACTCAGAGAAATCATGAAGCTGTGAGAATGGTTTTCTCTCTTAGATGTGTACCAACATTTTCTAAAACGAAGACTATTCTGGGATTAAAAAGCTCTTGTCTGTGCTTTTCCAGTCCCCTTTCTATTCCAGAAAAGACTCTGTGGCAACGTCTTTTCTGTTTATTCACTGCAGGTCAGAGATATTTCTGATAGTAAAGAAACATTCAAAATATATTAATTTATTCATTCAGTAAATATGTATTTGCTGAATAAATATTTATTGAATATTTGAATGCAAGATACTGTAGGCATTGTGTAAGTTGAAAGCATATTTACTGTTCTCTTTCAATTTATAGTCAGAAAAAGAAGGTAGAAGGCAACAGCATGGGGGCAGAAGAAAGAGCAGTTGCCTCCTCTCCTTCGTTTCAAACATAACAAAATGAACAGATTTCAATGTTTCAATCAATTTTTAATTTAAGGACATTGGGACAAAGAGAGCATTCAAAGTCCTTTAATGTAACAGCGGCTCTCCGTCAGCTTTCTAAGTCTTGGATCTTCCTCTGCACCAAAAGCATAAACCCAACATTCTATTCACTACCCACATTATGGGTGTCTAGTTTGTATGTCAGTCAGTCTCTTACGTTTGTTATTCTATCTAAGCAGCATGTTTTCCAGCCAGTATAACCTGTTCCTGATTTGTAGGGTTAGGGATGGGGCTGTTTAGGTGAATCTCTCTGCTGAATGGGAAGTGGTCTTTTGATATATGCCTGATCTAGATTGTAGGATTCCTTATTGCATGCAGGTGATCTGACCAGGAATTCAGTCTTAGATACTCCAAAGGTCTAAGAGGACCAGGATATGTTCACATTTCAGAAAAGGCCATCTACATTCAGTTGTTTCTCTGGGAAAACTTGTATAGGAGCATGAAGCCATCATGTGCAAAGTTCAACTATCCTGAGCTGCTATACGACATACCATGTAGGGAGAGACAGGGACGCCCACAGGGCACAGTACCAGATGCTTGAGGGTAAAAGCCTTCATGATGCCTCAGCTCAACCAGTATCTGAATGCTACCCCATGAGGTACCCTGAGAAAAAACCAGCTTAGCTGAGTCCCATCAACTCCCAGATTTGTGAGTAAAATAAATGATTTCTATTGATTTAAGCCACTGTTTTGAGATGGTTTGTTACACACACACACTCTCTCACACACACACACTCAAATTAAACACACACATTTTCACTATCATGCTTTCCTTATGCAATGCTTAACCATTGACTTGAAAAGAGAAAAAATTCAGTCAATTGATCAGCATTTTTGACTTTCTCAGATCTAAATAAAATTTCCCTTTAACTTACTAGAGAAAGTACAATTTTGGTTACTTTGTGGAACTATGGTTTGTGTATGAATTTAAATGAACAGGCTTTCCTATTATTGTTTATTTGTAACCTATGATATAACTCCAATCAATAAAAAGGAGATATACATGAATGTATATATAAGTGTTGAAACATTAGTCAAATTCCTAAATGGAAGAGAGTGTTCCATTAAGACAAATAATTAGCACCTCTGTAGTGCTGAGAAATATAAATGACTTAGCTGTTAAGAGCCTGGAGATGAGTAACTACCCCCAGAAGAAATGAATGTCAGGGAAAAAAAAAAAAAAGAATAGTAAGCTAGTGCCCAGAACTGTGAGTGGGGACATAATTGACAGTTCAGATTAATGAAGAACCTCTTTCCCACCTGAAGATATCCAAATGACTTTTCCTTTTTAATATGTCACAGGGCTGGCAAGAGTTTAAAGAATTAAAATTTTATTGACCTTTTCAAACATGTAGATGGTTAACATATACATGAAATTGTTAGTGTTTACTCATTTTGTTCATAGTCAAATAGACTATTTTAATTAGTATTATATATTATAAATTAATATAATATTGAGGAAAATCAACATTTTTATGTTGTAGTTTGAACATTATAATGACATCACTAATAATCAAAAACATAATAAAATAGCCTATGAAGTAATAGTAAAAATGATTATGTACTTTAATGCATTGTTTTGCAGATTTCAGGTTTAGAATAAAGTAGAAATGGAGTAAAACACATATACTTACTCATGTAATATTCAGCATCTTTTAAATATATTTTAAACTAAGAAAAGTGTGGACTAATAATCCAACTTTATATGTAGAGTAAGAATGCTTATATATTTTTAAACTAAATTAACATTATAGAAATGAAAAAAATCTCAAATAATGACTCCAATACTTTATAAATTTCTTACCAAAAGTTGGTAGCTATAAACTTTAGTTTTCTAGTACAGGTCAATTTTAATGATTGACCTAATAAATGTTGTATTCCATTATATATTTTAACATAATACTATCAGTTAACTATATTTTCTATGGAAACTTAAAAAAAATATTGATCAGATTGGTTCTCATCAAGGATGTCTCTATGTACTTAATGGTTGTTTACTTTGACTAATAGCAAATTTAAATTAACACTATTTTTTAAATAGTAAAAATTTCTAATTTGAAAAATAACCATTAACTTCTAAACCAAAATTTATCCTCAAATTAATAATTAGGTATTGTCCCCAAACTGTCTTTCATTCCTTACATGAATGAATAAAATATGTTTGATTAGATGAACAGGAGATTATTTACAACAGTAAACATTTACAAGGTAATAAATATGAATGATGTCAAAGTTTAAATAGCACAACCACTGTTAATTACCCATCCCCAAGTGATTATTAGAATTAAAAAAGAAAATAAAAACTGAAAGTTTCATTATATGACATCCTGATAGCATGCATTGTATAGTACAACAGTATAAGAGTGCCTCCAAGTGGCATTTATCAAAACTCCATATGAAAAATTTAAATACAAAAATCTAAAAAAGTGTCATTAAATAGCTACAATTAAGCCCTATTTATCCCCAAAATTCTATATTGTTTTTAACATGTTAATAATACTCTCTGAATATAGTGTTTAGGTGGCTGATAGTATTTTATTTCTGTTAAATCTGTACAGTAGGATTTGTTTTGGTTAGTTATATCATGTCTCTCTTTTCAGTAGTCTTCTTAGAAATATTGTTCTAATACAGCTATTTGCTGTACCTTAATGGATAAGAGGGACAAAGAACTTCTCTCCCACTCATAGAATCTTAGAGTTGTAGGATCATCTAATCCCACCTCTGCAATTTTATAATTAAACATAAAAGTTTAAGGACTTTATACATGGTTATCCTGGTTAGTGACTTAAATAATGAAATCTATCTCTCCAGAGTTGTAATTAAGAACTCTCTCAAATATATTTGCTAAAACACCAAAATCAGAGCTCTTCTCTATGCCCTAAACAAGTGCATTTTTAGTACGTGGTCTTTTAAAAACTCAACCAAACTCTAGAATTCCAAATAAATTTTTGAAGTCGCCTAAGGCAAAACATGCTCAGAAACTACAGATAAGTTGATAGGTTCTAAATACATTTGTTTTAAAATTAATGAATGTTTAATGTTTTGGAATTATCTCAGTTTTATTGCTATAGAAATGTTTAAATCAGTAGAGCAAAAAAGATACCTGGACAGTAATAAACAGGCCAACTGATCTTATAACTTAGAGATTGAAATTTGTTTGCTCTAAAAAGGTAATCTTTGAAGGAAAAGTTATTTTCAAACTGATTTGAATTGTAAATACTACTTTTTTCCATTAGTTTACCACTCTTCATATTAATACTAAATTTGATTTTTCTGTTTATCTTCCCTTCTCCTGTTCTGTATAAGTGATTCCAGTAAAGCACTCTCTCTTTTCCCAAAGGTGTCATAACAGTGCTATTCTTCCTTAATTCTTATTCCTGGTTCACATCTTAATTGCTTTTGATGTTTTGTTGTTGTTGTTGTTGTTGTTGTTGTTGTTTTTTTCTCCTGCCACTTCCTTTTTTTAATAGTAAAAGTTTTTCATTCTAATTCCTTGGAATCAGTTATCCAACATCTACAACAAGATTTAAAGTTCAGTCTCTGAGGGGCAATAACGTAAATATATCTAAAGTAATAAATATAGAAAAGTGCATGTAGACTTTCAAATAAATATGTAGATATTGATATAGGTAACATGAACTATTAATTTGTTAAACTTTTGAATGTTATGCTGTAATATCTATGAAACTATCTTACTGTGAGGCTAGAATAAAATATTCAAATTTGTTACTTACTCTTACCCATTTCCAAACTGCCTTTTAACGATTGAGCTCACACTATCTACAGTTCCCATTAATTTCTTCAGCTATATTTTATTTTAAAAATTAAATGTTTTAACTTTTTGGCCAAGATCCTCCCTGTTTTAGGTAGTTTCAAATAGTGACTTCTTTTTAGCAGTTTTCATTACCTGCTAATCTGAGCTCATTTCAGAATTTCATTAGTACACTATTTATTCTGTCTTTGAGATCATTAACAAGGCTTCACTAAGACCAGACTGACATTCATCCCTATGGCACCCAAAGAACATGACATTGTTTACCACCACTCTTTGATTCAAGTGCATCACTCTGATTTTAAACATTATGACAAAGCTCAACACAAAGCCTATTTAAATTAGCTTCTCTGAGTAAAACTTGACTGAAATTTATTAAGACACATCAAAACCTGGTGATAATTAATACAATAATATCTTCTACAAGTCTATAGCTATTACTTCTGCTTATTTCTCCCACAATTAACTATCTCTGTGTTTATTTTTCCCATAGTGAGTTCTTTCCTTGATATTTGTGTTCATTTTGTTAGTAATGAAAAATATCTGACAACCTTAATTAATACTTCAATATCTTTTAGTTTGGCAAAGATTATTTAACTTTTCATAGTGCATACCAAAATTTATGACTCCCAAAATTAGAGCAAGCAACTGAAAATGAGTAAACCACATATTTTCTGGGCTTTATTCTAATTAAATATAGCAGTAAAGACCAGAAAAAAAAAGACCTACAGCTTAAATAGGGTTATAAGGTATTAATTATATCTAATAACAATAATTTACTTATAAATATGAACTCTCTCATTTTCAATCAGCTAGTAATATTTTATGCCACCTTTAGGAAAAGATGTGACATTACCTATATTTTGCATTTACCTATGAGGGAATTTTCAGGGAAAATAATTTTGAAATAAAGGTAATAAAGAATATATGTACTTGAAAATTATGGTTTTTCTAAACTACTGAGCAATTACATTTGTTCCACGAGTGTCCTAAAATCTGTATATAAATTTTACCTCCCTGTATAAATTTTTTAAAGTGAATGAAATCTTACCACTTGCGAAAGCATGGATTGTCTTAGAAGGTATTAAGCTAGGTGAAAGGAGTCAGCCAAAGAAAAACAAAGACCATGTTATTTCACTTATATGCACAACCTAAAGAACAAAGTAAACCAGCAAAAACAAAAATAGATAGATACAGAAAACAAACTGATGGTTGCCAGAGCAAAGGTGGGTTGGGGACTGGGTGAAAAAGGTGAAGCGATTAAGAAGTACAAATTGTAGTTACAAAATACTCAGGAGGATGCAAAGTAAAGTATAGGAAATAATGTCAGTAATATTGTAATAAATATGTATGGGGCCAGGTGGGTGCTTTAAATATCAGGTGGATCACTTTGTAAATTATATGTTAACCACTGTGCTATACACCTGAAATTAATATAACATTTAATGTCATCTGCAATTAAAAAATAAAATGATAAATAATGTAATCCCAATAAATTTAATAAGCAATTAAAATTAAATATAATAATAGGTTTTATTTTTTAAAAAGAAAAAAATTAAAAAAATATGACATGAATATATGCTATTGAAATTAATTAGTGTTTTTCACAAAATATATTTGGTGACTGATGTTAATAAGTTTTATTCCCAATGCACTTAATCTGCTTCAGAATTACCAAATTTTGTTTGTTAATTACTGAATCAGAATCATTGTGATGCAATAGGTTATAAACTCTCAAGATGATTTGTGAATCATTGTCCTAAAGGCAACATAAGCAACTAATGAATGGATGGCTGAATGAATCAATTAATCAACCAATCAAAATATTTAGCTGTTGTTTAAAAGCACATGATAAAAAAAAAAGCCTCAGCCTTTCTATTGGGTTAAGAGGATAACTTCATAAAAGCTTTGTGAATTGATTATCAGCATTAATAAAATTTGATGGCAAGATAATTACTCAATTTATCTGATTATGTTATCTCTGTTGACTGAATATGATGTATATTGTAGCTGTTTAATGACATAATCAAAATGTCAAATTAGAACGGTATTCTTCAAATTAAAATGGCAGTGAATGCTTAAAAACTGGTCATCTTCAGAACATTTCACCCCAAAGCCACAGAATATACATTCTTCTCAAGTGCACATGGGTCATTTTCAAAGATAGACCATATGTTGGGTCATAGGCAAAGTCTCTTCAAATTCAAGAAGATAGAAATCATATCAAGCATTTTCTCAGAACACAGTGGCATAAAACTGGAAATCAACTACAATAAAAACAATACAAAGAAATCAAACACATGGAGACTAAACAGCATGCTATTAAACAATGACTGGGTTACCAGAGAGATCAAGGAAGAAATAAAAAACATCAAGGCAACAAATGACAATGAAAACACAACAATCCAAAATCAATGGAACACAGCAAAAGCAGTCTTGAGAGGGAAGTTCATAGCTCTACAGGCCTACTGCAAAAAACAAGAAACAATGGTAATAAATTACCTAACCCTAAAACTCAAAGAGTTAGAAAAAGAGCAACAAGAAAAGCCCAGTGTAAACAGAAGGAAGGAAATAATAAAGATCAGAGCAGAGATAAACGACATAGAGACCAAAGAAACAATACAAAAGATCAACAAAACCAAGAGCTGGTTCTCTGAAAGGATAAACAAGATTGATGAACCTCTAGCCAGGCTCACCAAGAAGAAAAGAGAGAGGACCCAAATAAACAAAATCAGAAATGAAAGACTTGAAATATCAACAGATCCCGACGAAATACAAAGGATTGTTAAAAAATACTACGAACAACTCTATTCCAACAAACTGGACAACCTGGAGGAAATGGACATATTCCTAGAAAAAAATAACCTTCCAAAACTCAATCAGGAAGAATCTAAACAGCTCAATATGCCAGTAACTATGGAAGAAATGGAAGCAGTCATCAAAAAGCTTCCAGCAAACAAAAGCCCAGGGCCAGACGGCTTCACAGGAGAGTTTTACCAAACATTCAAGAAAGAACTAAAACCTATCCTCCTCAGACTATTCCAAAAAAATTCAAGAGGAAGGAACACTTCCAAGCTCCTTCTATGAATCCAGCATCACCCTAATACCAAAACCAGATAAAGACAACACAATGAAAGAGAATTACAGGCTAATATCCCTCATGAACGTAGATGCCAAAATCCTCAACAAAACTCTAGCAAATCGGATCCAGCACTACATCAGAAAGATCATAAACCATGACCAAGTAGGATTTGTCCCAGGAATGCAAGGATGGTACAATATCCACAAATCAATAAACGTGATACATCACATAAACAAACTGAGAGATAAAAATCACATAGTCATATCAATTGATGCAGAAAAAGCATTTGACAAAATCCAACACCCTTCCTTGATAAAAACTCTCAACAAGGTGGGAATAGAAGGATCATACCTCAACATAATAAAAGCTATATATGATAAACCCACAGCTAACATCATACTCAATGGGCAAAAACTAAAACCATTTCCCCTAAGAACAGGAACAAGACAGGGATGCCCACTCTCACCACCCCTGTTTGACATAGTACTCGAAGTATTAGCCATTGCAATTAGATAAGAAGGAGAAATAAAAGGCATCCAAATTGGAAAAGAAGAAGTAAACTGTCCGTATTTGCAGATGACATGATATTGTACATAAAAAACCCGAAAGACTTCATCAAAAAACTAACAGACTTAATAAATGAATTTGGCAATGTAGCAGGATACAAAATTAACACCAAGAAATCTATGGCATTTCTATACACCAATAGTGAACTTACAGAAAGAGAGACTAAAAAAGCAATCCCATTTACCATCATACCAAAAAAAATTAAGATACCTAGGAATAAACTTAACCAAGGAGGTAAAAGACCTATATGCGGAAAACTACAGGACACTGAAAAAAGAGACAGAGGAAGACGTAAACAGATGGAAGAACATAACATGTTCATGGATTGGTAGACTCAACATCATTAAAATGTCCATACTACCCAAAGCAATCTATAGATTCAATGCACTCCCCATTAAAATACCAATGGCATATTTCACAGACCTAGAAAGAACTCTCCAAAAATTCATCTGGAATAAAAAGAGACCCCGAATAGCCACAGCAATCCTGAGAAAGAAGAATAAAGTAGGAGGGATCTCAATACCAGATTTCAAGATGTATTACAAAGCCAATGTTCTTAAAACAGCCTGGTACTGGCACAAGAACAGACATATAGATCAATGGAATAGAATAGAGAATCCAGATATTGACCCAAACCACTATACGCAATTAATATTTGACAAAGGAGGCATGAACATACAATGGAGTCAAGACAGTCTCTTCAATAAATGGTGTTGGGAAAATTGGACAGATACATGCAAAAAATGAAACTAGACCACCAACTTACACCATACACAAAAATAAACTCAAAATGGATACAGGACTTAAACATAAGATGGAAAACCATAAAAATACTAGAGGAATCCACAGGCAGCAAAATCTCAGACATATGCCGAAGGAACTTCTTCACTGATACTGCCTCTAGGACAATGGAAGCCAAAGCGAAAATAAACAAATGGGACTACATCAAAATAAAAAGCTCTTTCACAGTAAAAGAAACCATCAACAAAACAACAAGAAACCCCACTGTCTGGGAGAACATATTTGCAAATGTTATCACTGATAAAGGTTTAATCTCCAACATCTACAGGCAGCTTATACAACTTAATAAAAGGAAGATAAATGATCCAATAAAAAAATGGGCAACGGACCTAAATAGAATCTTTTTGAAAGAAGACAGAAGGAAGGCCAAGAGACACATGAAAACATGCTCAAAGTCACTAATTATCCGAGAGATGCAAATCAAAACGACAATGCCATACCATCTTACACCTGTCAGAACGGCTATCATCAACAAATCAACAAACGACAAGTGTTGGAGAGGATGCGGAGAAAAAGGAACCCTTGTGCACTGCTGGTGGGAATGCAGACTGGTGCAGCCACTGTGGAGAACAGTATGGCGTTTCCTCAAAAAACTGAAAATGGAACTCCCATTTGACCCAGTAATCCCACTCCTAGGAATATATCCTCAGAAACCAGAAACACCAATCAGAAAGGATATATGCACCCCTATGTTCATAGCAGCACAATTTACCATAGCTAAGATTTGGAAACAGCCTAGATGCCCGTCAGCAGATGACTGGATCAGAAAACTATGGTACATCTACACAATTGAATACTATGCTGCTATAAAAAAGAAGGAATTCTTACCATTTGTAGCAACATGGATGGAATTAGAGAACATTATATTAAGTGAAATAAGCCAGTCAATGAAAGAAAAATACCACATGATCTCACTCATTTGTGGATAATGAAAAACATTATAAACTGATGAACAAAAAGATAGATACAGAGGCAGTAAAGCATCAAACAGACTGTCAAATTACAGCGGGAAGGTTAGGGAGAGGTGGGGGAAATAGATCAACCGAAGACTTATATGCATGCATATAAGAATAACCAACAGATGCAAAACATTGGGGGATGAGGGCATGTATGGGAGTGGGGGGGGGCAATGGTAAGATATGTACACATATAATACCTTAATAAAAAAATAAAAAAATTAATTTAATTTAATTAAAAAAAACCACTGGTCATAAAGTCATTTATGTTTATCTCCAAAGATTAAGAGATATCTATACTGGTAAAATTGATGTCAACCATTGATTTAGAAAACTAAGTCAAAACAATCACACTCACAAAGATATATCTGAATTCATTGAAAACTTCCTTTAGATTCCAAAATGAATATCCTAAAACAGAAGGTACCCAATTTTTCCAATTCTCACAGTAGGATAAATGTAAAGAGTAAATGTAAGTTTAAAAAAATCTGTCATTAGTTTACACTTCGTATTGGATTTACTCAAGAATGTGGCTTTAAAGAAAAACATATTCATGTTTAAATTCTCATTATAGAACTTGTTAATAGCGTGACTTAAACTGAAGTATTTTAAGTTGTGTTCCCTAAAATGGAATAATAAAACCAAGGTGGGGGGTTATATCATGTAGCATGATTAACTGTGATAATAACACGATGTCTGAAACCTAGCAAAGGCTTCATGAATGTTTTTTATTATTTTTAAAATAGGTGACTTAAAGCTATTACAATAATAGGTACCTAGAGATAACTATACTTAAGGGCCTGATTGCAGAGATTTGATGCCTGAGATTGTTGCCTAGTGTAATTAAACACAACACTTTTCTTATGTGAGCAGGATTTGATGAGTCACAACTCCTTACTTTGCTTCAATAAAATCTTGTGATTCATGATTTTGTCCCAGCAGAAGTGTTATACTGAGTAAGAAGCAGATGTCAGGAAAATTTCTGTACATCCTGTGAATTGTAACCTCTGGAGTGCGTACTTGAACAGAAGGAAAGTGTCTTTGATTAGAAAGCCATGGCGGGGAAGGTCCCTTTTGCACTGATGCAGATAGCTGTCTAATGTTTTAATTATTAGATGACTAAAATTTGCTCTTTGGCTGTTTAGACATAGCTAAGATGTTGTTAAAGCTAAATAATGCACATAGCTTTGTTATCAATCTTATATGTTAAATATAAATTGATTCAAAAGAACCGATGTTAAGAACCACCATTAGTTTAGATTTTATATTTGTTTTATTCAAGAATGTGGGTTTAATGAAAAACAAATTTAAGTTTAAATTCTCATTATAAAACTTGTTACTAGAGCAACCTAAACTAAAGTATTTTAAGTTGTGTTCCCTAAAATGAAATAATAAAACCAAGGTGGGGGTTGTAGCATGTAGGATGATTAATTGCGATAACAGCACAACTTCTGAAACATGGTCCATAGAAGTCAAATTAATAGAATATTTTATAGAAATTACCTTATTTTTCATCAATGAGTATTTTAGGTATAACAATGTGTTGAATACCTAAAATACATAATCACAAGTGATATAAATGCTTAAATGTTGGAAATATACAAAACAGCCTTAGCCATTTCTTCAAGGACTGTACAATTTTATCCAAGTTAATATTTATAGTTATAAAAGAAGTAGAAGCCAATATAAGAAAATATATACATAGAAATAAGAATTGAAAGGGAATGATATATAGATTGAAATTTAGAAACGTTTCATGACGAAAAGAGTATTTCTTTACTTAGTTGTTTTTTGTGAAAATGAAGGCTGTGTAAAAATTATTTGTGTGTTAGTTTTATTTTCTCACTTCATACTTGTATTCACTTTTCTATGAGGTTTTAGAAATGTACAACTTGATGTTCTATTTAAATTTTTAAAATATATTTTTTTATTGATTTCAGAGAGAATAGGAGAGGGAGAGAGAGATAGAAACATCATTGATGAGGAAGAATCATTAATCAGCTGCCTCCTGCATGCCCCACAATGGGGATCCAGCATACAACCCAGGCATGTGCCCTGAATGGGAATCTAACCATGACCTCCTGGTTCATAGGTTGAAGCTTAATCGCTGAGCCATGCTGGCTGGCCGATGTTCTATCTCATTTTGAGGTTCTTAAGCATTAAGATGTGTGAACTTGTGAGTCATCAGATTTAATAAAGAAAAACAGTTATTCAAGGACATACAAAAAAGTCAAATTAAAAGTAAGAAACAGCCTGTCTGTGTGGCTCCGTGGTTAAACATCGACCTATGAACTAGGTTGTGCATTCAATCCCCCATAAGGGACATGCAGGAGACAGCTGGTCAATGATTCTCATTCATTGATGTTTTCTATCTCTCTCTGAAATCAATAAAAAGATATATTTTTTAAAAAGTAAGAAACAGATTTAAGGACAAGAACAGAAGGCACTATATTAGAAGCAAAATTCTTAATTGTAATACACACCAAGTAATAACATTTTAAGATCAAAAATCCAAATACAGAAGAAACCAGACACTTTAAATATGTAAAACAAAAAAGGATAAATATGTAAAGCCAAATATAAATTTAAAATATTAATTAAAAAGTTCTAAAGTAAATCTAAAAGACACAGTTTTCTTAACAAAAAGAAAAATTATAGTAAGAGAGTATCTTTGGTAATCCTATCTAATAAAAGTAATATGCAAATTAACCAGCACTCCGCTACACCCACAAGCCACGCCCACAAGCCATGCCCACCAGCCAATCAGGAGCAAATATGCAAATAAACCCAACCAAGATGGCTACGGCCACAGAGAGCAGGAGGGAGGCTTGGGTTAACCCGGCGATGGAGGAAGCCAAGCTTTCAGCCTGCCCTTGCCAGCCTAGGCCTCCACTCAAGGCTACAAAGTTTCAATAATAGAAGATACATAAACCCAAACAGAAATGGCAGCAGCCACGGAGCTGGAAAGAGCAGGAGGCTAGGGTTGCCCCTGGTGATGGAGGAAGTCAAGTTTTCCGCACAACCTGGCCGGCCCAGGCCTCGCTTAAGGCTACAAAGTTTCAATTATAGAAGATACATAAATCCCCCCAAAAATGGCTGCCTCCATGGAGAAAGCAGAAGGCTTGGCTCCGCTCCAAGCTACAAAGTTTCAATTGTAGAAGATAAATAAACCCCAGATCCCAGGGCCTCTGCTTGGGTCGCCAGGGGGCGTGGCCGGCCTGCAAACCACCACAGGCCCCTCGCCCAGGCCGCCCCATACCCCAAGGGAACCCCCACCCTGATCCGGGACACCCTTCAGGGCAAACCAGCTGTCCCCCACCCGTGCACCAGGCCTCTATCCTATCTAATAAAAGAGTAATATGCAGATTGACCATCACTCCAACACACAAGATGGCTGCCCCCATGTGGTCAAAGATCCTGCCCCCATGTGGACACAAGATGGCCACCACAAGATGGCCAGCAAGGGAGGGCAGTTGGGAGGAACCAGGCCTGCAAGGGAGGGCAGTTGTGGGCGATCAGGCCAGCAGGGGAGGGCAGTTAGGGGTGACCAAGCTGGCAGAGGATGGAAGTTGGGGTTGACCAGGCCTGCAGGGAAAGGCAGTTGGGAGGGACCCAGACCTGTAGGGGAGGGCAGTTAAGGATGACCAGGCCTGCAGGGGAGGGCAGTTAGGGGTGACCAGGCCTGCATGGGAGGGCAGTTAGGGGCAAACAGGCTGTCAGGGGAGCAGTTAGGCATCAATCAGGCTGGCAGGGGAGTGGTTAGGTGGTAATCAGTCTGGCAGGCAGAAGCGGTTAGGGGCAATCAGGAAGGCAGGCAGGTGAGCAGTTGGGAGCCAGCAGTCCTGGATTGTGAGAGGGATGTCCGACTGCCCATTTAAGCCCGGTCCCGGTGGGATTGGGCCTAAACGGGCAGTCAAACATCCCTCAAGGGGTCCCAGATTGGAGAGGGTGCAGGTTGGGCTGAGGGACACACACCCCAGTGCACGAGTTTTGTGCACCGGGCCTCTAGTCCTATATAATAAAGAGGTAATATGCAAATTGACCCTCACACCCTCACACAAGATGGCCGCCCTATGTGGTCAAAGATGGTCACCACAAGATGGCCGGCAGGGGAGGGCATTTGGGGGTGACCAGGCCAGCAGGGAAGGACAATTGGGGGTGACCAGGCTGGCAATGGAGGGCAGTTAGAGGAGACCAGGCTGGCAGGGGACTGCAGTTGGGGGCGACCGGGCCAGCAGGGGAGGGCAGTTGGGGGCGATCAGGCTGGCAGGGGAGCAGTTAAGCATCGATCAGACTGACAGGGGAGTGGTTAGGGCAGCCATGGGCAAACTATGGCCCGCAGGCCGGATCTGGCCGGTTCGGCTATTCTATCAGGCCAGCTGAGCCGAAAGAGCAGAGGGTTCTCTTGCTCTCCCCTCCGCTCCTTCACCAGCAGCAGTGTTAACATGGCAACGTCGGGAAACACGGCCGCAGCTCCTTCTTCTGAGTGGGCGGATTTATACCCGCCCATTCAGTAGAAGGAACAACCTCTCAATCTTCCAGAGGCTCCTTGTAATGCCCGCGGACGCATCCCCCGACATCACCCTGGGAATGCGTAGACACGTTATCGTGGTGATATAGGGAGACACGCCCCTGGAGAGCACAGTATCAGAGCATTAGCTAAAAAGGAGACCAACAACACTGTTCCCACTGAAGTTGATGTTTTAAAGACCAAAAACCTTTCAACCCAGTCTACATTGCCATCTACATCTACGTCCCGGGCATAATTTGGAAGTTGCACTAAAGAAAATGTTTAATTTACTGTTTACACATTTTGTTCTTTTCTATTTGTTTTAGTTTTAAATTATTTTATTATATTTAAGTTTAATTTGAAAGGCTTTTGTACCTTTCCTTTGTTAGGCAATTTTATTTTGCCTATGCCATCTTCAATATAAGGTATGCTATTGTGCTATGATTCCTCCATTTTTTGAAGTTTCAAATTATAATAATTAGTGTTTACATTCTTCTTGTTAAAATGTTTGAAATGAATAAAACTATTGAAATAAAAAAAAAAGACCGTACCCTTTTATGTAATGATGTTTACTTTGAATTTATACTAGTTCACACAAACACTCCATCCATGCTTTTGTTCCGGCCCTCTGGTCCAGTTTAAGAACCCATTGTAGCCCTCGAGTCAAAAAGTTTGCCCACCCCTGGGTTAGGGGGTAATCAAGCTGGCAGGCAAGCGAGTGGTTGGGAGCCAGCTGTCCCAGATTGTGAGAGGGATCCCATATTGGAAAGGGTGCAGGCTGGGCCTAGGGACACCCCTCTCCCACAAGTGCACGAATTTCGTGCACGGGGCCCCTAGTAAAATATAACCAGAAGACCCCAATCGGCTTCATTATTGCTAGGAAAGTTATATATTTATGTATTAATTATTTAATGAGTATAAAACAGAGCTATTTGTTTTCACAGAAGCTTTTAAGATTTTTTTTATTTTTATTTTTTTAGTTATAAGAGAATAACCCTATGAAGAAAGTGTCATTTATGCTTGGACCAAAAATTTTCTAAATATGGTAAAATAAATTAGATGCAAAAAAGAATACCCATGTTGATATCACTGAATTTGGCAAAATATGTGTTGTATTCAGCCTTCATTTTCTTTTTAAACTCTCAAAAATTCCCCTCTGTTCTACATTTGTTAAAAAGGACATTAAATAAAAATAACATATTCTTCACTGGAAAATGCAATGATAAATTTTTATATTTCTTTCAAAATATAAGGTTAAAATTCTTGTAATGAGAAGATCACAGAACAGCAAGGTCAGAGAAGAATAATGGCATACAACATTTGAATAGCCATACATATTTTAATGTGAATTCAGTATAACAACTATTTATGGAAAACATGATTGCTATGAAATATGTTGGATAATGTGCAAACTTCAAAAATTAACCAGGAAAATTCTTTGCTTTCAAGCATATAGAAAGGAGAGGTTATATGAGTACTGCAAAATGTAATTTTGTGTTGACCATAGTGTTTTAATTTTGTATAATACAGAAGTAGCTACAAAACCACAGAGGAAATTGTTTTCAATCCACTAGGGGGAAAAATGCATCAATCATGGTATATTAATAGATGTGAAGAATTTTACTTGGTTGACACAGAGAATTTAGATAGCAGATATGCATGTGAGAGGAAGAACTTTAGAAAATATTTTTTTAAAGTTGTGGAGACAGATGGGATCTACCTTTTGGGGTAAAAAGGGGGAGTCTGAGAAGCTCTTCTGCATGCCATGGTATTGTTCTCCTGACATCTACCTTTTGGGGTAAAAAGGGGGAGTCTGAGAAGCTCTTCTGCATGCCATGGTATTGTTCTCCTGACAGGATTGCAGGATTCAGTTACTCACTGCTTACTTTGAAATACTGCTGACATCTGAACTGCACTCGTTTCTCATTTGGTGAATCTTTCATATTATGCAACTCTCATTCAGAAAGCTATCACATTGAGCAAATTCACTTAGGTTTACTGTCATTATAAGTATTTATATTTTAGCTAAGATTCAGAATTTTCTTTGGTTAGGTTTGAATAAAGAGAAGATTGCAAACTCGGAGTCAATTTCATTAGTTGAACTTCACAATACAGTCCATTGGCTTTTTTCTTTCCAATGATTTTTTAGCAAACAGCTTTCAGACTTACTGGTACATAAGCTATCTAGATTAAATACTGCATTTTGCCAGGAAGAGCTAATGAAGGTCTCATTCAAAAATTGGAGAAGGGGTCTAGCTGGTTTGGCTCAGTGGATAGAGCATCGGCCTGTGGACTGGAGGGTCCCAGGTTTGATTCCAGTCTAGGGCACATGCTCAGGTTGCGGGCTCGATCCCCAGGAGGCAGCTGATCAATGATTTTCTCTCATAATTAATGTTTCTATCTCTATTTCCCTCTCCCTTCCTCTCTGAAATCAATAAAAATATTTTTTAAAAATTGGAGAGGGTTTACTTTCTAGAATTTTTTATATTTTTTTATTTTTTTTAAATATATTTTATTGAGTTTTTACAGAGAGGAAGGCAGAGGGATAGAGAGTTAGGAACATTGATGGGAGAGAAACATCAATCAGCTGCCTCCTGCACACCTCCCACTGGGGATGTGTCCGCAACCAAGGTACATGCCCTTGACCAGAATCGAACCTGGGACCTTTCAGTCCGCAGGCCGACGCTCTATCCACTGAGCCAAACCAGTCAGGGCTACTTTCTAGAATTTGATACCAAATCTTAAAGTGTTCATCTGTAGTTTTATGACAAAATTGCCTAAAAAGGAAAAGGCATTTTTTAATTGCTCATGATTGAATTTAGAATTTACAATTTCTACTACAAAAAAATGATAATTATTTTTAAATTTGTGGGTTTTAGCTTAATAGCATTCAGCATCCAATAAAAATATATTGGGCCGAAACTGGTTTGGCTCAATGGATAGAGCATCGGCCTGCGGACTGAGGGGTCCCAGGTTCGATTCCGGTCAATGGCATGTACCTTGGTTGCGGGCACATCCTCAGTGGTAGGTGTGCAGGAGGCAGCTGATCGATGTTTCTCTCTCATCGATGTTTCTAGCTTTCTATCCCTCTCCCTTCCTTTCTGTGAAATAACAATAAAATATATTTAAATATATATATATATATATATATATATATATATATATATATGTGTGTGTGTGTATATATATATATATATATATATATATATATATATATATATATTGGGTAAAATTTCATAGTGTTCAGAGAAACACAAGGAATGATTAAGTGTGAGGTTATATTGGCAGTACAGCCTTCACTCTGAATGCAATTCTTTCATGGTCTTTCTATCTGTCTCTGCAGATATTACTTGAAACATCAAAGAGGAATAATATATTTATCCAATTCACTTTACATTCTGCAGGACTCATCAGAGCATCAACTATGCGTGAGTACTAAATAAATATCATAAAAGATAATATCCATATAATCATGACATGAAAGTCTTAGAAGAACAGGCCCAAGGATATGTGTAAAGAAATATCTATCTTTGAGATAATGAGTAGCAAAAATCAGTAGTTTTCAAACTTTAATGTGAAGGAGAACCATCTGGGGATACTGTTTTTACTCAGTATGTCCTGGGGTCTTAAGAGTCCCCATTTTAACAAGCATTAGATAAGAATATGCCAGGGTTGCTTGTTAGTGGGCCACATACTGAGTAGCAAGTAATGAGAAGACACCCAGAAAGCCGTGGGTGACCCAGTGAAGTATAAATTTAGAGAAAATACTTTAATACCTATGCCCAAGCAAATACGTGACCCAGGAACTCAGCAGCACAAGAAAGAACATTTAATCCATGCTCTGGTATGACAGTATTTGCCAATAAAAGTTGTTAACTAACCATACAAACTGAACCTTGATTCTGTAATTAATAACCTGGCCATTGATATTTCAGCTACAAAGTTTCTCTCTGTTAGCAGACTAGCTGAATATCTAAAAAAACAAAACAGGTCTTAAGAAGAGATAAAATCTCGAAAATATTAAGAAGGAAGATCAAATGAGGAAATGTGAACCAAAAAAATATAACTTTTCCATTTTCTGGAGAAGATAGAGTAGAAAAATTAGACTGAGAAAATAATTGCTTTGCTCATATGACTATAAGGAAAGAATGGTTATTTATTATATATTCAATATATGTTGATTTTTAAACACTACTCAGCAATCTTTCTTAACCTTTTTATTTTCTTTAATTTGTAATTACCATTTCCTCTTAATCTCACTGTGCAAGTATAAGATCTCTTATAGCCCAAGCCATGGACTGGGCAAGTTAAGTTCTTTGAGCTTCAGTTTTCTCCCTGTAAATTCAGAAATTCTCTCCCTAATTCAACTGAGTTAACATTAAGTCAATTCACTTCTCTCTCCATATTATCATTGGCTTCACAAGAAGCCATGACTTTATTAATAATAGAAACAGTACAAATTTCAAACCAAGCTGCAGCTAGTATTTTAAAACACACAAAAAAGGTTCTCATATTTAGATGGTTACAGTGTTAATTCTGTAACAGCGTTACATTATCATTACTGTTGTTCTTCAGGGCTGGGACTGCCTTTGCTCTCAACACATTTGCCTGTGACACAATCAATCCTATGTCCTTAACTTCCACGCCTGTTTCATCAACCTCTTTCTCTTCACTCTCCTCTTGTACAGTTGGAGTCAGAGTGTTCTGTTTAATGTTTGAGACAGTGTCACCTTGAACTTTGAATTTGTCAGTAGCTGCTAGCTGTGCTTGCTGGGATAAATTTTCAATCTTGACTTCGCCAAAAACTATGTAGGTGTCTGAAGCTGAGCACTTGTGGACACCTGGTTTTGTGATGATAAAGAGGATATTTTTAGATTTCTAGATTAGTGATTTTAGTAACCCCTTTGAAGACCCAGTTTGGACATAGCCTCTCGTATCTTCTTTTCACTCCACTCTGTTTTTCCTTACTGAGGGTGTTTTCATTGATTTCAGCTGCTGCTGCCAGCTAGGCTCATGTGGCTGCCTGTGTGAAATCTTGTTCCTGAAGCTCTGATACTGTTCCATCACTGTCAGATTTTGCTCCAGACCCTGATTAGCCTGCGGCTGTGGCAACACCTGCTCTGTGCATTTTGTGCAGAACAAGGAACCAAAAATGGAAGCGGGAAGAGATCATGACCCAGCCTGTTGCAGAAATATCCCTGTATCTCTTATTGTGTTGGAGTGTAATGTGAAATCAAAGGATTTTGGAATTAGAAGACCTCATGGGTTCAAATTCTGGTGTGAGTAACATGGGGAAATTTATTTAATCTTTCTGAACCTCAGTTATCTCATCTATCAAATGAAGACAATTTAAAAGGGATAGTTTAAAACAATATGATGTTTGGCTAGCCATCGATTAATATATAAACACCTCATAAAAAGTATAAAAATAGAAAATACCATTAAGCAATTCTGTTGTTATTGTACAAATAACTCATTGGGGATTGTAAATTAATGTTTTATAATCCTATCCTAATATGTCGGGTTTTTGTTACCCATATTTCAAAACTAACTTATCATCAATGAATTTCTGTTCCAAATAAAGTTTGCCCATCATTATTTTCTAAAACAAAAGGGTACATTTTATTGACTAGTCAATAATTATAATAAAATTTATGCACCAGTGGGGTCCTTTGGCCTGGCCTGTGGGATCAGGCCAAACCCAGCTCTCCGATATCCCCCAAGGGGTCCTGGATTGCAAGAGGGTGCAGGCCAGGCTGAGGGACCCCACCGATGCACGATTAGGGCTGGGGAGGGACCTCAGGAGGGCTCCAAGGATGTCCAGCTCATCTAGCTCAGTCCCGATCGGCCAGACCCCAGCAGCAAGGTAGCCTACTTGTCAGAGCATATGCCTCCTGGTGGTCAGTGTGCATCATAGCGGCCAGTTGTCTGGTAGTTGGGTCGCTTGGTCGTTCATTCACTTAGGCTTTTATATACATAGATAAACTTTTTAATGTCAAACATTAAATTTTTAAAAAAGGTATAATCTAATTTTAAAAATATGGCATCACCCTTAGCTTCTTATTTGGAGAAGTTCTGCTGGCACGTTTACCACACGTAGGCAGTGCTCTTCCTATCCTGGGGGTGCCCCTAGCCAGATATTTGTCTCAACAACCCACAAGTCTGGAGTGAAGTTAACCCATTTTGTCTGAATTTAAAAAAAAAAAATTAGATTCACTTCTGAAATTTCTCCTCTAGAATTAGATGATGGAAATAAAGATGGTCTGACACATGTCATATTTTAACGTTGGGATAGCTATAGGATGAAAAGTACAATTTCAAATACATGATTTTCAACCGTTATATTCTACTTCCTAAACTTTAACAGCAATACAAGTCAACAATCAAACAACTGAATTTTGACATCTTTGAAATATCTCACCAATATCACATACAGAACTAAGTTTTTTTCTCAGTGGAAAGAAGAAATAACTGCAATAATAGGATCCCAGGAGCCTATGTTTGTAAGACAAGAGAAGAGGCAAAAGGAGCTACACAGATGCCAAGTGAATCAGCCCTCATTTTCACTCTTGTTCATGGAATTGCAATGGAATAAAGGAAAAATTTGTAAAGACCCCCCTACTCCGGGAAATACAAAAGCTGAGATATTTCTAGCTTCAGTTCACTTCTAATGCGGTGAGACTGGAGCTCAAACTGTCTTGATATCTTTCCTTTCCTCCCTCTGCTCAACCACCAAAGACAATGCAATGTTTTAGAATAGTTTAATTCTTTCACTAAGAATGATTTTAAGTAAAATTTGCTAATCTAAAAAATAATAAAGGGTAATATTTCCAAGAGACAGTAATCAAGAAATCATTTTTAATTTCTGGTAGTGGGTTTCTCAGAAACAATAACAATAAAAGAAGAAAATTCAACAATTACTGTATATCTGCTTTTATTTTTCTCACAAACCTATGGGGTAGTCATTATTGGTTTAGACCAGTGGTCAGCAAACTGCGGCTTGCGAGCCACATGCGGCTCGCGAGCCACGGTTTGCCGCTCTGTTGACTAATGAGTTTGCTGACCACTGGTTTAGACTAACTTAAAAAAAAAAAAAAAGACCAGATAGGTTACACAACTTGCCAAATATCACACAGCTAGTACATAAAAGAATTTTGGATTCTTCTAAAACTGTGTATTAAGGGTTAGGTCACTTTTCCCTTCTCCCCAGATACAACATTACTTTTATGATGTTATAAAATTGTTAATCATTCTGGCCTTCTTAAAATGAGACTGAATAGAAGCTCTCATTTGCTTTGTAACCCTATGATATCATGAGTCAGACTGGGGCATACATTGATAGAATAATTGGCCAAGAATATAGGGTCATGGCATCATCTTAGAAGCTTGCCATAAGTGACCTGAATAAAGAAAGCCTAAATACAATAACAACTCTATTATAATTCACTCAGTAGTGTTCCTTTTGCCTGAGAGAGTTAACATACCACCCTGAATGCCATGTTTAATATCAGACAATAAGTGAGTCATTTGGGAGATGGAGCTCAATGACATCCCCACATTCAAATCAATTGTAGAATAATTAACTAAAACCTAAAACCAGGAAGTTCAAAAATTGAAATGCTCTTCAGTGCACTTTTATATTACCAATCATTGTTGGACAGGATGTACTTGTGATTGAGGATAGCAGCCTTGACAATTTAATGAAGAAAAGATAAAACACAGTCATCCTATAGACAGCAAAGCTGATCTATTTATCAACAAATGCATTAGAAATTGTCCATCATTAAATTATACATCAATAATGGTATGAAATGAAAAGAAACAAGTGCCAAATAGGTTCTCTGTTATAACAAAAATGTTGGAAATGTAAGTCCTCAGACTCATGTAAAAAAAAATAAATCTTACTAATCTATGACCTAATTGTATAGTGATATTAACAAGAGTGGTTTAATAGTTCTTAATTAAGCAAACATTCCACTAATAAAGGATTTACCTAACAAATAGGACATAAGTTTCAACAGATTGGGCAACTTATATACACCATTTTTAAACTTATAAGGCCATACATTAAAATAATACTACTGTGCAGGGCTGGTGTGGATCAGTGGTGGAGTGTCAACCTATGAACCAAGAGTTCATGGTTCAATTCCTGGTCAGGTCACATACTCAGGCTGTATGTTTATCCTGGTATAATTTTTCATCTTTAAAAAGTTTAAAATTATATTCAAATGTGTTTATTTTATTTTAATATTTTTTTAGAAATAAACTCTATTTTTATTTATTTTTTATTTTTAAAATCTTTATTGTTTAAAGTATTACATGGGTCCTTCTTTTTCCCCCATCAGCCCCTTCCAGCCCACTCCTGTCTCTCCCCACACCCCCAGGCCCTCACCACCCCATTGTCTGTGTCCACAGATTATGCATATATGCATACAAGTTCATTGATTGATCTCTTCCCACCCACCCTCCCCTGTCTTCCCTCTGAGGCTCAACAGTCTGTTCATGCTTCTGTCTCTGGGTCTATTTTCTATCAACAGTTTATTTGGTTCATTAGAGTCCACATATGAATGAGATCATGTGATACTTAGCTTTCTCTGACTGGCTTATTTTGCTTAGCAAAATACTCTCCAAGTTTATTTATGCTGTTGCAAATGGTAAGAATTGTTTTCTTTCTTTTTTACAGCTGCATAGTATCCCATGGTATAAATGTACCACAGCTTTTTTATCCACTCATCTACTGATGGGCACTTAGGCTGTTTCAAAATCTTAGCTATTGTAAATTGTGATATTATGAACATAAAAGTGCATACATTCTTTCTGATGAGTGCTTCTGATTTCTTAGGGTATATTCCTAAAAGTGAGATCACTGTGTCAAATGGGAGTTCCATTTTTAATATTTTGAGGAAACTCCATACTGTTCTCCACAGTGGCTGCACCAGTCTGCATTCCCACCAACAGTGTACAAGGGTTCCCTTTTCTCTTCATCCTCCCTAACACTTGCCCTTTGTTGATTTGTTGATGATAGTCATTCTGACATGTGTGAGGTGATATCTTATTGTTGTTTTGATTTGCATCTCTTAGATAATTAGTGACTTTGAGCATTTTTTCATGTCTGTTGGCCATCTGTATGTCCACTTTGGAGAAGTGTCTATTTAGGTCCTTTGTCCATTTTTAATTGGATTGTTTGTCTTTCTTTTATTAAGTTGTATGAGTTCCCTATATATTTTTAAAATTAATCCCTTATTAGATGTATCATTGGCAAATATGGTCTCCCATATAGTGGACTCTTGTTGTTCTGTTGATGGTTTTGTTTGCAGTGCAGAAGCTTTTTATTTTAATGTAGTCCCATTTGTTTATTTTCCTCTTAGTTTCCATTGTTCTAGAAGATGTATCAGTAAACATTGCTTCAAGAGATGTCTGAGATTTTGGTGACTATGGTTTCTTCTGGGATTTTTATGGTTTCATGTCTTACATTTAAGTCTTTTATCTATTTTGAGTTTATTCTTGTGTATGGTGTAAGTAGGTGGTCTAGTTTCATTTTTTGCATGTGTCTGTCCAATTTTCCCAACACAATTTATTGAAGAGACTGTATCTGCTCCAATATTACGCTAAGCAATCTACAGATTCAATGCAATCCCTATTAAAATACCAACCGCATATTTCACAGATCTGAAACAAACACTCCAAAACTTTATATGGGACCAAAAAAGACCTCGAATAACCACAGCAACCTTGACTAGGAAGAACAACTTTGGAGGAATCACAATACCAGTTACCAAATTATACTAAAAAGCCACTGTGCTCAAAACAGCCTGGTACTGGCACAAGAACAGGCATGTAGATCAATGGAACAGACCAGAGAACCCAGAAATCAGCCCAAGCCACTATGCTCAATTAATATGAGTCCAATGTATTTTTAAAAAGAGGTTTCAGAAGGCTGCCAAGCAGAGGAAGTCCCGCCTTGTTCCTGCACTGCTGTCGCTGCATTGGGAGACTGCATGTTTCTGGGATTTATTTAGGAAACTGATTTGGCTCACATACTATGCTCACCTACAAATTCAATGTGACAATTGGCATCCATAAGTATAATTTAAAATACAAATTATCATCTTCTTCAGACCCAGACGCTCTCAACATGAATATTAAATATATATATACCAACAAATCAGAGGGCAATTCAAAATAAAAGTCACAAAATGTATAAAAATCAGTTGCTGGAATTTAGTACAGCATCTCCTAGAGACTACTGATAAGTTCAACACGTGTTCTACATATCCTGGCAGGAATCTTACAAAATTAATTCAGGGTTAAAATAATATTTTAATTCACAGATAGATATAAATATTTTAGAGTCCTATATTCAAAAATTAAGAAAATTCTTAATTTTAGCATGTTATGTGTACCCTTGTCATTGTTAATTGTATTTCAGACCAATAGAAATACAGTGTTTGTCATAAATGTATAGAGTTCAAATCCATATATTTTAAATTTTCTAGTAGCCACTTTTAAAAATTTAGAAAGGTGAAATATAATTTAATAATGTCTTTAACTGAACCTATCCAAAATATTATCATTTATCATGTAATCAATATAAAACATCAATGAGCTACTTTTTATTCATTTTTATATAAAATATCCTAAAGTCTGGTATATATTTTACATTTATCTTCATTTGAACTAGCCACATCTTAAATGCTCATTAGCCACATGTGTCTAGTGGGTACTGCATTTGATAATAGTGCATGTGCAGACCTTTAACAGAATATTATGTCAAACATAATATTCAGGCTTATTTAAGTAAAACTTCAATAATCAAAACGAGTGAGGAATGAAAAATTCCAGTTGAATTCTTTTGATTGACTAATGTTTGGGTTGCTTTGTTTCCATATACATATATATAGGTGTAATTTAGCAAAAATATTTTATAGTTAAAGCGAGATTAAGTTTTCTTTTCTTGCAAGAGAAAGTACAGATGCACGCAGACTAATTTATCTACCATGCAATCCTAGCCCATATAAATTTTTTTTCTCAAATATTCTGTAATACAACATGTCGCTTAAAATACCTCTGAGATTTATCATAGTGGGGAATTGAGTGTTTTGTTGTTTTTATCAATATATTGAAGCTTACTGCATTTATTGATTCTCTCAACCCTATTCTACAAAATTTTGAATGCAGAAACTAAAACTACAAATAGATCAAACTAAGAGGCAATATAGATCAAACCAAGACAGGGGATTGTGTGTTTGTCATAGTATTCAGCAATTACTCACATAGATACAAAATTTCATTCTCCTTTTGGCAGCTTGTGTAAAGTAGAGATTTTGATCACTTATATTGTAGTATTTGGTAAGGAAAAAATGCCTGGTCTTTCAGATGATACACAACTTTCCTCCAAACTCAAATCTTAAATTAATCTTAAAGTGTAATTTCTCTGACAGTTTCTTCCATTTTTTTTTTTTTTTTTGCCTAAGCGCCCTTCACTATACTATTGTCTGTGTGCATAAAAGTTCTTCAGTTAATAATCTCTTCCCACCCACCCACGACCCACCCACCTCCCTACCTTCTTAAAGTAACAGGAAGACTTTTAAATGATAGACTGTATCCCAAAATAAACTTCAGAAGTAATAATAATAGTTTATATTGTATATTATGATTGCAAATATGTTAAAAGCAATGGTATACATTTCATATAAAAGTAGTAAAAGTAACCAAATGTTTTTGAGTCAGTGTGTGTGTTTGTGTGTGTGTGTGTGTGTGTGTGTGTGTGTGTGTTAAAAAGTATGATGGTGGTTGTTTCTTTGTTTATTTTGGAGTTTTATTTTTATTATGCAACAAACATGGCATTATTTTTCAAATCATAAAATAAAGTTTATAAAATAAAATAAAACAGGCATAAATACATAGCATTAGACAAACAGAGAAAACTATTTTGAAACCTCAAAATGTACAAGGGCTTCAAAAGAATTATCTCAATTTATCAATATTTGACTGCATTGTTGAAATACATTAGTAGAATGAATCAGAAACTGTAAAAAGATGAATACCTCTAATACAATCTGACATTAAAACATAATAGCACAGATAAACAGATCCCAGAGATTATTTTGCTTCTTGTTGCAGAGCTTTTAATATTAAGACTGACATTGTTTTGGGTCAAAATACTTAATTCTTATTTCAAATAGCCTTCCAAGCAGAACTTGTCTTGCTTATCCTCATTCATTTGCCCTAGGAAAATGTTATCTTTCAACTAGCATATGTTCTTCTATTTTTCCCAGTGATTATGATTAAATTGTAAACTTGAACATAAGAGTATAGCTCATGCTCAAAACTAATCACACAGCAGGTGTAGCTATTGAAGAATATTCTTAATGCTTTTATGTGCATTCATTTATTTAGACAGGCAGGCAAAGTGTTTATATTTTGTCTTTATCTTTCATTTAATATTAAAATATTTTCAGCATACAGACAGAAACAAAAATGATGATAGATAATCATCCAGATTTAACAACTCAACATTTTGCCATAGTTGCTTCACTCTTTATTTTAAAGAAATAAAACAGTTCACAAACAGTGAAAGCTTCCCATGGGATTCTATTTTCCTTTTCCTTTTTATCAAAAGGTAATAACTATTCTCAAATGGTTGCATACTCTTCTTACATATAGTGTCCTTTTGTAGTATTTTAAGTTCATAATTAATAAATAATACTGTTCTGCATTTTTACTTGTGTAAATGGCATGTATAATTTTGTAGCTTATTTAATTGCACATTTGTTTTTTTAGTATTATCACAGTTTACCCACATCTAGCTAATTTATTTTAATCAATATTTAAAAATTTATCTCTCCATTCCCATATTAGCAAGCATTTAGAATTTTTTTCAAGATAAACAATATTGTAGGAATATTACACCATGAGCACCCGTATACTAATATACATATAAAAGAGTTCCACTAAGGTCAACACTTCACAAGAGATTCTAATCACACACGACTATTACTATTTTTCTAGATATCACCAAATAAACATCCATAAAAATATGTCAATATACACTACTTCCAGCCATCTATATATTTTTTATAACCTCAAGTGAACCTATTGGAAATTTGACAGAACTTTCAATAACCTGATGAATTAATTTGGAGAGAGTTAGCATAGTTATATGATTTATCTATGTGCACCTTTATACTTATCATATTTACATATACCATTTATGAACATGGACATGTTGGGAGAGACATTTATCCTTGGGTTTATTTTATTCCTACTACAGGTCTTGCTGGGTGTGACTGCTCTGTAGTGGACTGGGACAGGACATTCCTCAGGGTTGTTTACTAGCTGGGAACTTATTTTATTGCACATTGGGTTGTTGAGTGTTATCACAGTTAACTCACATCTTCCTGCTCCTGCACGCCCCCCACTGGGATCATGCCCCAACCTGAAAAACAAAAACCCTCAGATAAAAAACAAAAGCAAACAAAACCCAGCTTGCTTACTGCTTGCTGTGAAAGCAGTGGACTCCCCAAACTCACTGTTTCTCTCCCATAATCCAGCTCACTGTTTTCATGTATCTTTCATATATTCATTTAAGATTATCAGTTGGCATAATACAGAATTCTGTGTGTTTCCTCATAAAATAAATACAACTAACAGACTGATTATCCTAGCTGCAAGCATATCTTAAGATGTTCACAGCAATTACTCTCACTATTTAAGATTATAATCATAATAATCACTTTCATTTGTATGATGTTTTATATTTTCCAAAACCATTTTCATATACATTATTTAATCTGATCTCATAACAGGAATGGATCTGCATAATCAACATAAAGAGTATACATTTGGCAAGATAAATTGATTATATATACTTTTACACATAAGATTACAATAACTTACCATTATGCAAAAATAAAAAGGCAAAAGACACATTTTCTTGTTATTTTACCTATATCAAGCACTCATCCAAATCATTTATGTTGACTTTGATCAAGATCCATCTGTTTTTAAAGTGCTTTGATCTGTTACAAAGTAAGCTGCCCGTGGGTTATTAAGAGACTGACAGAAGAGGGTAAATTATCCTTTCTTTGCAGATTTTGAATTAGATAGTTTTGCTTAGCCAAACTGTCTCAGGGCTGGGAACATTACTATTCTCTATTTAATTTATAAATGTGGTCCTACTTTTTTTTTTTTTTTCCTTCTTCCTAACCCATTTGTAATATTGCTTACTGCACTCCAGGTCTAAAATGCTTCCACGCTCAATCATGTTAAAGTGTAAAATTGTCTCTCAATTTGAAGATCACTGGATGGACTGTACCTTTGAGAATAATTAATATCTGGAGACCCAATTTAGTTCTTTTTGTTCTAATGTTCAACAAAGACCCTCATTCATCAATGTGTGTTTCCCGTGTGTCACATTGTCATCCGGAAAGTAGGTCACAGGAAGAACAGTATTGACTTTTAAGGTCTCGTATTCAAAGATGCTGTTCCAGTGAAAATGCATGTTCCCAAAGCAATGACATCAAAAGGTCATTGTGGGGACAACCGTAACTACCGAATAATGATGACAGAAGTTCAGGTAATGTCTCAAAGTGGTAGAACACTGTTTTCAACCAAATAATGTACTATTATTAGCCTGGGAATATATTTATGTATGCATAGTAACCTTCAAATAGCCCAATCAGCACAAAAAGTAATACTACAATTTATCTATAACTAGAGGCCTGGTGCATGAAATTCGTGCACTGAAAGGGGTGTCCCTCAGCCCGTCCTGTGCCCTCTCACAGTCTGGGACCCCTCGGGGGATGTCCACCTGCCTGCTTAGGCCTCATTCCCCCAGGGATTGGGCCTAAGCCGGCAGTCAGACATCCCTCTCACAGTCCGGGGCTCTCGCAGTTCGGGACCCCTCACTCCTCACCACCTGCCTGCAACAGAGGCAGGAGAGGATCCTGCCACCGCTGCTGCACTCACCAGTCGTGAGCCCGGCTTCTGGCTGAGCAGTGCTCCCCTTGTGGGAGCACAGTGACCACCAGAGGGCAGCTCCTGCATTAAGTGTCTGCCCCCTGATGGTCAGTGCACATCATAGTGACCGGTTGTTCCACCGTTCAGTCAATTTGCATATTAGGGTTTTATTATATAGGATAATAAAAGGGTAATATGCTAATTAGACCAAAAGTCATTGCGGACATCACTGCGGACATCCTTCCCGATGAAGCCGAGGCTGGAGGGAAGCCCGGGTCCCGGGTGTCTGCCAGCGGCTGGAGCAATGTCTGGGTCTCGGGTGCCAGAGGGAAGCTGGTGCCGGTAGCCGGGGGAAGGAAAGCATACTCTTGCACAAATTTCGTGCATTGGACCTCTAGTATGACTATAATGTCTATTAAGATTTTAATTTGTGATCATGTTTTCAGTAATATAGGTAAAGCCATGAAATTACACAGTCAGATCAATTAATGAAGATTTGTCTGTAGAGGAAGATATTGCAACCAAAGATAATTTTGACATCAGCAACTTTACATTACAGGTGAAAGAAATATTAAAAGATATGAATGAACAATGAAAAGAGGGAAGAGTGGGAATTGAAAAGCCTAATTCATATATACTTTTTCAAAAGGCAATTAAAGGAATATATAATATATGTCATCTAAAATATATTTGTTTTGGCATAACCTAAATTTTTATAGTATCACTAGTTAACTTCTACTTTTAATAAGTATTTTCAATGCATTTTTTGTTCATCATAAGTGTTCCCATCCTTCACGTACTTCAAAAGCTTTTATCCCTAATGAAAAACAACCATTATTTGAAAAGTAATGCTGCAACACTATCACTAGGCAGGCAAGAGTTTTGAATTTTATGCAGGTAAAAGAAGTAAATTACATTTTAAAAGTTAATTTCAGTATTCTAGTCTGTTGTCATTTAATTCATTTATATGAAAAACTATTGAGTGCTTTTTATACTCCTGAGTATCATTCACTTTAGTTATATAGAAATAAGGAACAAATTCTGAGTTTAAGGAGATTGAAATCAAGGGCAGGGGGAAACAAATATAGAAATAGAGTAATTCAAGTTGATAGATATTAAACCTGAAAAATTACAGGTTATTTTTGAGGACCCAGAGAGTTTTTCCCCCAATGTAGTTCAAGTGTGGTCATTAATATGACATTTTTCAATATGGATCTACTGTCTTAAGATCAAGGTAACTATTAAAAGGACTCAGAACTTTTTAGTTTAAAAAGTTCTATTTTCCTACAAGAGAGAGAAATTCCTCTGAAGTCCAGTGTCATATTTAAAGCATTGTTGTACTAAGTGTATTAGTCTAAATTTTCCACAAAACAGAACCAACAGAGGGAGGGGGGAGAGAAGAAATCAACCAAATAACTTATATGCATATATGCATAACCCATGGACATAGACAATAGTGGGGTGAAGAATTGGGGAGGGGACAAGAGTGGGGAGGAGGAGGGGTAATGGGAAAAAAGGGGGACATCTATAATACTTTAAACAATAAAGATACATTTTTAAAAAAGAAAGAGAACCAATAGGGTGTGTATAATAGATAGATAGAGGATAGATAATTTTAAGGAATTGGCTCATTTGATTGTAGGGTCTTGGCAGGAAAAGTTAAGATTGCAGTTCTAGTCCTGTTGCAGAAGACCAGAGAAAAACAAAGCAACGCTTTAAAGAAAAGTAGTTACACAGTTTATTACACCGGCGAACTCAGCGGAATAACTTCCCAAGTCTGAGCAAAGTAACATGCAGGGAGCTTCTCTTCTCTTTCTGGTGTCTTTGTCCCTCAAATATGGATTATGCTTCTGGTCCTTTCGCAGGCTTTGCAAAAAAGGTCCCAGGTGTTGGGGGTCTTGAGACCATATCTAAATGGTCTGGCCTGGTGCTAGCACTAATAACCCTGCCCCCTCCCCCAGGGGCTGTGCACTGTTCAAGGTTTATGACCTCTGTATTTAGGTAACAGGTCTTGCAAGACCAGTTTCTGTGAAAGAGGCGGTGACTTAATTAAAAGTCATCAAGAATGTACACTGGGCTTGCTGGCACAGCTTCAGATTGCTAGACCCCCCAACCCCCAAATATCATGGTTACATTGGAATTAGCCTTTTAGCCTTCTCAGTCCAAAGGCAAATTGGAAGCAGATGTCTCTTCCTTAGGGAGACTGTGGAGAGCGGCTACAGTGTTTGGACAGGATCAAGCCTCGGACTGATGAGAGGGCACTCTTGTGGCAAAGCCACATACAATTGTGGCAAGGCCCTCCCAGCACAATTATAGCCAAAGGCTGTGGTTGTGTGTAAGCTTGAACTATTATTCAACCTTGTAGTCCTAGGTAGCTAAGGGATGTGGCTGCAGGAAGTACAGCAAATGCTGCCAAAACAAAGCTTGATAGAGTTCAGAGAATTGCAATAACAGGAAAGAAGCAGATTCGACACTCGCAAGAACATTGTAAATATTTTGACCACTCCCTTGTTTTGCTTTATGTGATCTTACTATAAAATAAAAATTCGCCTTACAGGCGGGATCACTGTGTCCTCATCCAGGCACAGTGATCCACCTGGTCCCAACTATATTATCTTGTCTGTTTTCTTTAATCCTTCACCACCCCTCCTCAGGTTCACCACTGGCCATGCTGGACATGCTTCAGGAGACTTCGTTCTTTTAAGACCTTCAACTAATTGAATGAGGCTCACCCACATTATGGAGAGTAATAGGCTTTACTTAAACTCTACTAATTTAAATATTAATCACACCTAAAAATTGCTGTTCCAGAAACTTCTGTGTTGATATTTGACCAAACATTGGGAATCATGACCCAGACAGGTTGACACAAAATTAACCATTGCAGTAGCTTAGATTTACTATCAGTATTTATCACATTAGAGCTAATCTCATGTGGAGGGATTTGGGCTAGAGTAGCAGATCTGTTGTCTCTCTCTAATATTTACACCTCAGAGAAAACAAGAATCTGATTTCCAATGGCAGAGGTGTGTCCATTCTTGTCACTAATAGAATTAACCCACAGAAAATCTGAAAATACTACAGACTCATTCTCTCTCTCTTTTGGCATCTCAGATATGAGACAATACTTAGCTAGTGTTATGGGGCAGGCTCAACTAGGATTTAGACTGAGGAGAGATGTATGGTAGTAACATGCTCTTTTTTACTGCAGGTATAAAGACATGCTTTCCAGTTGGTGTATCCAATTGGTTGACATTTTGAATTTTATTTACCTCCTATAAATTGCTATTTAAATGGTTCTAAATTCAGAATAGGGGGGAAATGGTGTACTTATTAGTGTTCTAAAGCCATAGCAGTCTGATCTTTACCCAGGAAATTGAGAAATAAACAGACTGGTACTTAGTGACCAAAATAACAAGTGGACATCAAAGTTTATGGGAAGTCATGGGGATTGCTTTAAGTTTCCACCTTAATCAGTGTAACTAATTTAGGTAAAAGCCTAAATGGGATTGTCCTCCATGGAGCATTACAGTTTATGGATACTTTGTCTACTAGTGAGTGCCTATCATTAAAGACCCAGGGCCATTTGTTATGTAATAAGAATTGGCCTGAGTATCACTAGGTCTTAATAAGGGTATAAGAGGTGGATGTCTTCAACTGACCTTCACTTGACTCTTGTACACATCAAAACAGGCAACCAGGAGGCCAATGTTAGGCTGCACAGCATAGAAAGCCTTGAAGTCCTAGTAAAACAATGTTCCTATAGAGCCTTCTAGGCATTTGTGGATGGATTCATTTTTGGCTACTTTTATTGTATTTCTCAGCCAGGCCTCTAGGCCTGGCTTTTAACTTGCAGGAGCTGTGAAATTACAGAGCAAGGTGCCTGTATGCTCAATCGGCACTGGATCAGCTGCCTAAATTCTGCTCATCTAATGTCATTTGGAGCTGCAGCTAGGATCAGTAGAAAGAATTGTGGAGAAGCTAACATCTTTGAATGATGTGTCTTATCCACAGGCTGAGGAGTCACCTTGTTGACTCCATCTGTATAAAGTATATGAGCGTTGACAATGACTTTAGACTCCAGAGACCTAGCCTATAGTTTCATGCAGAGATCGGAGAATAAATTTACTAGAGAACATATTAAAGGAAGTGGGGATATTATTACATAAAGCTGTGTCTTCAATTTTTTTGTCTTTTGCTCATATATGTAAAAAGTAATTTAAAAATGATGTATTTCTTAAAATTATTAATTAATAATTATGATTTTATTCATAGGTTAAAATAATTATGAAGACTATCATTTCTAGTGTAGGTATTATTATTTTAAAATAAAATAACTGCTTAATAGAACAAATAAAATAAAATAACTGCTCTAAGTATCATAGTAACTTAATACCTGTTGTCTTTAAAAAGTAAAATAAATAAGCTTATTTTTAACAATAAATATTTATATCATTTATTTTTCCCATGATCTTATATTTCCATTTTACGTTCCTCATATAATTTTTTATTATATTTTCATGATTGAAAGACTTTTGTTGATCACTCATTGCATATCCCAGCAACAAAAGATATACATGTAATTTAAAATTTGAAAATATTTAAATTTTTATTTACCATAGGGCTCTAAGTTAAAAATGTTAAATTAAATTATAACTATAATTATTCTTAATTTCAATCACTAAAAGCAATAGAAATATATTATAAAATTTGGCAGTTACTCTTTGAATCTTATTAAGACTTATTGTGAAAGTTATGGACTGGCCATCCTTTCATACTGCCTCAGGGATGTAAGGGGAATAGTTGTGGTTTTTGGAGCATTCTGTAAAGAAACTGATTTGAATTTTTGGGCTACATGTTAAATCAAAATTAAATATTAAACTAGCACTCTCAGTTTTATTTGGATGTTCTTTTGTCAACATTCTGAAGTGAAGCATTTGTTAATTGTCACTGTGTTTGTTGGGTAAATATTGGTGCACAACTCTGTTTACTTCCAGAATTCAACTTTAATAAGTAGCTAAATAAGAACCATGTTAAAATAAATAAAGATCAACTCCAAAATAATTTAATTAAAACATCATAGCATCATGGAATTTACCAGGAAAGGCACAGTAAATAAGTGAAAGGTTGTTATGCAGATTTAAGTTATTGCCTTCTGCATTAATAAGAGTTTCTAAAGATAAAGTCATTTCCCTCTTCTTGGTACAGGAGGTTGAAACCATCACAAATAGAGATCTCCCTTACAGATGTAAATTTCTTTTACAAAAAGTAACTTCTACATGGTTTTCAGAGTTTTCCTTGTCTGCTGTTTCTTAAAATAACCCTTATGCCAAAGAGACATATTTTGGGGTGACAAATACTATTCCCCACAGTACCTAGGCTACAAAGCCCTTCAGTTTATTACTGTAATGAATACTGTAGACAATTGTAACACAATGGTAGGTATTTGTACAATGCAGGATAACCAAGTGAAAGCTCATACCACTAGCCATAAGACTGGCACTAAGTCAAGTGACAGGGTGTTGGGGCAATGAAAAGCAAATGTATTTAGAAAGCAAACAAGCTGTGAAAACAGGGGACTTGTGTCCTAAAGAACCATCTTGAGAAGGTACAAAATTCAGGCTTACTTTATGTCAGGGGAAGGGAGAAGTGGGAGGGGTTTAAGGTCAGGAAGTGATTGATGACTAGAGACATCTGGACACTAGCAAGGGCCTGAGGAGGAGTATGGAACTGCTTTGCTTTTGGTCAACAAATTCCGCTTGTTATGGTCCCCATAATGCTATTCCTATAAATCTTTTGATAAATAATCATTAATTTTGCACATACTTTCCTTTATCCCCTTGGACAGGTAGTTTAGAGCAGAGTAATTCCTAGGATACAAGTCAGATTCTTTTAATGATTAATATATCTATGTTCATAAGTAAGCAGAATTTGCTAACCAACATGTTATGGGAACTGGCCAGTGTTAAACAAGATGAAGTCAGAAAGACTGATTCTTTTATCCTATTATACTATGATGTTATAATGGCTACAAGATTACTAGACAATAGGAATTTTAATCATACTTTTATGGGACCAGCCTCATATAATGTGGTCCATCTTTGACCCAACCATTATACTTATTTATCTTATGACTGTATATGGTAATATAACAAATCTTTTTTGATTGAGAAAGGAAGTAGTTTAATGACATTATTGCATGCCCAAACATGAATAAAGCAATTACATGGACCTGTATTTGGAAATTCTGATCTCTATCAAACAGATATCTTTAGGAATTCAAATGGTAACTGGATTAGTTAGCATTTGTACTGAAAATATAGTTCAGTACAACTCTCAGAATAGGACCAATGAAAATGATAAAAATATCAGGGTAAAAAAGGTTAAGATAGATACTTTCTATTGAAAATAGTTATAATCTTAAAGAACAAGCCAGGAGTGAGGTAAGGAATATGAAAGATGTGCTTGGATCTAACTGCTGGTAAAGGTGTGATGAGAAAAGTGGGGGGGGGGGTATTTTAGTTATTATGTATGAAAAAATGAATGGAGATTGGTGTTATAAAACAGAAAAAGAAAGGCAAGATCTCAAAAAGAAGACTGAAATGAGTAAGTAAATTCCAGGGGAACAGAAAAACAGATCTATGGGCAAATAAACATTAAGAGATTTTGAATATGTTGGATAGGAAGGAAGGGGTATGAAGTAAATCCAGGTAACTGTAGTTGCCAAATTACAAATGTTTCCACTTTGTAAGAAAGTTAGAGTGTCTCAGGGGGCACACTCAAAGAGAAGACACAATATACAAAGGTAAATTTCTCCTACCCCTTACCCCCACCCCCCACAACAAGGAAGTATTAAATAAGGCAGATGTTATGTCATAAATAGCCCCTTGATGAGATATTTATTCCCCACTGAGTTTCAGTTTATAAGTCATGATCTGTGGACCATTGTGATAGACAGACCAGTGAGACTGAACCCAAGAAAGCTGTTGTGGCTTTATCCCTCCCACAGGCTCTCCTGTGGTTTTCATCAGGATGAACATCAATTGTCTGGTTGACATAAAGTATTGAGGTCTGGAAATATCATTTTTGCCCAGGACAAGACTCTAGCAACTGGGGAGTTGTTTCTAAAATTTATGATGGGAGACAATACTGTACGTATGTGTGTTCAATTACAAGTTAATACTAACAATACACAAAAATTTAAATATTAATAAATTTGCATTAGATTAATTCAAATTTTGAATGTGCTGAGGAAGCCATACATAATGTACTTAAAGACAGTCCAGCCAGTTGCTGATGAAAGAACACCAAATCTACCCAGGATTAAAGAAAGAAAGAGAGAAAGAAAGGGAGGGAAAAGACTGCTTTGACTGAAACAGAGCAGAATAGGCAATTGTGAACATTTTTTTCAGACTTCAATTTTTTTAAATTTGTATAATTACTTTGGACTTTGATTACATTTTACTTTCAGTTACAAAGAGAAAAAATTGCATTTTTAATTTCTTCAGATTTTAATTTAAATCATGGGCATCTTTATGTTGACATTTGTGTCGCATAACCCAGACAAGTTCTGTTGGACAAGGTACCTCTATACAATTAGAGGTTAGAGTTAAAATATAAGATTTCAGTACTAGAGTTGTTACATTCATACTATTTTATGACTTATTTTACAACATTAAATTACCAAAAAAGAAGAAGCAGTACAATACTAGGTATCGTGGAAAAGCTGGTTGAATTTCTCATCTCTTTCCACATTCTTTATTGACTACAAGCCTAATTGTTAAACTGGATCAGAGACAGGGAACTAAAAAGCCCATATTGGGTATGGGTATGAGGGAAAGAGTTACTCATCACTGCTCTTGCATGGAAGAAACATTTCCATCTACATTGTGCCCACTCACTTCTCCGAGGGAGGAATGCGTTATCTGGTAAATGATCATGGCAGAAGAAACTTAGTGTCTCTGCACCGTCTTTCCACACTTGCCTTCCTGAGAAGACATGGCACATTAAACTGTTCCTTTGGACAGGATGTGGTTGTCCAGCTGGGTAGATAAATATGCTGAATTTAGGGGTGTTGGCCAACTTTTCCTGCTGACCCCCAAATCATGTTCTTCAATTAACTTCATTAGCAGTAAATATATCTATAAGTCTGATCTCCAAATGTTTTATCCATGTGTACAGTTAAATTGGTTGTGAACTCAGGAGAGTGAGAGTGAAGGCATTCATTCTATTCATGATGAATTATAGGGGTTCTGGTACTGCATGTCAACCAATGGGGCTCACTACTTCTGCTATATCTTAAAGTTCCCACTGTTTCCACCTCAGCCCCATTACTATTCTTTAATTTTGTCAAGATGACAGAGAGTTGTCAGTGCAAAATTCAATGTCTTCTGCCCAGAAATATCAAAGCCATATATAAGTAGTAATAGGATAAAAAGAGAGAAATGGGTTTCCAATATAAAGAAATCTATGAGGAATATTCAAAATATATTGGCAAAAGAGATAATTTTGTTTAAATTATGAAAAATTAGTAATTAGTTGATTTTCAAAAGGTAGTATTTCTTTCTCTAAAATCATGTTACTGCAAAGTAATCAGCAAGTAGAAAATATTTTTTGACAAATGAAATTCTTTGATTTAAATTTTAAAACTGCTCTTTTACAAGCTTCACCTGGTTTCTGTCAAAAAGAAAATAGTCACTGCAGTTTGACCTGTTAGATTTGTTTTTCAATCCAAGCAGATTAAAATAAGTCATACAGCATTGGCAATCATTAAATGATTAACTATAATTTTTTTCTGATGAATACATGAATAATTATTTTAAACTGACTTTTAATTTATTTAATCATTATCTTCCTGTTTTCTTCTTTCACCTTTTGCTTTCCATTTAAGAGATGTGGTACCTTTTTTTTTTTTACTTTTTAATTTTATTTATGTGTCCTTATCCCCCCATTGCCCCTCCATCCCCCTACTCATGCCCTCACCCCCCTGGTGTCTGTGTCTATTGGTTAGGCTTATATGCATGCATACAAGTCCTTTGGTTGATCTCTCCCCCTTATCCCCATCTTTTCCTACCTTCCTTCTGAGGTTTGATGGTCTGATCAATGCTTCTCTGTTTCTGGATCTGTTTTTGTTCATCAGTTTATGTTGTTCATTATATTCCACAAGTGAGTGATATTTATCTTTCCCCATCTGGCCTATTTCACTTAGCATAATGGTCTCCAGTTCCATCCATGCTGTTGCATATGGTAAGAATTCCTTCTTTTTTATAGCAGCGTAGTATTCCATTGTGTAGATGTACCACAGTTTTCTAATCCACTCATCTGCTGATGGTCACTTAGGCTGTTTCCAAATCTTAGCTATGGTGAATTGTGCTGCTATGAACATGGGGGTGCATATATCCTTTTTAATTTAACTATGCTATACAGATTAACCATTTCATCAGTCAGGATGATTTAGGCTGCAAGGAAAATAAAACGATGTGAAAGGGCTTAAAATTAAGAACACATATGATCTCATATAACAAAAAATAAACAAATAAAGATTGGATAGTCCCTACACTAGACTTCTCAACACTATCATCAAGGCCCCAGCTCCCTTTGTGTCTATGCTCAGCCTTTTACAGTGAGTGGATTATCTTCTTAAATGCATTCTCATTTTTATACAAAGATAGCTTCCGTATCTTCAGGTATCACATGCAGATAGGAGACAATACCCAGGTCCAGCAAAGTCTTTCTTTCCATGCATTAAAAAACAACAGCAAGAATAATGTTTTTCACAAGTTCTCAGTAGAGCTCTTCTCATTACTTATTGGTCAGAATTAAGTTTCTTGACATTTCTAAGCCAGTAACGAAAAAGAAAATTAATTATTTGGGGTGACATTTAACTACTTAACAGCTAGTAAGTATAGCATTGTTCTCTTTCAGTTAGAACAGAACATTACTAATTAGAATGGACAACAGTCATCAACTAGTATGTGTGAATATTCAGGTGTCTACTATCTGAATAGCACTGGCTTAGCCTAGTGGTTCTTAAATTGTGTTCTCTGAACCAGCAGCATCAGCAACTTTTTGAGAACTAGTTAAAAATGGGAGTTCTCATGTCCTAACGCAGACCAACTGAATACCTGAATTAGATGTGTTTTAGACCCAGGTATTATAAGACCAGGACTGATGTTCTAATAGGAAATCAGAAAAGCAGACAGTGAGGGAACAAATATTGGATGGAAAACCATCAGTGTTTTTGCCATAATTACCCTCTCCTATTTACCTTTTTATCTTTAATGCTCTCTCCCTCTCTCTCTCTGTATATATATATATATATATATATATATATATATATATATATATACCTATAGTATTGTATTATTATATTTATAATATATATGTACTATACATCTGATCATATCCTATCTAATAAAAGAGAAACATGCAAATTGACCATACCTCCGCTATGCCAACAAGCCACACCCACCAGCCAAAAAGGAGCGAGTATGCAAATTAACCCAACAAATACGGTGGTGGCCATGGAGCTAGAGCCAGCAGGAGGCTTGAGTTGCCCCTGGCGATGGAGGAAGCCAAGCTTTCTGCCCACCCTGGCCTGCCCTGGTCTCTGCTCAAGGCTACAAAGTTTCAATTATAGAAGATAAATAAATCCCAGATACCAGGGCCTCCGCTTGGGTCGCCAGGGGGCATGGCCGGCCTGCAAACCACCACAGGCCCCTCACCCAGGCCGCCCCATGTCCCAAGAGAACCCCCACCTTGATCCGGGACACCCTTCAGGGCAAACCAGCCGGACGCCACTCGTGCACCAGGACTCTATCCTATCTAATAAAAGAGTAATATGCAAATTGACATCACTCTAACACACAAGATGGCTGCCCCCATATGGTCAAAATGGCTGCCCCCATGTGGACACAAGATGGCCACCACAAGATGGCCAGCAGGAAAGGGCAGTTGGGAGGGACCAGGCCTGCAAGGGAGGGCAGTTGTGGGTGATCAGACCATCAGGGGAGGGCAGTTGTGGGCAATCAGGCCAGGAGGGGAGAATAGTTGAGGGGTGACCAGGCTGGCAAGGGAGGGCAGTTAGGGGCAATCAGGCTATCAGGGGAGCAGTTAGGCATCAATCAGGAAGGCAGGTAGGTGAGCAGTTGGGAGCCAGCAGTCCTGGATTATGAGAGGGATGTCCGACTGCCCGTTTAGGCCCGATCCCACCGGGATCGGGCCTAAACGGGCAGTCGGACATCCCTCGAGGGGTCCCAGATTGTAGAGGGTGCAGGCTGGGCTGAGGGACACCCCCCCTGTGCACGAATTTTGTGCACCAGGCCTCTAGTGTGTGTATATATATATATGTATTAATTCTCTTGCATTTTTTTTTCTTAAGCTAGTTTAAAAGACAGCTTCAATGTACATGAGTGGGAGAGCAATCTTATGGTGAAGGAGTCTCATAGATTAAAAATTATTTGATTCTTAGGCTCCAAGGCTACTTTTTTGAAAAGAGTCATTGCCTCATCAATGATTTCTTATGGAATGAAACAATATTGATAGTCTTGATATAGAATTATTTAATATTTAGCACCTGTACAGATAAAAAATAATATTGCACTAATCTATAATCCTTTCAATGATTTCTGTTACCTTTTATAAACTCCCAGGAGGGAGTCACCTTTCCCTACAGAGACAGAGGATCACAGTTATTTTCTTTCAAAGAGATATAAGTTAAATAAAAAAGGTAAACTTCAAAGCTATCAGGACATCAAACAGAATAATCGGATATTTTATTACATATACTGTATGTGTGTATATATATGTATATATCTTGATATGACAGCCAATATGTGTTGCAAATCCTCAAACAACAATTTCCATAAATGCAAATATAAATGTTCACTCTGGGCTTATTTTAATTCTATTGAAATATTTAAACTAGTTTTATCATATTGCTTATTTTCCAAACCTCTGACATATAGTCATTATACAAAAACTGAGACATTTGCAAGCTGATGAATCATTATCAATTCATGAGGTATAAATATGCAGTGAAATTTTCAACTAAAGGGTATTAATAACTTGCAATTTTGAAATTGTTTATTATATTTCTTATATCCAGCAGGTAAAAATGCTTCAACATTTTGTATTCATCACATATTATAAAACTTCAGACTAAAACCAAAATTTCTGGATTTGGGGTTAAAATTTATTTACTTATACATTTCTCCCTAATATAATCTTATTCCCATGCTCAATTTTAAGAATTACATAATTCAATTTTGTTTCTCTTTTAAATTATTTAATTTAAAAAGGTTTAAGTCTTTCTGATTTTATTTACACATTTGAAGATTATGCAGTTATTCTGTTTGAAAAAAAAATGTAAAAAATCAAAATTGTAGTTATTCACAGGGAGCTCTAACCTTCCCAACCAAACTTGAGAGACTGTACTTGAATGAAAACTTTGTTCCTTATTGTAGAGAATAAATTTCCATTGAAATTATCACCAGATAAAGTAGCTTCGCTAAATTTGAGAGAGTGTATTATTATTTTATATCCTGCTGAAAAAAGTTAAAAACCAACAATCTGGAATGAAAGTTGTGAACTGACATTGATTGTAAGACACATTCTGATTTGAGAGATGTTAAAATGTGTAAATTAGTGAGCCTGAGACTGATGATATAAACCACATCATATACATCTCCCTTCCTCTTGGCATTATTTCCAAAAGTGAGAGAGGCTTATACAAATTGACTCCACTATTACCAGAAAGTATATTATGTCCTTTGGAAAACTTTTTATTAGAACAAATATTAAACTCTACAACTCTGATTTTTAACTTAAGCTTAATTCATTATACTATGTTAAAACCAATACTAGCTACTAAAATGTTTTGTTAGAAAGAGTTATCTTATTGTCCAAGCATGAAAACTTCACAGTAGCTTATCAACAAGTTGGAATAAGAGACAAAGTCATTGGTCTAAATAAGGAAGGTCTTGATTAATGTTAAACAATGGCTCTCCATTGCCTACAGGGGCAAGTGCAAAATCTCAGCATGAGCTACAGGCAGACTGGAGCCAAGCTTCTACCTCCCCTATAGCATCTCATCTCAGCTTCTGTTTTGCACCATATATCACCACCACACACAATGCAATACTGGCCAGTATTTTCAAACTATTTCATACTTTTGTGGCTTGACAGATGCTCTTCCCATTGTAGACTCCAAGGAATATTCCTCAGTATCCTTAAAGCCCATCTCCAGGTGATTCTTCTTCTCTGAAGACTTTTCTAACCTACTTATAAAAAAGTTTGCATTTAGCCACCACCATTTCTAGCAGCCATTATATAAGATTACTAGGGGCCCAGTGCACAAATTTGTGTACCTTAGAAGGATGTACAAGGCTGCAGTGGGCACAGGGGAGGGTCTCGGCCCATCCTCCATGCCCCTGCCTGGCCCCTCCCGCCGTGGCCCCCAGTCCCCTGTCTGCTGGCAGCCCTGCTCCTGTCACCACTTCTCCCATGTACTGACGGCGCCAGGCCCGCTCGCACCTGCTGAAGGTGCAGAGTGATTGGGGCCGGTGCCAGCAGCTGGTGTCAGTGGGTGCAAGAGGTGGCTGCTTCCCCGATCACCCCTCAGGAGCAGGGGGAGGTGGAGAAGCCCTCAGGGGCAATCGGGGCCAGCAGCTACCACGCGCACCACCCTGATGGCCCTGAGTGATCAGGGGCGGCTCCGACGCTGGCAGCAGATGTGAGCACCTGGCGGGACCACAGCGCATGGGAGCAAAATATTTTCAGTAACTACCAGAGGCTCGCCCTAATTACAGTGACTGGGGCCCCGCCTTGGTCTGGCACCCCCACTCACCTGCTCCACCATCCCGCCTCAGCCAATGTTGCCATGTTCCACACTCTGCCACCTGCTCCTGATGCCCTCCATGTTCTGCGCGCACCCCCTGGTGGTCAGTGCATGTCATAGCGACCAGTTGTTCAGTTGTTCCACATTTTGGTCTATTTGCATATTAGGGTTTTATATATATAGACTAGAGGCCCAGTGCATGAAATTTGAGCACAGGGGAAGAGTGTGTCCCTCAGCCCAGCCTGCAACCTCTCCAATCTGGGACATCCCTCTCACAATCCAGGAGTGCTGCCTCCCAACCACTCACCTGCCTGCCTGCCTGATCACCCCTTAACCACTCCCCTGCCAGCCTGATAAATGCCTAACTGCTCTCCTAATGGCCCGATTACCCCTAAGTGCCCTCCCCTGCCGGCCTGGTTGCCCCAACTGCACTCCCCTGCAGGCCAGGTCACCCCCAACTGCCCTCCCTTTCAGGCCTGGTCCCTCCCAACTGCCCTCCCCTGCTGGCCTGATCACCCACAACTGCCCTTCCCTGCTGGCCATCTTTTGGCAGCCATCTTGTGTCCATGGGTAGCCATCTCTGACCACATGGGGCGGCCATATTGTGTGTTGGAGTGATGGTCAATTTGCATATTACCTCTTTATTATATAGGATTGTGTATGTGTGTGTGTGTGTGTGTGTCTGTGTGTGTGTGTAAATCCTTTAATGGGGCAGAATATTCATCTGTATTTCTCCCATAACAACCACAGTGCTATGCACATAACTGACAATAATACTTTGTTGAATCAATATAATTTTTAATTAAATAAAATCTACAGAAAGACTTATACTTTGGCAAACAAATTAGATTTAAGTTTCTTTTCAGAAAGTTTTTGTTCATTGTCTTTATTGTGAAAATGATGAAACATGAGCATTTTTTTTCCCCTCAGGAAGGGAGATTGGTGATCCTTGCCTATATGAAAATTGGGATCCTTGCTTAGGACATCATTTTTGAAAGGAAACTTAGACATTTTGTTCTTAACTTTTCTGACTTTTATTGAGATAGTATATATGGGAAGGTAAAGGAATAATTTATTTTTAGTGGGATTTTAAAGAGAAGTCAAGAACATAAAGCTCTATAAAATATCTTAAATATTCTTTATTTTAGGACCAAAAAAGGAATAATTCCACAAGATTTCTCTGAGGGAACTTGAATTAGAATTCAGAGTTTATTTCCTTCTCCTGTTTTAAAATAGAAATACAGATAACACAGGAAGCCATGTAAGACTCCACAGACTTTACCCATTCACCCTAGCTGTAATAACTAATATGCTTGGCTTGGTTGATTTCCATTATGATTGTATTTCTTTTAATGATGCTCCTGACCAAACATACAGCCTCTGCCACTCTACACAAGCTACCAACTATTTATCTACACCAACTCTCTTTTTTCCTTATACTCTTTCCCTCCCATAAAGAAAATAAGACATGGAATACATTTACTTCTAACATCCCTACGAAGAGATGAGGCTTTGGGAAGTATTTTAATTATTCTCTACTTCATCCTCATTTATCACTTTTTGTTGTGACTGTTTAATAATTTCAGTTCCTTACAGCAGTTTGTATCTTCTACTTTAAGAAACAATAACTAGGACTGGTTATATATTGTTAGTTACCATGACCTTACTCACTACTCACCAAAGTATTGTTTCCTCTCTTCCCCTCACTGAGATCACTGATTAAATTGATTGCTTGAATATGTATGAGGATAATATACCTTGTGAAGGCTTACATATTCTCTAATATTTTATTTCCATGGGAAGCTCTCTTACCTGGATAGAAGACTGTTGGATGGAAGTTTCTTTCTATCAAGAATCTATATTAAATTATCTTGCAATATCTAGGTTCACTGATGAGAAATGTCTCATTCCATTTGTGTAGAGCTTCAGCTTTACCTATGGCAGACTACAAGATTTTCCTTTAAATTCAGGAATATTGACAGGATACACTTATGTCTGTGTTCCACCGATCCTGCTTGGAATTCAGTGAACAATTCTAATTTGCAGACTCAAATGTTTCTTCATATGAAGGAAATTTTCATTTTTATTTGTTTAATTATTCTCTCCCCTCTATTTGTTCTTCTTTCTCTTTCTGAAATGTTTATTATTTACATATTGTGTTTTCTGTGTTATCTGATTTCCTTGCTTCTTTTCTTCCACTTTGTGATTTTCATCTCTTTATATTTTTGCTCAATGTTTTGAGATATTATTTTACTTGATTTCCCAGACCACTATTCAAATGTCAACAGCGGTAATTCTCCCTTTTAATTCATTCTTGGAACTATTTGGTTTCTTCCAGTAAGTTATTATTTTTTGCTATATTGACTCTCCAATGATAGATGACAGATAGATAAATGATAAATAATATATAGATATAAGTAGACATATAAGGATACACACACACACACACACACACACACACACACATATATATATATATATATGTGTGTATATATATATATATGAAAGTGAAACTATAGCATGCATTTATTATCTGAGTCTTTCCATAGTATTGAATGTGCTTTAAAACTATCTCTTTTATGGTTGCCTTATATTTTATTGTTTGACTACTATCAATTTAACTAACCATTTAATAACCTTTTGACTAATATGTGATTTGCTATTTTATTTATTTTTTTATTTAATTTTATTTTTTTTAATTGTTTGAAGTATTACAAATAGTAGTACATATGTCTCCTTTTTATTTTCCCCATTGACCTCCCCCCGGCCTCCCCTACCCCCCAGTACATGCCTTTACCTGCCCCCCCCCCCCGGTGTCTTGTATCCATTGGTTATGCTTATATGCATGCGTACAAGTCCTTCGGTTGATCTCTTACAGTCCCCCCGCCACAACCTCCCCTGCCTTCCCGCTGTAGTTTGACAATCTGTTCAATGCTTCTTTGCCTCTGTATCTATTTTTCCCCATTTCTTTCCTTTTAAAAATCTTGCCTCTGCAGACTAGAAATAAACATATAATAACAAAAAATGTTTGAGTCCCAATTTCAATGTCCAACAGTTCTGGGTCCCTGTTTCAATGTCAAACAGTTCCTTATGTGTACATGTCAGCAGTGATATCTGGATGGTGGGCACATGGTGGCAATGCAGGTCCGACCCTCTCTGGTTTGGTCCTAGGCAACCTGCTGCGTTGCACAGATGCTGACTGCTAGCGTGGCAAGGCATCATCAGCGTCTTCCATCTCTGGACTGTTTCTCCTCTTGTCTTCGTGGTTGGAGCAGACCTGTCAATTCCTCTCTGTTGCAGGAATCCACATGGTCTTGGAGTTGTTTTCTGAAAATATACAAACATATTCTCGACCAAAAGTTAATAAAGGAATCTTTTCTATATAATTGATTTGGGATCCTTTTTATTTTTGCCCAAACGATTTTCCTTTGTCTTATTTAGACACCATGTGTGTTTTTCATGGGTGTCTTGCTGTTAGCATTACAAATGAAAATTAATTTTGTAAAAATTTTCTAGATGTAATTTACTTATAGGATATTTTTCCTTACATGATATTACCCTACTATCCTCCCTTTTTTGATTAATGGAGGCTTTTGTAAATTTTATAATGCAGTCTTGATAACTTTAAATTTTAATTTTTTGCATAAAAATATGACTGCTTTAGTTTCATTGCATGTTCAGGAATTTTACCATGAGATGAACTACCAATAGAAATTTTAGTTACCACTTTAGGAACAGCTTTTTGTCCAGTACAATTAAATTTTCTTGAATATTCACTTATTTCAATTAGCTTATTTAAATTAATCTGAAAACTATTTTAAATATTGCTGCAGTGATGTTTCTAGTTGTACATATTATAGAAGTCAATATACATATGTGTTAATATCTATGAATTGAGTGAGATTATGGGAGTTCTTTTGCTTTGCTTCATTGTCTATGAAAAATTTATTTAATAAATGCACATTTTATTATAGTAAAACCACATTTAAAAGTTAATTTAAAAGTTTAGAGTAAAAATTTAGCTACTTTAATGTTTACATATTTCTCAACTCACTGTCTGAACATCCACCCTTTTCTCTTTTTGATTACTTCCCTCTCTCATTTGTATAAAATTATATAATTGCACTTCTTCCAGGGGAAGTGTTCCAGGGAAAAGATTATTTCATTCATTTACCTAGATATCACAGGGTTAAAACATTTTACTGAAACATGCAGATAAGCAGAAAATGATAAGTTATAGACAAAGGGTATTATTTTAAATTTCATTGCTATTATTGTGTTCAATTTCCATGCAAACTTTTGTCATTTGACAAAGAAGAAATTTAACATTTAGACACTGCATTTAGCAGAATGGACAGGGAAAGTAATTAATTCTTATTATTATTCCTCATTTATTAATTCATTTATCTAATATTTATTTAGTTCCAATTATGTTGTAGGTCCTCAGCTTAGATAGAGCTAACTATGCATTTTCGTTCTTTTAAATTGAGAAGTGTCCCAAAGGCATTCTTATTCTCCCTCATACACCTCATTGCCTTGATCTCCACTGAGAGTTTCCATATCCTCTTCTTTTCATTTAATCCATTTAAAAAAATCTCTATTGTTGAAAGTATTATATATGTCCTCCTTTTTCCCCATTGCCCCTTCTAGCCTGTTCCCACCCCAACCTTCACCACTCTATTGTCTGTGTCCACAGGTAATCCTTTTTTCAGTTAGGAAATCTCCCAACTCTATTGTTGAAATAGCATTCTGTCATTTATTACATGTGCTAGTATACCTACAGGAGCAAAAGTAGATGTACAGTTATGAGTACACAAAATGCAGCATTTATTCTTGCATTGTTAATTTATTATTGCATTATTTTTATACAAACAACTGTAAATCTACTTTAGCTCCACCCTATATTTTATTTCTCACAGAAGGATTCCTAAACCTGCTACCTGACATTTGGTGCCTAGTAAGTTAGAAAAAAAATGCATCTTACTTTTGACTCATTCCTGCCTTTACCAACCCTCTAAACAAGATTGATGCTTTGAGGTAATATTGATTGTTATGAAGTCAGCAGAAAGTTTTGAAAAAAATCTGTTAGCAACGGTTAGAGGCTCTAATCAATTTGGATGAACTAGGTAGGTGCATAAAATGGAAAACAGCCTAATTCCTGCCATCAATTGTGAGCTGCCATGATATTTCTGTGTGCAGACAGACTGAACAAATACCATAAGGGCTGTGAATAGCCTCAAGCATTGTAGCAGTGATGCTGACTAATGAGAAGCAAATGTTGCCAACAGATTATGGGTGAAGAATATCGCAAAGATGACTGTATTTTAATACAATTTTTTTCATCATTTGCAAGAATATGGCTTTACATTCTAGTTTTGTATATTATATGTTCCTGATTAAGAAACAACAAATTGTGTTTATGGACAAAATACTTCTCTAAGGCTATCAAGGCAGCAATTTGACCAATTTGATTTTAGTACTATCCCTTGTTTCTTAAGGTAGGAAAAAGTTACACATGTAGTATGAGGCAACAGATAGGAATAAGCTCTAATAAAAGCTACTGTGCAAGGGTCCTTATTATGTCTGCCTTTCTAGGGTAAACAGTCTGAAGGAGAATTATATGTTGAATCTCCCCAGACAGCTCTCATTTGTCTTAAATGTATTTGAAAAATAAACAAAACAAAAAAACTCATATATAAAAACACAAAATAATTATATGACAAAGACTATATTCTTACTATAGAATATCAACCATGTAATTAACTTGAGTCAAACACATTAAAATTCTTTAATTCTGTGCAGTGTGATACAGGAACGAACTTGTCAACATGTTAGGAATAAGGGGAATTCTTAGCCAAGTTAATCCCTAATGGCTCAGTCCAGATTATCTCTTTGATTAGCTCACCATCTCATCCTCTAGAGGTAGTGGATTCTCTGTTGGAATGGTAGGTGTGCATTATATCAGTACATTATACTAACTAAAATAGCTTCTAAGTTTTGGGTTTGCAGTTGCTCAGAATTCAGATTCTACATGCTATTACAACTCCAATAATATGTACTAAAGTTGCTTGATTTCTGTTCATTCTACAGAATGTTAACACCTTTTCAATTTAGGAATTGTCTCTTTGTGCACTGCTGCTGTCCTCGGGTGTATCCCTCACAACCATTTCTCTGTGGGTAGGTGCTGAATTACGTCCATGTTCCATTCTACTTGCGGAGGAGAAACAATTCTATAGACCCTTGCTTTGTGATTCAGACTTAAAAGTTTTTTCAAATAAAAATGAAGTTTTGACCATATTAATATGTGTAACACATTAAATTATCCTCTTTTAACTTTGCAATTTACTTTTTTCCCCATTTTATATCCATAGCTATGTATCTGAGTTAAGGTTCCTTGGTTAATAAGTAACAGGAATCTATTCAGGTTAGTGTTAAAAAAACAGGAAATATAGGATGAAATTAAAGCTATAGCTCATGGACCTCAGGGGAAGGTAGTGATGACAGCCTTTGGGAGGGAGGAAGTGCAGAACTAAAAAAGCATCCTGAATTAAGGCAGTTCCTCTGGTCATTCTCATTTATTTTATCCCCTCTTCCTTTCCCTCCTCTCTAGTTTTTGGGCCACTGAGCCTTTCAAATCTGACTCATCTAAGTATGTTAAATTCCACTCTTTCTGCTTGACATCTTTCTATGTTCCTATTTTATATGCAGAAGATATTTCCCAACTGCTTTGTAGTTTGCAAGTTTCAGTTCAGAAAACAACCAAAATTGACTAGTGTCTCTGAATTCTCAATTAAAAATTCCTGCTCTATCCAGGTGTCTAAACCAATTGCAAAACCTATGTCCAGCAAAGTGAAGTTGCCGAGAACAATCACAGCTGCCAGGACCCCCACCGAGAGCTTGGCAGATGATATCTAAAATCAAACAAATATTGTGGGTTTTTTTCACAGTGTATGCAAAGTATAAGCACTCCTTGGTCATGAAGAAAATATAAATAGCTTCTAGAATTGTTACAGTAAAAATGTATATTGATGCATGTCAGTTTTCAGACATTACATTTATACAAGAATAGGTCTATAACTCCAAGAAAAATTAATAACTAAGCAGTCTAGTAAAACAAAGGGCTAATATGTAAGATTAGCTTAAAATGAAAAAAGTTAGACTTGTCAAAGTTAAATTCAAAACCTGGCATTAACTTTCTAATGTTATTTTAGTGCATCAATTACATATTGAGAAAATGCAAAAATAAGCATAAGCATAAAATAAGCATCTGGCTTTCATCAGGGATGCTGTCATTTATCTCACCTACTCTGATCAGCAACTATGAATAGGAAATTATAAAAAGAAATAGAAGAAAAACTTCAAACCTATAGTGAGTCTTTGTATGCATTATTTCCAGCTCCTCAACAACCTTAAAGAATGGTACCACTATGTTTATTTTGGAGAGGAGGAAATAGGTTCACAGTAGCTGGGACTTGCCTAAGATAATATAGTTGGTAAGGAAAAGAAATTAGTTTCATTTCAGGCCTGTATTATTTTAAAACCTAGGTTTGTCCTACTCCAAGTTTTTTTGTTTGTTTGTTTGTTTTTTAAAAGATGCTATGGTGTCACCATATCCATTATATGGATCCTCTGTCATGACTAGATATGATTTGCTTCTCTGCTACCTTATAGTGCATGTCTTCCTATTCCTGGAGACATCCTCAGTCATATTTGGTCCTGGACAAACTAGCCTGTTTTCCACCTTTTTTGAATTGCTCATCACAAAGTATAATAGAGTGACTAATTGTTATTCTAGGGCTTTAGTACCAGAGATAGGGTATCAATCACCAAAAATCTCCACGGTATGTCTTGTCAAAGAAAATGAAATTTAAGAATAAAGAAAGGGAAAATAATCATAGAACACAATCATAAGAAGAACAGAGATATAAAAAATATATACAAACAGTTTGCCTAAGAGAATGATAATCTTGGAATATAGGCCAAAAGAAAAAAAAAAGGGGGAGGCGAGAAAATAAAGAGGAGCATATAGCAGGCCAGTGCCATTAAAATTTGTTCTAGTGTCATACTGCACCGTAGACTGCCCACACTGTACTGTAATGCAGTGAAGATTATACACAAGGATTGCTTTGTTGTATGTTGAATTATATTCTCATCTGATAAGAAATTTTTTTCTGAACTTAAAATTGGTTATTATTTCTGTCATATAATGATTCAAATTGGTGGGGTTTTTGGCATATGAGCTATGTATCTGTCTATCTATCTCTAAAATAAGTAAGTTTAACTTGATCACATAATCAAAAGACTCTTAATTATTAACAATTTCTTCTAGTTTAAAAGTGAAACACATTAGTTATTTGTAAAAGTCAGATACATGAGCAAATACACTTTTTTAAAAATTTATAAATGTGGACCTCTGTTCCAGAATTGGCAGATATCACTCAGCTCAAGTTAAGTTGTTTACTTTCAATCATCACATAAGTTACAAAGAAAACCCAAAGCATCTTTCTTTTCTATATTTGGTGTCATCAAGATGTTGCAATTGGCTGAATATATTCTGTTAGCACCAAATCTTTTTGGCAAGAACTCTCTCTGACAACCCCCACATTCCTCACCCAACCATCTGTTTTTCTTGGTCATAAGCAAAAGTATCATAATTTCTGCAATACCCATATCAAGCTAATCTAATAACTGATTCTCATTGACTTCAGAGAATACTCAGCACTTGTTTTGTTACCCAGGGTGTGTGAAGAAAGATCTGAAGAGGACTCAGAGAACTATGTAAATGAAGCAGTGTTGCCATTGGGAGCAGATACAGATGCCTTCACTCTTCTACACTCCGGATTCCAGTGAACTAAGGCCAAGCATTCTCACGTATTAAAACACATTGCAAAATAAGTCATTTTATGGAACAGATTGGAATTAACTGACTCTCAATGATGTACTCCAGTAAATGTTTTTACATATCATTCATTTGATATGACAGTAAGCACTTAAAACTAAGTTTGCCCTTGTAAATCTATCAATCATTAAAATGATTATTGGCCTATATATCCATGAATTAAATACAACCAACACATTTTCTCTCATTTATACCTAATAGCTCCTTTCTGCTAACTCTTTATAACATTTTCCTTCAATAAACATGTCACTAATTTGTATATATTCCAAGTTATGAACACAGGCCATATGACCTGAGTAATAACTTCTCATATATTTATAATTATTTTAAGTTCATTCAGTCACCAGCTAGTTAATTAAGACCTCTAAAATCCTTTGGCTCTGGGAGCAACTTCTATCCCCTCATATGAAGATTGTATATTTTGAGTCTGTATAGTTTTCTCTTCAAATGAACTGGAAAGTCCCCTTCAACAATCATTGTAATTGTTTATTCAATGTCTCAATAGTTTGTTTAGAAACTCAGGCACAAGCTCTACTAGTATACTGACTGTGAAAAGCGTAAATTGACTACATGAATGGCTGTATCTGGAAATACCTTCTTTCCAGCCATATTCATGTTATTGTGTTCTTGCTTCTATCATGAGCTTTCTTCATATTTGAGGTATTTTGAGGATAGAGAACAATTGTACTCATCTTTATTTACCACAGTGCTTATTACATAGAATACAATATTTAAGAGATGTATTTTCCTGAATATGAAAGGGAGAAATTAATCAATTAAGTCTCTGCTCCTTAATCATCCATAGGCTATACTAAATCAGTTATGTGATTCTGTCATATTTCTGTGTGAATATTCCTATATTCTACACAGTAGCAGCATTCCTTTTGTTGTTTCTCCTCTTGAGTAAAAGCATTTGATCAAGAGATCTGCAAACAAATATTTATCATGCTGACAAAATAACATTATTATTCCATTCAGAGAGCAATCTTTGTAACTGAGAGTTAGAATAGAGTTCTTAAAAAAATAGTCCACACCAGTTCCAGTCAAGGCATTTGTGGATTTATGGGAAATACTTCCAAAATGGCTCCATTGGTATATGGGATAGTGATAATTGTTGGACAAAGCATTTATGGTTTTCTGTAGTCTCAACTACTTTAGAGAATTTAGTAATCATCCAAAGTTGCTCCTTATGAATGATTGCAGCTTTCTTTCAGGCATTCAATTCAGGCCTCATTGATTCTCTTCATGATTTATTAAGTTAGGGCACTTTTGTGATTAAGCAACAGAATTCAGCTTTCACTGTAATACATTTTATGATGGTATGTAAAAAGCTTTATGAGAGAATATGAAGATGTATATTGCCTAAATTAAGTGTATACTCATTCAAACAGATATGACTTGCTTTCAAACCATTGCAAAACTGCTCATAGCTGATGCCTGCATCAAATATAGAATTATTTGACATTAGCGTATGTTTAAGACATTTATGCAAATACATTGCTTATATAATGAGTGTTATTTTAACTAGGACTTCGTTGGAAAGAAAATGTTCTTGTCCATAAGACCAAGACTTGGGAACCAAGTTTGTTAAAATATTTGGGAATGACTGTGGAAGATAAGCACTCATGCTCCAAAATATATATATATATATATGTATATATATATATATATACATATATATATATATATATATTTGAAAAGTTTGCTAGGCAATTGGCCTCAGAAGGTCCTGAAAGTCAGTAGTGAAGACTCTACCATCGAGAAAAGGAACAAGAAAGGAAATATAACCCTGGAAGAATGTAGGACAGGAGAATGAAGGATTTTGATTCAGTGGAACTTAAATATTATTAAAGTAACTAAGGAACAACTCTATTATATGCTGATACAACAGGTTTGCAATAAGTAGACATGTAGTATAAAGCCAGCTGCTAGGCATAGTCACTGAAAAGCCCTGCTCCTAGGCCTGGTTTATAAGGTCAAAGTAAGACCAGAAGCCTGGCAGACTTGATCCTAAAGAAAATAAATAATAGCCCAAAGATTTTTTTTTTTTTAACCTAATCAAGGGTTTCAGATTCTTTGGAAGAGATAAATTTATATAAGAAACTTAAGTGGCTTCAGCATCATTTAAGAGTCAAAAGGCTGCAGGAACTGAAAGCCTGGCCAACTTTGAATTTATCTACTTACTGTTTCCACAAAGATTATAGAAACCTAAGGGCATTTAAAACAGAGGGAAAGATTATAAATCTTAAATGGCAGATTAGAATATTTTGTGTAAAAGTGTGCGAAGGGAATATACCTTTAGTTTCCCAATGTGTTTGTTTGTTGTTGTTTTTAGAAAAAATATAAAGGAATCAGGAATTTCCTGTCTTTTCCAACAAGATAGAATATTGAATAGAGAAAAGATCTATACCTGAGGTAGAGTAATGATGGATAATTTGGCATTTTCACTATCTTTAAGTTACTAAGGGAATTAGCTCACTACCTGAAAAAGGAACTGAAGGAGAGAGGGAGAGACACAGAAAGAGAGAGACCGAGACCTTGGTGATTTGTTTCCTTTCCCTTTACATACTTGTCATTTCCTGCTCAGGTAGCTCAGTTGGTTAGAGCATCATCCCAAAAAGCCAAGGTTTTGGGTTCAATCCCCAGTCAGGGTACATTCAAGAATCAAGCAGTGAATGCGTAAATAAGCGGAACAACAAATTGATGTTTCTCTCTCTCAAAAAAAAAAAAAAATGCTTCAATTAAGTGTCATTCATTATTTATCTTGATTATTACTGCATCACTCTGTGTCACTTTTTCATTTACTGCAACTTTTTTTTTCTTTTAAAATGACATCATATAGCCTGGCTGGCGTGGCTCAGTGGTTGAACCAGGAGGTCACAGTTAGATTCCCGGTCAGGGCATATGCCTGGGTTGTGGGCTCCATCCCCAGTGTGGGGCATGCAGGAGGCAGCCAGTCAATGATTCTCTCTCATCATTGATGTTTCTATCTCTCTCTCCTTCTTCCTTCCTCTCTGAAATCAATAAAAAATATATATATATATTTTAAAATGACGTCATATACAGATCACATATCATATCATTAAACAATGTCATCCCAATAAATTTAATTTAAAAAAAATGCCATTTTCTTTGGAATGGGGGAAACAATAAGAAACAGAAAGTAGAAATTAATGCTTTGCAAAGGAGCGTCAATAGCTTTAAAGGCGAAATTACTCCTCTTGTCATTCTTCATCTTTCCCTATCTCCTTTAAGAGTTTAAACCTGAAAAGTCATCCCCAACTGCATGCTGTCCTTTTCCCTCTAGGTAATAAGGAATTAGTGTGTGCTATAAGCACATAATTCAGAAATAAGATTTCTGAATGAGATCACTGCTTCTATGAAAAGGTTAATGAAAGTAAGGCCTGCTGTGAAGAGCACATTACTTTATGCACAATAGGTGTAGGGAAACTTCATAATAAATTATAATTGGCCTTTTCACAACACATTTCACAAATACCATTGCTTTTGACAACCAGTTTTTTGTTTTGTTTTGTTTTTTTTAGTTCCTTAATTCAAAGTATTTAAAACATAAATACACTGAATAAATTTGAACTGGCCATCAGATCTAAACTCTGCAAGAAATTATATGTAGAATTTGTAAGAGCAGAACCAAAGACAGGGGACTTCTGAAATTTCAGGGGGCTCCTGAAATGTTTGCAAGTTTATAAACATTTTATAAGCTGATTAATTTGTTTGCCCTACTTGCCTGTTGCCACAAGCTTTCTCTCTCCTCTGCAGTCACAACAATGCAAATATAGTAGCCTCATTTGAGATGCAAAAAGATGAATCTAGGTCATTAAATAATTTATGCTATTGGAGATTTACACCCTTTTAAATTCTGTGGGAAGAAGCTTAATTCCTTGCTTAGGTTTTTGATTTCAGTAAATGACCCTTGAGCCAGTGTCTTAAACTGCCTGAGTCTGTTTTATCATCTGCACAAGCAGAAGCAACAGGATCTATTTTACTATTTTTATGGCTGTTTTGGCAAATAACTAGAGTGTGCATTATACAGCTAGAGTAGGTTAAAATTTTACAAAAATACAAGGTATTGAGATTAATCCTGGAATTCAAATTCACTTGCTTCTCTAATACTGAGGTCACTTGAGTCTATTCCTAAAATATTATGAGAGAATTCTGATTATATGAACTGCCCCTGCCAGCTTATAAAAGGATATTAATTATAATAGTAAGAATCCAATCTTTATTCAATTGATAAATATTTATTGAAGTAGAGGCCCAGTGCATGAAATTAATGCACGGGGAGTGGTGTGTCCCTCAGCCCAGCCTGCACCCTCTCCAATCTGAGACCCCTTGAGGAATGTCCGACCGCTTGTTTAGGCCCGATCCCACTGGGCGGTCAGACATCCCTCTCACAATCCAGGACTACTGGCTCCCAACCACTCACCTGCATCTGCCTGATTGCCCCTAACCACTCCCCTGCCAGCCTGATCTATGCCTAACTGCTCCCCTGCCAGCCTGATTGCCCCTAACTGCCCTCCCCTGTGGGCCTGGTCACCCCTAACTGCCCTCCCCTGCCAGTCTGGTTGCCCCTAACTACCCTCCCTGCTGGCCTGATCACCCACAACTGCCCTCCGCTGCAGGCCTGGTCTCCCCAACTGCCCTCCCCTGCAGGCCTGGGTCCCCCCTAACTTCCCTCCACTGCAGGCCTGGTCTCTGCCCCAACTGCCCTACCCTGCAGGCCTGGTCTCCCCCAACTGCCCTCCCCTGCAGGCCTGGTCCCCCCACAACTGCCCTCCCCTGCAGGCCTGGTCCCCTCCCCCCCCAACGGCCCTTTCCTGCAGGCCTGTCCCCCCCAACTGCCCTACGCTGCTGACCTGGTCTCCCTCAACTGCCTTCCTCTGCCACCCCAGTTACCCCTAACTACTTTCCCTGCTTGCCTGATAACCAACAACTGCCCTCCCCTGCAGTCTTGGTCCCCCCCAACTGCCCTCCCCTGCAGGCCTGGTCACCCCCAAATGCCCTCTCTTACTGGCCTGGTCTCCCCCAACTGCCCTCCTCTGCTGGCCTGGTCACCCCTAACTGCCCACAACTGCCCTCCCCTGCTGGCCATCTTGTGGTGGCCATTTTGTGTCCACATGGGGGCAGCCATCTTTGACCACATGGGGGAGACCATCTTGTGTCTTCGAGTGACAGTCAATTTGCATATTACTCTTTTATTAGATAGGATACCTAGAATTATGTACCAGTCATTATATTACTTGCTGTGTACAATGGTGAATGAAATAGACACAATCATTATCCTGATAAAGGTTACATTTTATGGTGAAACAAACCATTTTACAAATAATTTTTCCTGTGAGATGCAATTACTTTTTAAATTTAAACCTATGAACAATTCATAAAAAACATATTTAATTTGAAGTCATTCAATTCTCTTCCTTGTATTAAATCTTTGATTCTTAGTATGTAGAAAAATAGAATAAATCACAATGCACAAAAGAATATATATCAACAATTAATTCTTTTTCTTTGCATTGTTTGAATCTAGAATTCAAATTCTGTATTTTTTTAGCTACTTATTTCTATAGTCTACCAATACAGAGGTAAGTGGAAACAAACAAACATTGATGCTGATAGGCTGATTTAGAGCTCATCAAACTCATTCAAGTAGTATAGATTCATCAAGATCAACTCACTAATGGTTCGATCAAGTTGGTGCACGTCAACATAGTGCTGACAGAGCACATCTTCAACTCAAGAATGATGATAGCTTTGAATTGATGGCTAAGAGAATTGATGCTACATTTGTCTCAGTAAAACCTCAATTCGCCAGAAGTTACAAGAAAGAAGGCTATGTCCATATAATTTTTTCTGAGTAACATAAGGCTAAGCAAATAACTTTCCTAGCAGGAATGTTTCCATTTTTCTTCTCTAGTAAGTACATAGATAGTTGACTCTTTCATGATCCAAGTTCTTGTTTTGCTTCAAGTTTTTAAATTTAACTATGAAGAGCTGTTGAAGAAGACTCTTTATGTTAAATACAAACATAATATTAACAGGTATGTTATCACTCATAAAAATATGGATAGAAGTTTTTAAATAAAAGTTAGATGTAAGAGGTAACAAGATGTAGCCATTAAGCAGGTGCTACGTAGGCCAGATGTTTTGAGTTCAGTCTAATTTCTTAAGTTCTTAGGTGTGTAATATTGGACAGTGCTTCCATTTCTTTACCAATAAAATTGGGATTATCATATTACCCACCTCATGAGGTTGTTATAAGAATTAAGTAAACATTTAGAAAGGATATTGTATTAGGACAAGGTTTGCATCATATTTAGCATATATGTTTCTAAAATAAATAATATGCACAGAAACAAAGATTTTTCTTAGGTGTCTCATAAATGGGTTCTGAAGTCAAATTAAAACAAAACAAACAAAAAGCTTTGAAATATTTTGGATGATAGCAGTGTCATAGCATAAGTAAATGACCCCTCCAAAGGTGACCACTTAAGAAGAAAACATTAATTTGAATGTATAAGTAGAAGTATACTTTTTAAAAGCTATTTCCTTGCTTTTGACTCCCACCTTATATGATGGCCTAGATCTGTCTGCTAATCATATCAAAGACATTGTTTTGCTGTTCAACTTCCTCTGGAATAGGAAGGGAGCTTTGAAATCAGATGACAAAAGTGAGACCTAGTGTATTAGACACAATAAAGGATTCTTCTTTTTTCAACCTAATAAAATGTCATTAGCTTTGTAGCTAAAATCAAAAATTAAAAAAAGATGAAGTACAGTTATTAGGAATTTGAGCTGGAATTCATGAAAATATATAGAAATGTAGAAAGATTAAAATTACTCAGCTGTTATGGGTGTGGGTATGGTTAATATTGCATAGGAGTTTCTTTTTAAAAAAAAAAAACTATGTATCACAATTCATTTGAGTTAAAAATATATTAGCACTTTTGATGTCAACCTCAAAGAATCAATATTTTGGAAGCTTAAAACTAATATTCAATTTTGAGAAACCGGCTAATTTAGAAACATTTTGTATTTTAATTTCTTAGGATATATATTCCCATGGCCAGAACAGGTTTATATTTACAGCAAAATTGCAAAGATAGTAAGGGAGTTCCCATATACTCTAGTTTCTCCTATTATTAACATCTTATTTTAGTCTGGTGCATTTGTGATAATTAATGAATCGATATTTATATAATATTATAACTAGATTTTAGGCTTTATTCCTTCTTCTTCAGTTTTATCTAATGCCCTTTGTCCTTTCCAGGATTTTATTCAAGATGCTGCATGACATTTAGTCATCATGTCTCCTTAGGTTACTCTTGACCAAGGCAGTTTCTCACATTTCCCTTGTTTTAAATCACCCTGACAGAGTACTGGTAAGCTATTTTGTATAATATTTGGCAATTGTGATTGATCTGACATTTTCTCATGATTAGAATGGGGGTATGAGTTATTGGAGGGAAGACCACTAAGATAATTGCATTTCAATACATTATACCAGGGTATATCGTACCAGTGTAATATCACTATGTTGACCTTGATCACCTGGCTGAGGTAGTGTTTGTCAGGTTTCTCCATTGTAAAGTTACTCTCCTACCCCCACCACACCATTTCCATACTGTGCTCTTTGAATTGAAGAATTGAAATCATTATGTTCAGTCTATATGTAAGAAATAAGGAGTTATGCTCTTTTTGAGGGCAGAGGAGCTACATAAATTATCTGGTATTCTTTAGCTTCTGATATTTGTCTTTTCTATCTTATTTATTTATTTATTTATTTATCCTGTCATTTATTCATATCAGTGTAAAGTCATGAATATTTAGTTTATACTTTAGATTATAATCCAAAGGTACATTATTTATTTATTTGCTGAAGTTGTTCTGGGATGGTCATTGATAGTTCTTTCAGTTGGCTCCTGTGTCCTGTTAACATAACTCCATAATTCTGGGATTTTCTTTTGAGTACTGTCATACTTTATGACTCTACAATATACTCTAGAAGTGGATTTTTAAGGACAATCTGGGAACAATGATCAAAGAAAGGTGAATGCATATAAATAAAAACAACTGAGGCCAACCACATGTGTCACACCATTTATATGTAGTAAAATTAAACCAACAGACTTCTTGTGAACTGAGCTCAAATTATGTTTTATGGTGTTTAAGGTTTTGTTTTAATTTTTGCTACCAGAAAAGTCTGATATTTTGAACTTATATATGCCATGACTACTACACAAAAACAGTTTATTTAATAATTTTCTTTAAATATTTTTTTGATTTCAGAGAGTAAGGGAGAGGGAGAGCGATAGAAACATCAATGATGAGAGAGAATCATTGATTGGCTGCCTCCTGCACGCCCCCTACTGGGGATTGAGCTCACAACCCGAGCATGTGCCCTTGACTGAAATCTAACCCAGGACCCTCCAGTCTGCAGGCCAGCGCTCTATCCACTGAGCCAAACTAGCCAGGGCTAATTTTTTTTTTTTTTTTACATAATCATTGAAGGTAACATTCCAACTCAAATGTTAAGGTCCATATTGATAGAATATTTTTAAGTTCACATGTCCACATAGACAATGTTAAATAGAAACACAATTGTCTAAACCAGTAGACAAAAATACCTTTCTTATTTATTTTTAAATTTTATATAATTCAATGTGTTCATTTTTAGAAAATATTTTACTCCATAACAGTTCCAAAATTTGGGATTATGACAGTTAAATAGTAACCTCCCATTTTACTGCAACAATCACAATAAATTAGTTTCAGTTCTGGGTTCTAGTGTGTAACACAACAAGAATTAGACAGGGAAAAGGGAACTTACTGTGGCAGGATTATTTCTATGAAGAATATCAACTTGGTGTTAATTATTCTCTAGAACCCAGTCTACCATTGAGTTGCTTCTTCCAATGATGTTCTGATTCCTACAAATGCTTCAAACTCTAATATGACTATTTATCCTTCCTGCAACTCCTCATTATAAAGCCACTTTATCTCAAGAGCATATATTTACAGTCTCTTAGCCAAAGACAATTTATTATCTCTTTGAAAACTTCTATCATCTGCAAACAAAATGCTTTTCAGCTTAGTGCTATTCAAATGTATTTCTTCTGTGTGAAAATTGTTATTGTTGGCCTTGGCCAGGTAACTAATGTGGTTTATAGCATGGCCCTGATATGCCAAGTATCTCTCTCTCTCCATCCCTCCCTTCCTATCTCTCTTTAAAAATCAATAAATATTTTTTAAAAAATCAACCAATGAGTGTATGGATAACTTCTCTCTCTCTAAAATTATATATACATATATATCGTTGTTTTTTATAATTTCCTACTGGTTTTAGAAAGGTCTTAACATTATTTATTACTTTGAAGCCAGTTGAAAGAGAAAAGAAAGTGTACCTCTGAATTACTGGGATTATTTTCCTAGAAATGTGTATGGTCTTAGAAGATTGCTAACCTTTGTGTATATTCTGTTCTAACTGCATGACTCTCCAAGGTCATGTTTTACTACATTAACAATCTGTGGGCTTATTGTCACATTACAAAATTCATATTCTGTACCTTTCCTCTTTTGTATGTTTCTCTCTCTGAGTATCTTCATGTAAATTCCAAGTTGATGTTCACTCCTTTGCTTTCATATCTATTGACAATGTCACCTGGACAACTCACCTTAAGTGCTCTTATCATCTATAGCCAACAGAAAAGATCCTTCTGCTTCTTATAACCAGCTCCTTTAAAGAGATTTACCAGAGCAAGGCAGTTAAAAGACAGTGAGCAAAGAATAGATTGTACATCTTATGTATAATTGATACTCTGAACAAGATCTATAATAATAAAAATGTAAAATGCTAATTAGACCAGACAGCCAAACAACCTTCTGGATGTCCTTCCAGATGTCCTTCAGGACAAAGCCCCAGTGGTGGGGGCCGAGGCCGAGGCAGAGGCAGTTAGGGGTGATCAGGCAGGCAGGCAAGCAGTTAGAGGCAATCAGGCAGGCAGGTGAGCAGTTAGGGGCCATCAGGAAGGCAGGTGAGCAGTTAGGGGCAATCAGGAAGGCAGGCAAGCAGTTAGAGGTGATCTGGAAGGCAGGCAGAGTGGTTAGGCGCAATCAGGGAGGCAGGTGAGCAGTTAGGGGCAATCAGGCAGGCAGGTGAGCGGTTAGGGGCAATCAGGCAGGCAGGCCAGCAGTTAGGGGTGATCAGGCAGGCAGGCAGGTGAGTGGTTAGGAGCCAGTGGTCCCAGATTGTGAGGGGGATGTCCAACTGCTGGTTTAGGCCTGATCCCCTCTAAACCAGCAGTTGGACATTCCCCTAGGGGTCCTGGATTGTGAGAGGGTGCAGGCCAGGCTGAGGAACCCTCCCCCCTTCCCTGTGTATGAATTTTGTGCACCTGGGCCTCTAGTAGTATCATACTAGGGGATCAGGAAAAAAAACCAACACAAAATTATTTTCTCCTATTTCCACTTTAAAATCTATCCAACAGCAGTAATAATGGAAGTGGGAAGCAGGATGGTGACATTTCCCATACCTTTAAATAAATAATTCAAAGAATCTCATGATGTGTCCCATTGTCTAAGAATATACATAGGACACTAAATACTACAAACACAATTTTAATTAAATAATTCAAATTGTAAAGTCCCATATAATAATCAAATCTTTAAAATTTACTATGGTGGATAGTTTTGGGGTGAAGGTGGTGGTCAGCAAACTCATCATCTATTTTAGAAATAGTCTGCCAACATTTAGAAGCAACCTGAAATACCACATACTATTAGAATGTGCAGACCTAGAGGTTAATAGATAACAATAACTTTAATTTATAGAGATATGAAGCAAGTGAAAAAATTTGAAACATCAATTGAATCATTTTATCATATCTTCCTCATCCAGCTTAAAACCCTTTAGTGACTATTCAATAGCAAGAGAATTATGGGTCAGCTTGTCTAGGAGATTATAAATATATGAATAATATGGCTGTTGAATTCTTCCCTAGCTTCACTTTTCAGCAACGCTTTCCTTATATTCTTTTTGCCATATAGAGCTGCTTGCAGTTCTCAAAACTCAACGAGCTATTTAAAAGCTGTCATTGTCTATCATGCTGTTTCTTCTACTTGGAATGTATCACTTCTAATATAGCTGTTCAAAATCTCAACTTATTATTGCTGGATATTTGGAGGCTTAATTCTCCCATTATGTTCTGCTTTTTTATCTATTATGTATTATTCATTGTTATATTCTAAGTGTCTAGCAAACTACATATCTGCTAGACAAAATGAATGCTTGTTGAATGGATAATTGAATGCAATCCATAACTGAAAAAAATGAAATAAACTAAGACCAGATATATGAATCTAGGACAGAGGATTATAATAAAATATAATAACAAGGGCATATTGCACATGGAATAATATGAACACTTAGCTATTGTTATAAATGGTGATAATTAGACCTGTACTAGGTTGAATGGACCTCTCCCAAAAAAACTATGCCCACTTGGAACCTCAGAATATTTGGAAATGGGGTATTTGCAGGTGCAATTAATTAAAATGAGGTCATACTGAATTAGGATGGGCCCTAAATTCAATGTGCACTGTCCTTATAATTGGACAGGGGACATAGAGACACAGAGGGAAGAAGGCCATTGTCAGGGTCAGAGACTGAAGTAGTTCAGCTATAAGCCACCTAGTGCCGAGGACTGTGGGGGACCACCAGAGGCCAGGAAGAGGAAATTAAGGATTCTTCCCTAGGACTTTCAGAGTGAGTATGTACTTGCCCACACTTTGATTTTGGACTCACAGCTCCAGAAGTATAAGAGAATAAATTTCTGTTTTTTTTAAGGTACATAATTTTTTGTAATTTGTATGGTATTTCCAGTAAACCTAATATGATATCTAATAAGTATGTTAAATAGGTTGAACCTAAATTGATTTTCATTATTAAACTATTTTTTTTCACAATTTTGATCATGCCCTGTATAAATGACATTTGGAATTATTTTCTTGGGGATATGTAGTTTATTTCTCAACCCTCATTTGAAATATGGCATACAAATTCCTTACAAGCCAGACATTTCAGAACTTCTCCCTAACAGCTACAGTTACTGAATCAAATGCCCGATCTCATCCATTCTTTTTTTTTTTTAAATATATCTTTTTATTGATTTCAGAGAGGAAATGAGAGACAGAACGAGAGATAGAAACATCAATGATGAGAATCATTGATTGGCTGCCTCCTGCACGCCCCCTACTGGGGATCGAGCCTGCAACCTTGGCCTGTGCCCTTGACAGGAAAGAACCTGAGACTCTTCAATCTGCAGGCTGATGCTCTATCCACTGAGCCAAACCAGCCAGGGCCAATCTTATCCATTCTCAATGACTAGGGTAGAAATTCCTTTTATGTCTCCCCATAGATCCTCCAGGTGTTCCCATTTGGAAAGTCTTTTAAAAATGGACATGCTCTGAAATTCTCTGGGAGAGCCCACTATTCAAACTCATCCTTCTTTCCAAGGTATCATATTCCCTTTCTTTCCTCCTGCAGCTGACTTTGTGGTTAAAACAATCCTATTACCTTTAACGAGAAACGTATTGCTGTTCCACACTTAAAAGGCTGGAATACCAGCAATGAAAGAAGCAGAGAATAACAAATGAGAAAGAGAAAGGTGAAATGACTGGAAACTGGAAGTTTTGATAAAAACTTTGCCAAAATATCACAATTTTGAAGAGGACTGTCTTCTTTATTATCAACACTATTATGACAAATACAAATGACAAGTACTGAGGGTCTTGCTGCTCTTCAGATATTAAAGTTAAGGGAGAGCCTGTGAGTGGGAGGAGGCAGTTATAGGAGGGCTCACTAATGGCAGGAGCAGATTCAACTCTGCTAATGGCGAATCTGGTTTTAAAACCAACCCTCCTGCTTAGAAACGCTAAAAAGATAGGACAAAATATAAAGATCATCAGCATATCATGAAAGAGCTAAGGCAATGAAGAATTAGAGATCTGAAGATGAAGAGGGGTAAAAGTCACAGAAGAGAACCCAGCATTGGGGGCTACTTAGACTACATTGGGCACTTTTTAAGGAATGGCAGATATAAGTTTTTATTATTAGTCCAAAGCTTTGAGCTGTCACCTTTCTCAGGAAGTTTACTTCCAATATACACCAAGGTTTGGAAGACAAAAGGCTGAGTAGGCTGGATGGAGCTCTTTTCTATGTGCTTGGAAATGTCAACATTTTAACCATGCACCCTGAAAGCTATTTTTGGCCCTCTAAAAGAAATATGCAGGGTGTCCCCAAAAATGTATACACACATCTGTACATTCTATTACATGTTGAAAATGAAATGTATTTTAATAAGCACTGCCTTTATAATGTGTATATATTTTTTTTTGGGGGGGGGGAGATACCCTGTATACATTTATGTATGAAGGTAGGCAAATCATCTGAAAATATAATACAAATGAATAGATTATATTAAAATTCCATGTTTCACTATTAACTCAAGTTATAAAATAGATAAATTATGTCCAGTGCCCCCAGTTTGAGGAAGTTCACAGAAATGTGAAATTTGCTTCTGTAAAATGACTCCTACCCAAATGTGCTTGAATAAATGAAGCAATACTGTGGACACCTTGCCTTCTCAGAGCCAACAGGTCCAAGCACAGCCCCAGCACACCACTCATAGCATATACCAAAGAAATATTTATTGAATAGAAACAAAATTGCATTTTAATATTTGTAATAATTTAGCCAATCACCAAAAGATGGCATCAAACCATCAAATCGGAAGACCACGAAGCCTGAGCCCTTTCACAGAGCCACCAGAGAAGCCATTTCAAAAAAGAACACGGGTTCATCAGGACTCCAATTTGTTGGAGGTTAATAACACTTAGCATTTGACTGCAGAGGTCTGTTAGCATAGGATTTAGAAAATGTATGAATAATTTAGACACTGATGAAAAGGAAGCTAAAGAAAGACAAATTTGGGTGTTGCTTCTTCAATGAGCCATTTCTGTTAAGACAATAGTGTAAGGAGGCTCTAAGTATAGTTATTAGGAAAAGATGAGAGCTTAGAACCACCATATTTCTCCAAATTCAGAAACTAGATGTGGCATGTTATTAACATTTTCACATTTTGAAATGGGATTTTTATTTATTTCCTGACATTGTGTTGAGACAAGGTTAGGTCTTCAATTTTTCTCCTTTGTATTACAAACAAAATAGTGCTCTTAAATGCAACAGAGAAGTTGAAACTGATAAGACCGAGAATTTGTGTCTTTAACATCTTAACTAGCTAGAGATATCGATAGTACTGGGGAAATCAGCAGAATTTATAACATTTTAAATTGTTTGTAATTAAAATACAAGGGAATGTATTCAAAAATAGAGAAATAATTGAATTAAATATCAAATTTGAAATCCACAAAGCAAGGTAATATGTTCTGTAATTACTAAAAAATTTAACTGCAATTATGCACTGATATGGGAAATATAATACCAAAATTGTTCTGTATTATTAAAGATTAATGCTCACAAGTTAACACAGAGATACAGAGTTTGACTTAGCAATTGACTTCAATTATTATTCAGTACATTGACCAAACACTACCAAAATTTTGCTAAGCAAACCTTATTGAATATCTGTCTTAAAAATGCTTAAATCAATAAGAAAGACAAAGTTTATTTGACTTGTAGTCAGATTCTAATTCTGCTTTCACTTTATCTACAAGCTAAATAATTGCAATTAGCCACTGATTAATGCTGTAGTTAATGAGAAATTAAAGCATTCTTCTATTTTCTCCCCAAACCAAAAGCAACATTTAGCTAAAATATATTTCATTATTGACAGGAAAAGCAGACTAGTAAGCTAAATTTTAAGTTAAATGCTACTTTCAATTTGGTTTTTATTTTGAATGCAAACCTATATTTTAAGCCTTTATTATTTTTGTCCAAGAGTATGTATATTTGAATAATGCATTGTAATATGTTTAATTCTTTAAAAAATAATTAGATGCCTTTTGAATCACTTAAGACATTATTTTTCCAAATAAAAATTCATTATAATCAAAACAAAACCTTTAATGAAGCTGATGCAATCTTTAAAATAAGATATTTACCTTCTATTCCATTTTCTTTCAATGAGATGTTAAATATCTTGTCTTGATTTGCTTACATATAAAACCATTTTAGCTGGTTTTAAGTTCAGAGGAGAATATTTGGAAGATTTTAAAGGCCATCCTATCCAATAAAAGAGTAATATGCAAATTGACCATCACTCCAACACACAAGATGGCTGACCCCATGTGGACACAAGATGGTCGCCACAAGATGGCCAGCAGGGGAGGGCAGTTGGGAGGGACCAGGCCTGCAAAGGAGGGCAGTTGGGGGCAATCAAGCCTGCAGGGGAGGGCAGTTAGGGGTGACCAGGTTGGCAGAGGAGGGAAGTTGGGGGGACCCAGGCCTGCAGGGGAGGGCAGTTGTGGGAGACCAGGCCTTCAGGGGTGTGTGTGTGTGTGTGTGTGTGTGTGTGTGTGTGTGTGTGTGTGTTTAATTGCCTAATTTACAATTATTCTTACAGAAGATAAAATTTTTGTTCCAGAGATGTTAAATAGCTTGCCACAGGTTTCATGGATTATCAGATGTAATATTTACACTATCATATTGCTGTTATTTGATTAAAAGAAAAGAACAAGTCAGATAAATGCTCAAGGAAAATGACTCTACACCTCTAACAGGTGCTATTTCCATCATAGATTATGTGACTAGGAGCCCTTGGATTGTATAGTGCACAACAGGAGTGACCACACTTGATCGCCCTGATGTTGATAAAAAAAAAAAGAGATTTCATAGGTATCAAACAATAGTAATTAATGATTAAGTATAGAGAACTAGAGAGAAGGAGACATTAAGGATGGTTCTAAAACTTTAATTCTGAAAGACTTTTAATTTTAAAAGAATAAAGGGGCATAGGAAAAGTGGTCACTATGAGAATAAAACCACCATGTTCATCATTAGATATTTTGGATTTCAAGTACATAACACATAAACATGGAGTTCACCAGGAGATAATGAAATTATGGAGCTGAAAATTGAGAGAAAGGATCATTGAAAATTCAGATATAATTCTTACTGGCAGCAAAGTAGGATTGAAGTCATGAGACTGCCTGGAAACAGATTACAGGGAAAATAGAAAGAGTAAGGAGCATTGGGAAAAGATATTTTGCTATTTAGAGAAATGAAAAAGTCAGACATCAGAGTATTAATTGATAATTCAGAATCAAGAACCTTACAGTAGTATGGATCTCAAAGAATGGAAGATCTTTAAAGTGGAGATGAAAAGACCTCTATGAATTGGTACCAAGAGGAAATAGTGAATAAAATCCAAAAAAGAAATCATTAGAGAAAATAAAATAAAATAAATCTACATGGATATGTGCATATATGATCAGCTAAGACTCACTAAGCCAAGGGACTTTTCCTTCATGCTAGTTTCAAAATATATTGATTATTTTAGTCTGTGCCTCACAACCTTTTGCAGATTGGATATATCCATTTAATAGGAGTTTTCAGGGTAGTTTCAGTTTTGCCAAAATATAGAATGTATAAGGTCTCTTATATCTAACAACATATAATTCTAGAATTTGTAAAGAACCTAGATTTAACAATAGGAGCTAGACAGAGAGGAGGAAGGAAAGAAACATTTTCCTTTATTTACCCAGTTGCCTTTTCCTGTGTTATAGCAAAAGCTGAAGAGCAATAATAATCAAAGATGTGATACATATATACAATGGAATACTACTCAGCCACCAGAAAAGATGAAATACTGCCATTTGTGACAATATGGATAGATCCCGAGAATATCATGCTAAGCAAAATATGTCAGACAGAAAAAGTCAAGAACCATGATTTCACTCATATTGAAAGCAACAATCAAACGAGACAAACAAACAAACCAAAACTCATAGACACAGATAACAGTATGTTGGTTACCATAATGAAAGGGGGGAGAGGGGGAGGTAGAAAAGGATAAATGGGGCTCAAACATATAGGATGACAGAGGAGACTTGAATTTGAGCGGTGATCATACAATGCAATATACAGATGGTGTATTATAGAATTCTACACTTGAAACCTATGTAATTTTATTAATAAGTATCACCCCAATAAATTTAATAAAATTAAGAAATAATAATTTAAAAGGTTATTTGTTTTTCCTCTTTATCACATAATTATGTAAAACATAAAAAAATGTATTTATCATGTTTATTGCCTGTCTTACTCAATAAAACCTAAACTTTGTGATGTAAGATATTTTTGCCATTTTATATGTCCAGCATCTTCAACAGTATCTGGCATGAGCTAAGTGTTGAATAAGCCTGTGCTGAATAATTCATCACTTGACTTTGAACTCCCAAGAGCCAAAGTCCTAGACATTCAAGGTTGGTTTATTTGACGGTATGTGATTGTATATCTTATTCCCTGTGTTTAAAATTTAAGCTGGGGCACCATAATTTGGACAAACGTGTATGTACAAAATTTGTGCCTGTGCTCACATAATGTAAATATAGCACAGCACACAGTAGGCATCCACATATACACAATCATGCCAGCATATGTGGGAAGTATAAATAAAAATCAACAAGTAAGTACTAAAGTCTAATAAATTAGAAATATCATAAAAGAAAGATTAGCATGTGATTTAAATCTTGAAAGTACATTAAAATCTAGCTCAGTACTTTTTAATTTTAGGTATTTTTTGAAATTTCACAATTTTTTTGGCATTAGATGCATTCCATGAAGCCCAGATGTATCTCATTATGGCCTAGCCTATATTTTTTCATAGGTGGCATCAAATTTCAAAAACTAAAGTGAAGAACTATTGGTAAATGATATATATTTTTTAAATCATGTGGGGGTTTTTAATTTATACTCAATAATTATTCATTTATTCAGCAAACATATACATGCTTAGAGTATATACTAGGTGTATGCTATGTGCTCCAGGTAGGACCTTGGGATAAACAACAAATAGATGCAAACTAGTCATGCCCCTTTAGTTAAAGTAACATAACTGCAAAAAAGTATCTAGTTTTGGACCAAATCCTATATAATAATCCTATATAATAAAAGCTTAATGTGCTAAGTGTCCGACCATTCATTTGATCGTTCAACCAGTCGTTATGATGCACACTGACCACCAGGGGGCAGATGCTCCGACCAGTAGGTTAGCTTTCTGCTGGGGTCTAGCCGATCGGGACTGGGAAAGATGGGCCAGGAGTGCCCTAGAGCCCTCCCACGGTCCCTCCCTAGCCCCAATCATGCACCGGTAGGGTCCCTCAGCCTGGCCTGCACCCTCTTGCAATCTGAGACCCCTCAGGGGATGTCAGAGAGCCGGTTTTGGCCTGATCCCCACAGGCCAGGCCAAGGTGTGGGGGCTGACCAGCAGCCCCTGAACGATGGATGAACAGAGTACTCAGACACAGTTTGACTGTGCAAGAGAGGGCTAAGGGGCTTGCCCAGCTTTAGTAGCCAGAGCAGCCTCGATTGCCTGCCTTGTTAGGCCTTTATTGGAATTTTTATCTTTAGATACAATCAGTAGGGTGAGTAATCTTGGGAGGACACATTGTTTACATTGTATGCTAGGCAAGGGCATCCAGGGATTAAGCATAAGCATTCCAGTAAACACCGGGGGTCTGCACGTACACAGACTTGTTTGGAAAGGTCAAGGAATAATTAGGGGTGCCGCCTTCGACACTCCCCTAAGTTGGAATTCCAATAAACAGGGAAGGCAACTTTCCACACACTTCCCTTTTACCAGAATGTTCTCCTTAAAACTTTCCAACCAAGTCTCTTGTGCTCCCCAACACCGAGGGACCCCACCGGTGTGTGAACCCATGCACTGAGCCTCTAGTAGTCTTATAAGTATTTTCATCATCCTGTTTAATATTACTTCACTAAAAATAAAATTCAAATATTCCAATAAATTCAAAGTTTATAAGCATAAATGTAATAAGAACCACTCTATTTCATGTTTATGAAAATGTATTTAAATATCATGAAAACATACATTCCTTATGTGGTGTGACATCATAAATTATTGATAGCTTTCCTTTTACTTGTTAAAACATGCAGCATTTGGTTCTGATATTGTAAGTGATTTTACACATTTACAAAAATAAAATAACACTTTAGAGTTGTGATCCCCAACCTTATCTTACTGCAAATGTAAAAGTTTTCTTCTTGCAAATTAATAACAAAAATACATAAAAGTAAACTAATTTGAAATAGCTCTTATCCCATTTCACTACTCACAGACCTTCTTTATACTGTTATAGGTGTTTTAGAGTGTGAGCCCTTTCATGTACTTAATGTGTGAGGTTTTAAGTTCCTCCGTTTACAGAATATCAGTCTTCTGACATAAGACAATATGACTTTTGTGTAAAGTTCACAAATATCATCAGTTTTCCTGATGTATTGCTAATCAGGTCAAAGGTCTGTCTGAAGACCTTATGAGATAATGGCTGTTGGTTTCAGATTCATTTTTTTCTCCTTTCTACAATTCTCAATTCCACACAACATGATGGAGATGTGTACAAATTGTGATTTTATTTCTTTTTTTGTAATCTCTCTTCCTAGTTGGTATTATACCTTATGCTGGTACAATAAAAGTGAGGCTTTTTACTATCTATCCTATATAATAAAAGGCTAATATGCAAATCAACCAAATGGCGAAATGACCAGCCACTATGATGCACACTGGCCACCAGGGGGCAGATGCTCAATGCAGGAGCTGCCCCCTGGTGGTCAGTGCACTCCCACAGGGGGAGTGCCACTGAGCCAGAAGCCAGGCTCACAGCTGGATAGTGCAACAGTGGTGGCAGGAGCCTCTCCTGCCTCTGTGGCAGCTCTAAGATGTCTGACTGCCTGCAAGCTTAGGCCCGCTACCCATGGGAACAATTTGAATACTGATTATATATATATATATATATATATACATATATATATATATATATATATACACATATACACACACACACACACACACACACACACACACACATACTAGAGGCCTGGTGCACGAAATTCGTGCATTGGGGGGGAGATGTCCCTCAGCCCAGACTTCACCCTCTCCAATCTGAGGGATGTCCGACTGCCCGTTTACATCCTACCAGGATTGGGCTTAAACAGGCAGTCAGACATCCCTCTCACAATCCAGAACTGCTGGCTCCCAACCACTAGTCTGCCTCTGCCTGATTGCCCCTAACTGCTTCTGCCTGCCAGCCTGATCACCCCCTAACCACTCCCCTGCCAGCCTGATCTATGCCTAACTGCTCCCCTGCCAGCCTGTTTGCCCCTAACTGCCCTCCCCTGCAGGCCTGGTCACCCCTAACTGCCGTCCCCTGCAGGCCTGGTCCCCCCCAACTGCCCTTCCCTGCAGGCTTGATTGTCCCCATCTGCCCTCCCTTACAGCCTGGTCCCTCCCAACTGCCCTCCCCTGCTGGCCTGATTGCCCACAGCTGCCCTCCGTTGCAGGCCTGGTCCCTCCCAACTGCCCTCTCCTGCTGGACATCTTGTGGTAGCTATCTTGTGTCCACATGGGGGCAGCCATCTTGTGTGTTGGAGTGATGGTCAATTTGCATATTACTCTTTTATTAGATAGGAGGATAGAGGCCTAGTGCATGGGTGGAAGCCAGCTGGTTTGCCCTGAAGGGTGTCCTGGATCAAGGTGGGGGTTCCCTTGGGGCATGGGGCAGTCTGGGTGAGGGCCCTTTGAAGGCCAGCCACGCCCCCCGGCGACTCAAGCGGAGGCCCTGGTATCTGGGATTTATTTATCTTCTATAATTGAAACTTTGTAGCCTTGAGTGGAGTCCAAAGCGGGCCAGGGTGTGCAGAAAGCTTGGCTTCCTCCATTGCCCGGGAAACCCAAGCCTCCTGCTCACTCCGTGGCCACAGCCATCTAGGTTGGGTTAATTTGCATACTCGCTCCTGATTGGCTGGTGGGCATGGCTTGTGGGTGTAGTGGAGGTATGGTCAATTTGCATATTACTCTTTTATTAGATAGGATATATATATATATATATATATATCTTGTGGGTGTAGTGGAGGTATGGTCAATTTGCATATTACTCTTTTATTAGATAGGATATATATATATATATATATATATATATATATATATATATATATATTTTAACACAACTTTTGTTTTCTTCTGCCAGTCAAAAGCTCGTTCTAGTCAAAAAGACCAGCACTTGAAAACTGTCTGTGGCCTGCGAGAACTTAGTCCACACCTCACTTTTAGAAGGGGTTTCCCCAGGTTCCTGCCTAGAGACAGGAATGTCACACCAGTGCTTCTGCCTTTAGCATACACCTAATATTATCTCACATCTTTCTAATTGGGTGAGCAAGCTGAATGATCGATTTTTCTCTCAGATGTGTCCTGAGGATTGGCAGAAGTTTCCAGTACAACGGTGGCAGTGATGTCCTGGCTCTTAGGAAAAGTCCCTGATGCTGGTGGTCCAGGACTGTGAACCCTGCTGTCTGCTGCCTCTTGGCTGCCTGGGATGATTGAAAATATCTCTAAGGAAGAAGTGGTTTATTCTCTCACTCATTATTATGTGAGAAACTCATCAGTGTATTAGGATGTGTTTAGGTTCAGCTTTTTTGTTGCCTTTTGCAATAGCTGTTGTGAATTACAAGGTCACCAGTTGCTAGAATTGGATTTTCCCCAAATGTTAAGTTTTTCATAGACTCTTAAAAATGAGAAATAATAATTGTATATTTACTTCTATTGACAATTATTTGTATGATAGTTAAATAAACTGTATGGTATAGGAGAAAGCTCTAATGACCAGTTTCAGCACAGTGTTAATCATACTTGCTGTTTTTTATTTCTTGTGACCAATAGAATAAAAATGTTAGTATTCTAAGGCAAATATTACAAGATGATATTATCAATTCATATGAATACAGTAAGTTGATAAAGCATATAGATTTAGAATAAAATACAACTACATATGTATGCATATATATAATATATATGTATTCATACATACAATTTTTAAAAAATTGCAGATTCAAATTACTTTTTATCTTTATTGTTGGGAATATTACAGATGCCCCCCCTTTTTTCCTCTCATTGCCCCCCTCCCCTTGGCTTCCACCTCACCCCAGATCATCACCCCAGATCATCACCACACTATTGTATGTGTCCCTGGCCAATGCATATAAGTTCTTTGGTTAATCTCTTCCTGTCCCCTCACCCCCTTCTGAATCTATTTTGTTCATCATTTTATTTTGTTCATTAGATTCCACATATAAGTGATATCATGTGATACTTGTCTTTCTCTGCCTGGCTTATTTCACTTCTCATACCTGCCAGAATGGTTACCATCAATCTATATATATAAAACCCTAAGCAACCAGAACGACCAGAATGACCGGTCACTATGACATGCACTGCGGGGGCGGGGCTGGCCGGCCAACCTCCTGCTGTCCCCTCCCCCTGGCTGGCCTGACCCCACCTGTGCACAAGTTAGTGCATCAGGCCTCTAGTAAATCAATAAACAGCAAGTGCTGGAGATGATGTGGAGAAAAAGGAACTCTCTAGTACACTGCTGGTGGGAATGCAGACTGGTGCAGTCACAATGGAAAAAAGTGTCGAGTTTCCTCAAAAAGTTAAAAATGGAACAGTTGTTTGACTCAGTGATCCCATTTCTAGAAATATATCTTAAGAACCACCAATCAGAAAGAATATATGCACCCTTATGTTCATAATAGTGCTATTTACAATAGCTAAGATCTGGAAACTGCACAAGTGCCCATCAGTAGACGAGTGGCTAAAAAAACCACGATGGTATATTTACATACTCTTCAGCTGTTACAAAAAAAAAAAAAAAAAAAAAAAAAAAGGATTTCTTACCCTTTTAGGCAGCATGGAGGGACTGGAGATTATTATGCCGAGTAACATAGACTTTTTAATAGACAAATTATATCTGGAAGAAGTTAACAATTTAAAAATCTGTATTTGAGAACTTAAAAATGTTAACTTTTGCCCTAACAATTATACTCTGGCAGTTTATTTTAAGGAAAGAGACAAACAAACAACTATGGGAACGCTTTGTACAAAAATATATTAATTATAATTTTTAAGCTGTAAGAAAAATTGAAACAAATCATGTATTAAAGAAAAAGGGGAAATGTGTAAACTGTTGTTTATCCATACAATGGATGAGTATTTAGCAATTAAAAATGTTTCCCTATAATCACGCTATCTAAAATTCAGAATATAAAATTTAACAGATTATGTGGTTAAAATTATATAAATAAAAGAAGCAGGTCTATAAATCAAAAGTACTAAGAAAGAAATCACTAAAAACTTACAGTAGTTGTTTTTGAATTTTGATTTTTATTTTCATCTGTTTATGTTTTTAATTATAAAAAAACCATACTACTTTTAAAAATCATAAAAATATGATTTTCAATCCATCTGAAAGGAAATACTGCAAAATATAATCAGTAACTTTATTTGGGTAGTGATAATTTATTTTCTCCCTTTTTCAGTTTCTTTTTTAATATTTCACAAATTCTGTAAGATTAGCGTGCACTATTTCTCATGATCAAAACAAAATATTTTTAAATTAAATATTTAAAAATCCAGATCTTTATTTATGCCTGAAAATAATGTTACATAGGCTGTTGCTTATATGTGTTATATAAAACTGTTCCTAATATAAGGGTTAAATAATTAAAAGCATATGTAGTAAAGTTCTACAAAATTTTTTCTGGGCCAAAAATAGAAGTGTTCTAGGATTCCTGTTAGTGTTTGCAATAATAGCTCACAAAGCAATCAACATAAACTGGAAGAAAGTTTTTCAAGTTTTTTTTTTCTTTTCAAAAAAATTTGGCTATAAAAAATTCAGTTACACTGTTTAAATAAGCAGTTTAAATAAGACTAGATATAAAGGAGCATTTATTATGGCATTAGTTTTAATAATTTTCTCAAAGTAGAAATATAGCTAAACAAGGGAAAACAGTCTTTAAAGTCTTTATATAGAAGTAAAATACCATTTGCTATAAAAAACATAGTTAATGTTTTAGAGCAAACCTTTTGTGTAATAAATACCATAAATTTGAAGAGTAATATAAATTGCTTGCATAGAAGTACATATAGTCTTCTGGTCCATGTAATTTGTTCCTTTCTCTTCAAGAATTAAACTGCTTCTTGAAAAGGATCCTTAAGTACTTTATCTCATTGTGAATTGTGAGGGGGGAAAAAAGGTTTCTAATTATGCCTACTATTGTCTTGGTATCTAAATCGAATGTCTTAATCAATCACCTTCTATTCATTCTAGTGTTTGTTTTCTCTTTTTTTAATTAAATATTTTGGTAATAATATCATATAAGTTTCAAGAGTACAGTTCTCTGATACATGATTTGTGTATTGCATTGTGTGCCCACCACCCAAAGTCATTCATCTTCCATCACCATATATTTGGCTTCCTTTTCCCTTTACTACTCCCACCCTCTTCACTATGGTAACCACCATATTGTTGTCTATGTCTATGAGTTTCACATATGAGTGAAATAATATGGTTCTTAGCTTTTTCTGACTGACTTATTTTGCTTAGTATGATATTCTCAAGGTCCATCCATGTTGTTGCAATTGACAGTATTTCATCTTTCCTTATAACTGTAGTATTCCATAGTATATTTGTACTACATCTTCTTTATACAATCTTCTATTGAATAAAAGGACACTTGGTTATCTCCATGTCTTTGTCACCATGAATAATGCTTCAATGAACATAGGCTAACTAGTATTAATGTGTTGTTGTTGTTGTTGTTGTTCTTTTTAATATATTTTTATTGATTTCAGAGAGGAAAGGAGAGGGAGAGAGAGATAGAAACATCAATGATGAGAATCATTGATCAGCTGCCTCCTGCACATCCCACACTGGGGACGAGCCTGCAACCTGGGCATTGAACCCTTGACCAGAATTGAACCCGGGACTCTTCAGTCTACAGGCTGACACTCTATCTACTGAGCCAAATTGGCTAGGGCAGGTGTTGTCTTTTAATCACTCTTGGCAACAATTCTGTTTCTGATGCTGCAGAAGCTGCTTGCATTGTATTTATGAACTTACAGGTATTACTTTGTTCACAATAGTCTTTCATTACTGAAATAGTCTTTAGTTACTGAAATAAAACAAATCAAACAAAAAAGCATTATGCCCTTGAATTATTCCTTGCCTGTTCAGTAGTTAATTGTGACCACAATGTAAGGAAAGAATTGCTAATTGAGCTTATAATTAGAATATTAATGTGGTTTAACTTTTATGGAAAACAGAACATTGCTCTTTGCAAATTAATCCTCTAAAATATAATTTTTACAAATCAATGACTTTCAAACACGCATTTGGTCATTCCTTATATGTGGATAAACAAATCTGTAAATGCTTTTATATTCTAAATTTGTCAAGACTTTTAATCCTGTTTTCCTTACAAAATAGGTTGACCAGATGGTTCAATGCCAAAGTTGAATATGGAAGTTTTAAATACAAAAACCTTTTTATGATTTAAAGTAATTTATAAATTCAGTCTTTATTTAAATCCATTCATATATTTGCAACCCAAGAAAGCTTTTCAGACAAGAAAGCTTTTTATATAGTCCCAAAAATGAATACATACTTTGAATAATTATTAATTCCAATGGGTTAAATCTGAAAAGAAACATCTATTGAGCTATCAGCTGTTAAGTGTGTACACATATATAAAAAGCCAGGGGCCCTCACAACCAAAACAACCAGATGGACGACCAAACACAGCTGCATGGGGCGACCAGACCAGCAGGGGGGTTAGTGAGGGATGACCAAACGACTGAACAGCAGGCTGTGTGGGGCGACTAGGCCGGCAGGGGAGTTAGTGAGGGACGACCGAACGACTGAACAGCAGGCTGTGTGGGGCAACCAGGCCGGCAGGGGGGTTAGTGAGGGATGACCAAACGACTGAACAGCAGGCTGCATGGGGCGACCAGGCCGGCATGGGGGGCAGTTTGTGGTGACCTGGCCATCAGGGGGGCAGTTCGGGGGAATCAGGCTAGCAGGGGGGGCAGTTGGGAGCTGCTAGGCCAGCGGGTGGGGTGGCAGTTAGGGGCGACCAGGCCGGCAGAGGGGGGAAGTTGAGGGTGACCAGGTTGGCAGGGGGGGCAGTTGGGGGCAATCAGGCAGCCAGGCAGAGGTGGTTAGGGGCGATCAGGCAGGCAGGCAGGTGAGCAGTTAGGAGCCAGCGGACCTGGATTGTGTGAGGGATGTCTGACTGCCAGTTTAGTCCTGATCCCCATGTATGGATATCATGCACCGAGCCTCTAGTCCTATATAATAAGGGTAATATGCAAATAGACTGAACAGCAGAACAACCGAAAAACCAATCAAAGCATAATATGCTAATAATATGTTAAGGCTGCTTAACCGCTCGCTATGACGTGCACTGACCACCAGGGGGTAGATGCTCCAACTGGTAGGTTAGCTTGCTGCTGGGGTCTGGCCGATCAGGACTGAACGAGATGGGCCAGACACACCCTGGAGCTTTCCCGCGGTTCCTTCCTGGCCTGATCATGCACTGGTGGGGTTCCTCGGCCTGGCCTGCACTCTCTCTCAATCCGGGAACCCTCGGGATGTCAGAGAGCCAGTTTCAGCCTGATCCTGCTGGCCACTCCCTTTGGGAGGGCCAGACGCAGGGCTCATAGCTGGTGAGTGATGTTATGGCAGCCTTTCCCGATTAGGGACTGATTGGGCACAAGCCCACAGCAGGCACAGTGGGGCCGGAATGAGCAGGAGCAGCAGGTGGGGTTAGACAAGGGGTGGGCAAACTTTTTGACTCGAGGGCCACGATGGGTTCTTAAACTGGACCGGAGGGCCAGAACAAAAGCATGGATGGAGTGTTTGTGTGAAGTAATATAAATTCAAAGTAAAGGAGCGGAGGGGAGAGCAAGAGAAACCTCCGCTCTTTCGGCTCCACGGGCTGGATAGAATAGCCGAACGGGCTGGATCCGGCCCGCGGGCCGTAGTTTGCCCACGGCTGGGGTAGACTTATCCCTGCCAGCCACCCAGAGGGACCCTATCTATGCACAAATTCATGCACTGGGCCTCTAGTATATATATATATATATATATATATCCTATCTAATAAAAGAGTAATATGCAAATTGACTGTATCTCCACTACACTCACAAGCCATGCCCACCAGCCAATCAGGAGCGAGTATGCAAATTAACCCAACCAAGATGACTGTGGCCATGGAGCAAACAGGAGGCTTGGGTTTCCCTGGCAATGGAGGAAGCAAACCTTCCTGTACACCCTAGCTGCCAAGGCCTCCACTCAAGGCTACAAAGTTTCAATTATAAAAGATAAACCCCAGATACCAGAGCCTCCACTTGGGTCACCAGGGGGCATGGCCGGCCTGCAAACCACCATAGGCCCATCACCCAGGCTGCCCCATGCCCCAATGGAATCCCCACCCTGATCCAGGACACCCTTCAGGGAAAACCAGCTGGCCCCCACCCGTGCACCAGGCCTCTATCCTATCTAATAAAAGAGTAATATGCAGATTGACCATCACTCCAACACACAAGATGACTGCCCCCATGTGGTCAAAGATCCTGCCCCCATGTGGACACAAGATGGCCACCACAAGATGGCCAGCAAGGGAGGGCAGATGGGGATGATCAAGCCTGCAGGGGAGGGCAGTTAGGGGTGACCAGGGCAGCAGAGGAGGGAAGTTGGGGGCGACCAGGCCTGCAGGGAAGGGCAGTAGGGGAGGACCCAGGCCTGCAGGGGAGGACAGTTAGGGGCAAACAGGCTGGCAGGGGAGTGGTTAGGGGGTGATCAGGCTGGCAGGCAGAAGCAGTTAGGGGCAATCAGGAAGGCTGGCAAGCGAGCAGTTGGGAGCCAGCAGTCCTGGATTGTGAGAGAGATGTCCCAGATTGGAGAAGGTGCAGGCTGGGCTGAGGGACACCCCCCTCATGTACAAATTTTGTGCACCGGGCCTCTAGTATGTATGTATACACACACACACACACACACACTAGTATACACACACACACACACACACATATAGAGAGAGAAAGAGAGATACAAAAAGTCATAAAATTAATAGATGATAAAAGTAGGACATACCCCAAGAAAACAGAAACACCAGTCAGAAAGGACATATGCACCCCTATGTTCATAGCAGCACAATTCACCATAGCTAAGATTTGGAAACAGCCTAAATGCCCATCAGCAGATGAGTGGATTAGAAAACTATGATACATCTACACAATGGACTACTACGCTGCTATTAAAAAGAAGGAATTCTTACCATTTGCAGCAGCATGGATGGACCTGGAGAGCATTATGTTAAGTGAAATAAGCCAGACAATGAAAGAAAAATACCACATGATCTCACTCATTTATAGAAAATAAAGAACATGATAACCTGATGAACAAAAAGATAGATACAGAGGCAGTAAAGCACCGAACAGACTGTGAAATCACAGCAGCGCCCTAACTGGTTTGGCTCAGTGGATAGAGTGTCGGCCTGTGGACTAAAAGGTCCCAGGTTTGATTTCGGTCAAGGGCATGTACCTTGGTTGTGGGCACATCCCCATTAGGAGGCGTGCAAGAGGCAGCTGATTGATGTTTCTCTCTCACTGATGTTTCTAGCTCTCTATCCCTCTCCTTTCCTCTCTGTAAAAAATCAATAAAATATATTTTTTAAAAAAAAATTACAACGGGAAGCCTGGGGAGTGCTGCGAGGAGTAAGAGATCAAAGGAAGGGCTTGTATGCATGCATATAAGCACAAGCAATGGACACAAGACACGGGGGAGGGGGGGTGAAGGCATGTGCCGGGGGGTAGGGGAGGCCGGGGGAAGGTCAATGGGAAAAAAATGAGACATATGTACTACTATTTGTAATACTTTAAACAATAAAATAAAATTTAAAAAAGTAGGACATAAGAAAAATGACAAAAAGAAAGGTAAAGTAAAACAAACCTGACATCAATACATGAAAAGCTCACCAAGGGGGTTCTATATATCTGTTGGCTTCAGAATACAAATTTGACCCTAAATTAATTAATAATGTAAAGATAATTCTAATAATTAATTTGACATAAATATAGGAAGCAACATAATTTAGTAAGAAAAAAGCTTGTTTAAAAGAATTATCATTCTGTCTGATACTAAGACCAGAGAAGAATTTCTTCTGTGAATTTTTACAAAAGAGTACTTAATTATCTAAATAATAATTTTTATAGAAAACAAAACAACTTGGTCAGTAGTGCTATTTTTTATATAACACATTCATTCTGGATGAATGGGAAAAGACCGTCATTCAATTCAGAAAAACAGTTAGATAGGGGACTTGGGATGAGGCCAAATATATAGTTCTCTTCTGGTCTAGTTTAATTCAATATTCCTTAAAGATTCTTTTCTATAATTAAAGGTTCTCATATTAAGCAGTATCTATATTAAATAGCAGTGATTCCAAGATTTTAATCCTTGGCTGGTAGTAATTTTATGTTTCAAATTAAGCAAAAAGCTACAGACAATATCAGTTGAGCGAGTATTATGTGTGACATGCACTTTTGGAACAGAGCACACTAGCAAGGATCTACTGAAGGAGAAAGGCACTCTCACTTGTGCCCAGAAATGAAGGAATACACATGAGCAACCATGTCTCTTGAGGTGAGTTGTGGATATAGTCCCAACAGGTGCTGCAACTTGTAGCTATGCAGGCGGTGCTGTGAGTAATGCTCTTCTTGCTAGTATGTTGCCTAAAGGATTGTATCCATGGAGGTTTGGGGACACCTCTCTTTAATTCACATAAAGGCTCTCTAGAAATTAGCGTTAACTAGGTTAAGATGTATTAATGAATTGAGTATAAGCAGTCCTTACTTTGGTATTAGAAAAATGTACACATTCTATTAACAATGATTTACTTAATTCAGTAACACCAGGCCCCCAACAACACAGTTTAAGTTTCAGTTATCATGGTATATGAGTTGTAAGTAATAACATCTATATATATAAAAACCTAAACGACCATCACAACCGAACAGACGACCAAACAGGCTGCGTGGGGCGACTAGGCCGTCAGGGGGGTCAGTGAGGGGCGACCAAATGACCGAGCATCAGGCTGCATGGGGCGACCAGGTCCACAGGAGGTCAGTGAGGGGCGACCAAATGACCGAGCATCAGGCTGCATGGGACGACCAGGCCCACAGAGGGTGCAGTTGGGGTCAACCAGGCTGGCTGGGGGGGGGGGCAGTGAGGGGCAACCAGACCAGCAGAGGGGGGCAGTTGGGGGTGACCAGGCTGACAGGGGGGGGCAGTTAGGGGGCGATAAGGCAGGCAGGCAGGTGATCAGTTAGGAGCCAGTGGTCCCAGATTGTGAGAGGGATGTCCAGGATTGGGCCTAAACCGGCAGTTGGACATCCCCCGAGGGGTCCCAGATTGGAGAGGGTGCAGGCTGGGCTGAGGGGCCCCCCCTGGCCCTGTGCACGAATTTCCTGCACCGGGCCTCTGGTAAAAGTATAAACTCCACTACTAGCTCTTCAGGCCACAAATCACTAAGCAAATAATAGATGTAAGTCATGATCCATGACCAACTGGGTTACTTGTTTCAGAGTCTGTTGGTAATTGATTTCTGAGCAAATGTTAACAAATCCACACACAGACAGCAAGGTATGTAATTGTGTTTCTTCTTGTCTCTCAGTGGAAAATCCATGTGACATTTTACAAAAAAATGGGCAATTGAAGAAGAGAAATAGTCAAAAAAGATTAAAATGCAGGGAAAAAGAAAAGGAGGATGAGAAAGAGAAGGACAAGGAGGAGAGGAAAAGGGGGGAAAGAACACTGGATAACACTGGAAGTGAAATTCGAATCAGATTATATGGAGTTACAGAAGAGCTGCTTGTGGGTATGTTGACGCACCATTCAAGAGATTCTAAGCATGTAGGCATAGTAAATTAGTGAAGGTGAACTTGATGTATTTGAGTAAAGTGCTTGTGATGAAAAGATGAAGATGTCTCAGAGGAAGTGTTGCCAACAAAAACTCCACATTAAAGAAACTCTCAGAGGTATTTCATAACATTCAAAGCACAAAGGATAAAATGTTGGAACCTGATCCAAACTTTAAAAGGAGTAAGGTAACCCTCCAGAGCATACCAAAGATGCTCACTTCGTGCTGTAAGTCACACAAGGAAAAGAAAAGAAAAGTGCTATGCAAACTACTCTTGGTAAGTTTCTCTAAGAAAGTAATAATAATAACACTATCTTTCAATGTCTCCAATGTTTTAAATTATAGTGTACAAAGTAAACATTAATTTTGCTAAATTTTTATTTATTTATACATTTATACAGATTAAATTGTTTTTAATGTTTTGACAAATTTTTTTTTGAGAAAGGAAAGCATTTTTGCTTTTTGTTTTCCTTTAACAAACATGTTCATAAGCATTATGGTCAGTACATTCTTTAAAGTTAAAAGTTACGTTCTGGCCCTGGCTTGTTTGCTCAGTGGTTACAGTGTCTGCCCACTGAATGGTCCCAGGTTCAATTCCTGGTCAAGGACACATACCTTGGTTTTAGGTAAGATCCCCAACCCTGGTCCCCAGTTGGGGTGAGTGCAGAAGGCATCCAATTGATGTGTCTCTTTCACATTGATGTTTCTCTCTCCTGTCCCCACCCCCTGCCTCCTTCCGCTCTTCCACTCTGAAAAAATATCCTCAAGTGAGGATTAAAAAACAAACAGTAAAAATAGTTACATTCTGGAAATTAAATAAAAACTTTGAAGTTAACAGTTGACTGCCCTGGCAACAAATTTTAAGGGTCACAGAAAAATCCTAAATTTCCTAATGATTATCAAAATTGCTTAATATGGTTACTTCATTCATGACCATTTGGATAGCCCCACACCAGTTTGCAAAGAAAGGACTGCTTGAATTAAAAATTGTAAGTATGCAAATAAGTAAATCAGACAGATAGGATGCAGTATTGGTAAAACACAAATAAATGTTATGTATGAAAAAGCATTTTGAATTATAATGAAGGCAGAAAACATATTCATTTTAACAATATTAATAGCTTCTTTAAAAGTGTGAATTAAAATTAAAAGGCAACAAACTAAAATATGTATTTATAACATGTATGCTATAGAAGGCTTAATGACTAAGATAAATAATTCAAATAAATGAAAAACTGACAAATATTCCAAAGGTAAAATGGGATATCATTGAAGAAAATAAGCTCTAGGAGAGAAAAAAAAAAAGATTTTGATTGCAAGGAACTAAAATACACCGAAGCTTGCATAAATTAAAAGGAAATAAGTAAAAATAAAGAATTTCAATTAGTCTTTATGGAGATTGGACTTCAGAGATAGAAAGTCAGGAATGAAGGCTGTTTTGTTTTCCTTCTCATGGATTCTCTCACTGTCTCTCTGCTTTCAAGGCAATTTAGCTCTGTTTATGCATCTTCTGCTTGGACATAAAATGCTACCTTAACTAAAATCTCATCACTTTTTTGGTTAAGGGGCTACTACGTTTGACTCTCTTCTGGGATACATATGTCCAAATATGCAATAAAGAATCCAGTCAATTACCTATTATTTGGCTGACCTCAGGGCATGTTTCATATCAGGAGATAATTTTGCAATTTCTTGGCTGCTATTTTCAGGGTATTTTAGCAGGGCAGATACAATCACTGATGTGTGATTCACACAATTAACAAAAGAAGAAATTAAAAAGACTAATGAGCCCTAGCAAGTTTGGCTCAGTGGATAGAGTGTTGGCCCATGGACTGAAGCGTTCCGGGTTTGATTCCCCATCAAGGGCATGTACATTGGTTACAGGTTCAATCTCCAGCCCCAGTCAGGGTGCATGTGGGAGGCAACCAATCGATGTGTCTCACATCAATGTTTCTCTCTCTTTGACCCCCTCCCTTTCATTCTCTCTGAAAAGCAATGGGAAAAATATCCTTGGGTGAGGATTAATAACACAACAACTAATGAACATATGAAGATACTTAAAATTGCAATAGAAAAATTAGTCTGTAAAACAAATAAGATATCAAATTTTAAAATATTTTACCTATTTATTACTAATAAAATGTGAAGAATCAGGAAAAGCAGACAAGAAAAAAATGACCCACTTACGGGCACTGCTTGAGAAAATAAAAATTAGCACAAGTGTTTTACAAAATTTGTCAAAAATCTGGATGTCCAATGACCTAATTTCACTTTTACAAATATATTTTCAAGAAATAATTATGGACCTGTGAAAAGGTTTATAATCAGGAATGCTTATTTGTATATGATTTATAATAGAAAGTTAATTGAAAAAAAATAATATTCAATGAAAATAATTACTAGATAGTCATGTTTTCACATAATGAAATACTATTTATTTATTACAATTCATAAAAGTCCCAGAATTCATTTTTGTAGACATGTACCGGTATGTTCATGTGCAATAACATAGAGAAATATATATGTTCTGTACAGTCTGAGAGAATTTGTTAAGTGTTTGGAAGTATTTGATAAACCACTTAAAAAAAAAGAAAATTATACATCAGTGCTTCTTAAACTACATGTGGTAAAAGACCAGTGTTATTGTTGTTTCTCTTTTTAATCCCAATTCAGTGTAGACCAATTATTTAAAAAAAAAACTATGATAAAATGAATCAATAGAAAAATGAAATAAAATGGCATACTAAATGTAAGTGTTGATATTTTACTCAATAGAAAAAATATTATTATTTCATATTATTATACAAGTTTCTAAACACTTTCATTTTCTGAACTAATCACAGACTGATAACAACATACTTGAAGACTGACAAATTATGGAACACAACTTGAGTAACACTACAATTGATCTACATTATATTGTCTCTTAAAGAGATTCAGTCTTATTAACTGCAAAGCTTTTGACGTGTTAAGTGATATGTAGGTTTATAATTAAAATATGAATTATGATAACTAACATATATTGAAGGCTTACTATGTCAGACACTAACTGTTTTCTGTACAAAAAGTATTCAAATCTCAAAATAACCATCCTATCTAATAAACGAGTAATATGCAAATTAACCATCACTCTGCTACACCCACAAGCCATGCCCACAAGCCACGTCCACCAGCCAATCAAGAGCAAATATGCAAATAAACCCAACCAAGATGGCTGCAGCCACAGAGAGCCGGAGAGAGGCTTGGGTTTCCCTGGCAATGGAGGAAGCCAAGCTTTCCGCCTGCCCTTGCCGGCCTAGGCCTCTACTCAAGGCTACAAAGTTTCAATGACAGAAGTTACATAAAACCAAACAGAAATGGCGGCAGCCACGGAGCTGGAAAGAGCAGGAGGCTAGGGTTGCCCACGGCGATGGAAGAAGCCAACCTTTCCGCACACCCTGGCCGGCCCAGGCCTTGCTTAAGGCTACAAAGTTTCACTTATAGAAGATACATGAATCCCAATAGAAATGGCTGCCACCTCGGACCAAGCAGAAGGCTTGGCTCCACTCCAGGCTACAAAGTTTCAATTATAGAAGATAAATAAACCCCAGATACCAGGGCCTCCACTTGGGTCGCCAGGGGGCGTGACCGGCCTGCAAACCACCACAGGCCCTTCGCCCAGGCCACCCCACGCCCCAAGGGAACCCCCACCCTGATCTGGTACACCCTTCAGAGCAAACGAGCTGGCCCCCACCCATGCACCAGGACTCTATCCTATCTAATAAAAGAGTAATATGCAGATTGACCATCACTCCAACACACAAGATGACTGCCCCCATGTGGTCAAAGATCCTGCCCCCATGTGGACACAAGATGGCCACCACAAGATGGCCAGCAGGGGAGGGCAGTTGTGGGCAATCAGGCCAGCAGGGAATGCCAGTTGGGAGGGACGAGGCCTGCAGGGGAGGGCAGTTAGGGGCAAACAGGCTGTCAGGGGGGCAGTTAGGCATCAATCAGACTAGCAGGGGAGTGGTTAGGGGGTGATCAGGCTAGCAAGCAGAAGCGGTTAGGGGCAATCAGGAAGGCAGGCAGGGGAGCAGTTGGGAGCCAGCAGTCCTGGATTGTGAGAGGGATGTCTGACTGCCCATTTAAACAGGCAGTCGGACATCCCTCAAGGGGTCCCAGATTGGAGAGGGTGCAGGCTGGGCTGATGGACAACCCCCCCCCCCCATGCGCGAATTTCGTGCACCAGGCCTCTAGTTTAAGATAAATAAAATTACTGCCTTCTTCTTACAAACAGCTAATCAGTAGCTGACCTGGGATTTGAATGGAGGCAGTGTGACTCCCATGCCATACTGCCTCATGCCTGGAGGCTGAATGCCTCATGCCTGGAGGCTCAACTGTTTGGAACCATGGTGTGGAAGTCAAGCAATAAATCTGGACTGTGTGTCAATGGCAGTCTTCTGGAGGCAGGACAGAACTCACAGACAGACACACTTTAGAGGAAGAATTGAAAGAATTTAATGTGGGATGTGTTCTAAGACCTCCTTTACCGCCCTGTCTGGGTGGCGTGGTTGTTTGGATCATAGCCTCATACACCAAAAGGTTATGGGTTCAATTCCTGGTCAGGGCACATACCTAAGTTATGGGTTCCATCCCCAGTCAGGTTGTGTACAAAAAGCAACAGATTGATAGTTCTCTCTCCCATCAATGTCTCTCTCTCTCTCTCCCTTCCTCTCTCTAAAAACATATCATCAGGTGAGGATCTTTTTTAAAAAGAATTCTTTTATCTATTCTAGGGCATTTTTGATAAATTTGGATCTTCTAACTCATCAAAATATTGAGCACAATTGTATATATGGGGAAAATATAAAAAGGGCTGAGGTGTATTTCTCTGTTTTAGTTGTCACTACCTTTCATCAATTGTGCTATATAACACAGAAAAATGAACTGTGTTAAAGGTTACCTTTTTAAAATTAGAAACTTATTTTCTTTCATTTCTTACTATTTTTCTGTTTTTTGGACTTCACATACAGATGGCTGTATTAACCATAGAAATCAGCTTATGGACAAGACTGCTCTTTTGTTTTATTTTAATTATCTTTTGTCCTAATTCCCTACTCCCATTTTTCTACCCACCAAAAAAGGCAACCATTTTAATATGTTATTAGATAAGTAGATTATAGATAAATAGATAGATAGATAATAGATAGGTATAGAGCAAGCTATCTCACCTGTTAATTTTAAACTATATATATATATATATATATATATGTATGTATTGGTTTCCTTTTGCTGCCATAACAAATAGCAACAAACAGTGATGCAAACAATACAAATTTATTATTTTATAGTTTTGTAAGCTAGAAGTCCAACACAGAATTAACTGGGCTAAAATCAAGGTGGCAGCAATTTTTTCTGAAGGCTCTGGGCTTTCTAATCTCTTTTATTGATCATTTCAGTTCTTGGTACAATTCAATTTATTTCAGTTGTAGGACTAAGATCCCAATTTCCTTGCTGGCTGTCTGCTGAGAGCCATTTCCAGCTTTTAGAATCCACCTGGATTTCTTGGCCCATCGTCCCCTTTCTCCACCTTCAGAGCCATGACAATGCTCCAGTCCCTTTTATGCTTGAATCTATCTTCCATCTTTCCTCGTCATCATTCTCACCCAGCTAGAATAGGTTCTCCACTTTTATGGATTCATGTGAGAAGATTAAGCCATCTGGATAATGCAAAATAAACTATCTCAGGATAACCTCAAAGGTGTGTATTCATGATCACATCTTACAGTCATACTTGCCATGTAAAACATCATATTCACAGGTTCCAGGGATTAGGGCCTGGATACCTTTTAGGGGGAGGGTCACTATTCTACTTACCACATGTAGCTCTAAAGTGGAGGTCTTCACCAACAGGCAAGGCTACTACGAAATATTTTGATTGGTCATTTTGTAATTAAACTGCTTCTTTGATTAGCTTTTTATATTGTGGACATTATTCTGATTTTGAGGGGGCTTTGCATACCAGTTTTTTATTATTCATACAATGCTTTTCAGTTAACTCGTAGAGGAGACACTTCTGTCTCTATTTTCCATATTTTAATTGAACGTACGTGAGGGAAAGCCCACAATTGTCCCATGTACCATCAGCTTAATAGAGGGAGTTGTATTTTAGATCATGGGCTGTCAGATTGATCAATAAAATACTATTATCCTGCCAATAATTGAGCTATAACACACACACACACACACACACACACACACACACACACACACACACACACCATGAAGAGATAATGAAATGATTTTAAAAAAAGTGACCCAGAGCCAGAGTGACCACAGTTTTGAATACACTGAAGGAGCAAATTTTGACATGCTTACCTGAATCTAAATGCAAATTCAGATCTCTGTGCAGTCATTTATCTTTAAGTTCTAAGCTGTTGCATTTCATCTGTTATTTATGATCTCATTTAGATTTCAGAAAAAAATCCAATACTTCATGACACCTTAATGATATCTTAATTTATAGTTTACCTTAAAGATTTGGTTATTCTTTGAACCAAGAGCACAACACTTATTCATGTGCAGAGGAGTTATGAACCGCCACCAAAGGTGAATGAAGACAGAGTTATTGGTCCAACCTTGGCATCTGAGTGGGGATTTGAATAGTGATGAAAATGACAGTACTCTTTCTGGTAGTTCCAAAGCAGAATCTTCCTGTGGGATCCTGATTTTTGCCAGCTACTTCCCAGAGCACCTAGAGGAGCAGAGGAAAGAGGGAATACCAATATCCATCCTGGGGTTATTTTCACAAGCTCTAGCCACTGGAGGTTGATATCATTGCTGCCCAAAACGGAGCTCTAAAATGCAGCAGCAGAACACCGCAAGTATCTAATGTCCTAACCAGAAAGAGAAAGTTCAAGTTTCTTTTCTCTCTCACTAGGGCAATAGGGCAGCTAGCAGAAAAAAGTCTAGAGGCACAAACCTAGCAACACAGACTTCAAAAGGTGCATTTCACAAGTAGTAGACACATAGCGTGTTTTCTTTGCACTCTCTAGGGGTCAGCTTATTTCTCAAATGCCAATTCCAATCACAATTGGCGCTTTGGGCATTTAGGAAATATTCGGTGTTTTTCATTCAGCTCAGAAGTTCGTGTGTTCAGAAAACAGGGACTGAAAGAATGCAAGGTCAGCTACTGCCAATCTCCACTCCTCACTCCACAGGGACTTACTCAAAGGAGAACACAGCTGCGGCTCTCCCTTTAGGAAAGTTTCCTTCTCGTCACTAGAGTGAGTCCAAGTGAATTCCTGACTGTCCTCTAAAATCCTGACAAACAATAAGGAAAGAAAAGAATAGCACATTTCTGAAAAAGGAAAATGCACATGAATAACATTACGTGAAGTAAAAATTACAGAACGTAGTGAATATAAAGCAGTACCCACTACATGTGTTTGGAAATATCACCGTTCAAAGGCATTCGGTGCCAAGGTTTTAATGAATCTCACAAATACAATGAGCACATTAGTGAGTACATTGTTGCTTTCAAAGAGTCTGATTCATTTCTGAACACAAGAATGGCAAAACAATCTCTCATTCCCAAGGGTCAAATTCAGGGCATATTACAAAACCGCTTTCAGCTGCACCTTATGACAAAGAAATTTTCAGAATGATTAAACCAAAGTCTCATGCCCCAAGGTAGAAAAATAACAAGCTCACTGGTAAACCTGCGGTAGATGAGAGAATAGCCTGTGGAATGGCCTTCTTTGAAACTAAAAACCTTTTGAACGCGTTATAGAGTCTACCATCAGCAAACATTGAGAGTGAAAAAGTAATTATCAAAATCCAACCAGCTGTTAACTTCCATTTACTGGAAAAATATTTCTCATATTCTGATGTGAGAAAACATAAGGATTTGTTTTTTAAAGATCACCTTATGCTAGAGGAATTATAAACAGCAGGCACAATTAACACTTAGATTAGTAGATTTTTTTCTTTAAGAAATGAGACTGAACCTTAGCTATCCCATCACTGAGGCAAGCATCTGGAGGTGAACCCACAAATACCAAGCAATTTCATGAGCAGCTGCAAAGTCTGAAACTCCTAAGTCCCTTGTATTTTCTAACTGATGCAATTGCTAACTTCAGTGCACAGCTGTAGGAAAGAAATGATACTTTTACAGTATGGAGTTTCCTCAAAAAACTAAAAATGGAGCTCCCATTTGACCCAGTAATCCCACTTCTAGGAATATATCCCAAGAAACTAGAAACACCAATCAGAAAGGATATATGCACCCCTATGTTCATAGCAGCACAATTCTCCATAGCTAAAATTTGGAAACAGCCTAAGTGCCCATCAGCAGATGAGTGGATTAGAAAACCATAGTACATCTACACAATGGACTACTACGCTGCTATAAAAAAGAAGGAATTCTTACCATTTGCAGCAGCATGGATGGACCTGGAGAGCATTATGTTAAGTGAAATAAGCCAGGCAATGAAAGAAAAATACCACATGATCTCACTCATTTATGGAAAATAAAGAACATGATAACCCGATGAACAAAAAGATAGATACAGAGGCAGTAAAGCACCAAACAGACTGTCAAATTACAGAGGGAAGGCTGGGGAATGTTGGGGAGGGAGGGAAATAGATCAACCAAAGGACTTGTATGCATGCATATAAGCACAACAATGGACACAAGACACTGGGGATGAAGGCATGTGACAGGGGGTAGGGGAGGCTGGGGGAAGGTCAATGGGGAAAAAAAGAGGAGATATATGTACTAATATATGTAATATTTTAAACAATAAAAAATTTGTTAGAAATATTGTTTAATTTGAATTTGCCATATATTGACATTATACTTTATTGGACTGTTTTATGAGTGTTGGTAATAACTTAATACTTAAAGTCTTTCAATAAGTCTACTATAAAACACCATGGAAAATAAAGAAAATGGTTTGATTCATCAATAAAAAAGAAATGATACTTTTTATTTTACTTGTGCAAACTTATACCTACTTATTTGTAAAATCCCACAAAATCCCACTCTGAAGTACTTTGGGGAGACCTTCAGATCTCTGGGAAATCTTTCTGGCTTAAAAAATTCACATGAGACTTGCATACAAATTCTGAAACAGCCTTGTTTCTCTTCTCCCATTACATTACAGGTCAAGAGGACATGAGTATGTGCTGGCGGTAAATGCTTGCAGCATAATATATGTTAGCATTCCCTCCAAATAAATATTCCCTTGAAGAAGCAAACAGAGTAGAAAGGCCAGGCAGAATGCATTGCACTTATTTAGTTTCATTGCATCATTGTATTTAGGGCCCCAAGCTGATCCCTTTAGTGTAGCTATAATTTCTTTTGGTCTTACACAGTGTACATTGGGTTAATGAGGTCAACTTCATCTCCAAATGGTACCTTACACTCATGCCATCTCTTAATAAAACATAATTCTTTAGTGACAAGAGGGAAATAACAAATTTAGATAATCTGACTGAAATTGGGAGCATTCTAGATTTTCCTCATTTTTTTTCATGACACATTTAATTTTATAATGAAACTTTCTCTGAGGTTAGCTTTCTGCTACGTCTACTGTCCTAGCTTTAAATCAGGCTATTATTTCTCACCTGGATTATGGCAGTAACCTATTCCTCATCTTCTAGCCTCATCTTCTAGCCTTTCTCTATATTTATTCTAACATGTACACAGATACCACAGTGATATGTCTAAAACACATATTTTATATTTTCTCTACCTTATTTAAATCTTTTGGTTCCTTGCATGTTCACAAAGACAGAACCTCCATTACTGGTATTAAATCAATATTGGGCAAGGAACATCTAAACACACAAACAGTCGTCAAACAATATACTTTAAGCTTCTGGGACTTTGAACCTTTATGAGAAACACACACACACACACACACACACACACACACACACACACACACACAAATCTTGAACATGGTTCCTAATAGGGTAGTCATGTCTGATAGATAAGAATGCCATATAGTAACCTGATTTTATGAAGTAATGAACTGTGGTCCTGAGAGAAAAAAATCTTTGTGAGAATAATGAATTTATCAAGGTGGACCACATCCAACAGCAAGGGCAAGAGTTTAACAACTATTAGCTATTGTTTGAGATGCACCATGAAGGCAAACAATGTGCCACACCCTCAAAGCATCTGTGCACTTTGTGAGGTTCAATGACATGAAGTAGAACAATTTATAACAGTAATTATGTCACTATGAATCTCAGGATCTTTTAAGCAGGGTATCTTCCTTTAAATAGTTGAGATGAATAGAACAGATGCTAAGGAAGTCTGCAGATAAAAATGGAGCAAATACAGATATTCCTCAACATCATAAAGGCCATATATGATAAACCTTCAGCTAATACCATATTCAATGGTGAAAAACTGAAAGTTTTTCCCCTAAGATCAGAAATAAGACTGTCCACTCTCACCACTCTTATTCAACATAGTGCTGGAAATCCTAACCAGAGCAATAAAGCAAGAAAAAGAAATAAAAGGCATCCAAATAGGGAAGGAAGAAGTCAAACTGTCACTTTTTGCAGATGACATGATGCTGTATATAGAAAAACCCTAAAGACTCCACCAAAAAACTCTTAGAAACAATAAATACAGTCAAGTTGCTGGATACAAAAATCAATGTGTAAAAATCTATTGCCTTCCTATACACCAACAACAAAACTTCAGAAAAAGAAATGGAAAAAACAATTCCTTTTGCATAGCAACCAAAGGAATAAAATACCTAGGAATAAACTTAACAAAGAATGTGAAAGACCTATATACTGAAAATTACCAAACAGTATTAAAAGAGATTGAAAAAGACATAAAAAATGGAAAAATAATATCCCATGTTCACAGGTAGGAAGAATCAACATAGTTATAATGGCCATATTATCCAAACCAATATACAGATTTCATGCAATCCCCATCAAAATTCCAATGTCATTTTTTAAAGAAGTAGAATGAGAAATCATCAGATTTGTATGGAACCACAAAAAAACCGAATAGCCAAAGCAATCTTGAAAAAAAAAAAAAAAAGAATGAAGCTGGAGGTATCATACTACCTGACCTCAAATTATACTACAGAGTTATAATAATCAAACCAGCATGGTATTGGCAGAGAAACAGACACACAAATGAGTGGAACAGAAGAGAGAGCCCAGCTGTAAAATCACGTGTATCTGAACAGAAAATTTTTGACAAAGGAGCCAGAAACACACATTGGAGTAAAGATAGTCTCTTCAGTAAACGGTTCCGGGAAAAACTGGAAAAACCACATGTAAATGAATGAAACTGGATTACAGTTTGTCCCCATGTACAAAAATTAATTCAAAATGAGTCAAAGACCTAAACACAAGACCTGAAACAATAAGTTACATAGGAGAAAATATAGGTACCAAACTTATGGACCTGGGTCATAGAGACCATTTTATGGACTGAACCCAAAGGCAAGGGAGGTAAAGGCAAAAATAAATGAACGGGACTATATCAAACTGAAGAGCTTCTGCACAGCAAAGGAAATGGACAACAAAACAAACAGGCAGCCAACCAGATGAGAGATGATATTTGCAAACAGTAGCTCCGACAAAGGTTTAATATATTTCCAAAATATATAAAGAACTTGTGACACTTCACACCAAACAAACAAACAAACAAACAAACAATCCAATGAAAAACTGAGCAGAGGACCTGAAAAAACACCTCTCCCAAGAAGACATACAAACAGCCAATAGATATATGCAAAGATGTTCAACCTCACTGGCAAGTAGGGAAATACAAATCAAAGCAACAAGGAGATATCACATTACACTTGTTAGAGTGGCCATTATCAACAAGACAAGCAATAACAAGTATTGGAGAGGTTGTGGCAAAAAGGGAACTCTCATTCAATGCTGGTGGGAATGTACACTGCTATACCAGTAACCACTATGGAAAGCATTCTGGCAATCCCTCAAAAAATTAAGAATAGAGCTACCATATGACCCAGCAATCCCACTCCTGGGTATATACCCGAAAAACACGAAATCATGTATTCACAAAGATATGTGCACCCCTATTTCATTGCAACATTAACCATGGTGGCCAAGATATGGAAACAACCAAAGTATCCTGCAGTAGAGGATTAGATAAAGAATATAGGGTACATATACACAATGGAATACTATCCAGCCATTAGAAAGGATGAAATAGCCCTATTTGCAACAAGATGGGTAGACCTTGAGAACATTATGCTAAGTGAAATAAGAAAGACACAAAAAGCTAAGAACTATATGATTTCACTCATATGTGGGATATAAAACTGAAACTTATGAACACAAACAGCAGTGTAGTGATTACTAGATGGAAGGGTGTCGGTGGAGAAAGGAGTCCTAATATACCAAGCATGTTAAACTCAAAGGCTAACACGAACCAAATAAACAAGGTTTAAGTTTATGTAGGCTGCAAAAAAGCAAAAGCTTCAATTTTCATAGAAACATAGGTTTATTTCAATAGAGATATGTTGAATAAAAAGGACTGAAATAAATGAGTAATCATAACATAAAATAATAGAACATTTTAATAAAAATATTTTTTCTTGAACATTAACTTACCAGACACTGAATAACTGCACAAATTAATAAGCATAATGCAAATAAACCTATTTTTCTTGTTCTCTGAAAGCGAAATATTTCCTGTTGTACACACCAAACAAGTCAATGCAAGATTAATGCCGTGGCAATCGGATGCTAAAATATTTGAGAGAAATGGTGCGCCTGCGTGTAAGGCGAGTAAGGGAAATGAATGCAACTCGATTATAGTAATCAGTCATTAGTGAACATTGTAGTTTGTTGTTAATAACTAGAGGCCCGGTGCACTAAATTTGTGCACTGGTGGGGGGATATCCCTCAGCCCAGCCTGCACCCTCTCCAATCTGGGACCCCTTAGGGGATATCTGACTGCCAGCGGTCAGACATCCCTCTCACAATCTGGGACTGCTGGCTCCCAACCGCTTGCCTGTTTGCCAGCCTGATCACCCCCTAACCTCTCCCTGCCAGACTGATCAATGACTAACTGCTCTCCTGCTGGCCTGATTGCCTCCAACTGCCCTCCCCTGCTGGCCCGGTCACCCCTAACTGCCCTCCCCTGCTGGCCTGATCACCCACAACTACCTTCCCCTACCAGCCATCTTGTGGGGCTGCCATCTTTGACCACATGGGAGCAGCCCTCTTATGCAAGGGCATAAGGGTCAATTTGCATATTACCTCTTTATTATGTAGGATTATGTATAACAGGGTATTTTAAAAATTAAGTTACAAAATTTATATTAAAACATTTCTTACATACCATTATATTGGCTGGGCTGCAAAAATATTCATTGTGCCCCGTATGTGGTCTGTGGGCCACGAGTTTGACATGCCTGTTAAGGTGACGGGAGAAGATGTGACTTTGGGTGGTGGACTCATGGTGCAATATACAGATCTTGTAACATAGAAACTCACACATGAAACATATATGCTCATGCTAACAAATGTCACCCTGATCAGTTTAATAAATAATTTTTTAAATAAAAAATCTGAACAATAAAATGGTAATGAATACATATCTATCAACAATTGAATCTAAAAATTAAGATAAATGAACAAGGAATCTAGTAGACAAAATAAACTGATCAAATAAAATAGAACCAGAGGCATGGAAATATGGAACAGACTAAAAAATCTGACAGAAATGGGGAGGGAGGAAAGGAAGAGATTAACCAAAGATCTTATATTCATATATGCATTACCTATGAACACAAACAATAGGGTGATAAAGGCCTGGGGTGGGGTGGAACCTGGGTGGAGGGGGGGCAATAAGGGTAAAAAGGGGGACATCTATAATATTCTCAAAAATAAATAAATAAGAAATTGTAAACAGGAAAATTGCAAATATGAACAAATCTAAATAAGTGTTTACAGTATAAAACAATATTAATACTTTGCTGACAAATATGGAGTGTAATAAAAAAGCAGATAAAATGATAAACAAACAAACAAAAACAATGCATCAATAATGTCAAAGAGAAAAAAGGCAAATGAAAATAAATCATGGTTAGTTTCTGTATTGTTTTAGTTTCCTAAATCCAAATATTCATATTACATTTTAAGGGTAACCACTAAAAAGAAATATAAATTGTGCTGTTTTCAGACTAGCAAAATGAGTGTATAGATACGTGTGTTGGGGAAAAACAGTGAAAATACAAATAACACTCAGTCAGTCCAAAAGAACATTGGAAATATGGACACTGGAATGCATGGAAAAAAATCCAAGGTAAACAGAAATCACAGAATTGTAGAAAATAAAATGACTGAAAATAAATAAACCCATAGTGGAAGAGCCAACAATGAAGCAAAATCCAAAGATGATAGCAACTGATTAGATTTGGGACCCGAGGAAAGAGAATATTAAAGATCTGCCATGTCTTAGTGGTACCTATTGCTGGGGCTGTTGGTGGTTGGGGAGGGGCATTATAAGTGAAAGCGAAATAATCAGTCAAGTTTCTTAAGAGATTGTTTTAAAAACCAGTAGCTCATACTATTGTTTTAAACCAAGTTACTTTTGAATTTAAATATCTGACCTATTTGAAAGAAGTTTTGATGGTTTATCAGTTTTCTATTTTTTGTTTTTTCTTCGAAACAAATAATGTATACCATGACATATAAGTGAAAAAAAGAATTGATGATATAGGAGAAACTTCTTGTTCCAAACAAGATAAAGCTATATAGTATACAATGAGAGAAACTTTTTGAAAGAAAATTAAATAACTTGAAGGTCACAAAGGATGACCTGAATCCTGTGTCACTAGTCTTTATTCCCCAAGGGTTGGGAGTGGATGACAAAAGACCAATAGTTCAAGAGGAACCTCATTGCAGAAGGTCTGGTGATTTATTTTCTTATATTGGAGTCTGTAGGGAGCAAGTTCCAAGAGTAAATATCAGGGTATATGCATTGGCAGAAGAGATCCTTACTACCCATTCAGAGAATCACAGGACTTCTGATATTTCTTCATTTTTACCTCAAGAAGACAAAGATAACTAAGGGCTATATAGTTGGGGTGAGGAGGGAGCAGAACATCTAAATGTTCACAGTGATAGATGGCACAGAACTCAGAATTTAAGCAATGAAAACAAGAGGTTATGATTAAAAATCAGTGGAATCATACACCATCGTCTAAACTAACAAGATGCTTATTAATGCAAGGATGAGAAATGTTTCCTCTCTGTGAGAATAATATGTGAGCCCTTGACTGATTTCCCCACTTACTAGTATTCCTCTAATCTAGATCTATTCTTTTCTACCTTGCTTTGGACCTACAGGTTGATTGTATGAACTGCCTCATTTGGGCAGGCCCTGTTACCATCTGAATTATGGTTGGATTTGGACAATAAGAAATACAATAAGAGAAGAGTCAGATGGAAAAAAACGGGTCAGGGTACTTATTTACACATCCAACTTACCCCCTTCATACCTCACACCAATCTATCTCTTCCTGCAAAGACAAATTTTGGCAGTGGCTGCCTTTTTCTCCATGATATATGACTATTCATTTTCCCTGGGTTCCAGACACTGTCTCATCTGTTGGCTCTTTAGGTATTGGGTAGCATCAACTTCCTCTTCTTTTGAATCCCTGAGTGATTTGCCATCCCTTATTCATATACCTTAACTTTGTCCATACCTCTGTAAATAATTCTGTCTTCAAACTCTCTCCTTTACTTCTCTGAGTGTGAAATTTATTACCTGATCAAAATTAAGACCACCCTCTGGCAAAACTCCAAGGAAAAGATGGAGACAGAAATTACTGAATTGATTAAATATTTACTCAGAAAACATTAGAAGCCATGTGTTGTTGTTTTTTGAGCCAGTAGATGATTTTTCACTGAAAAAGAACATGCTGTATAAAAAGTAAATAAAATTCTATTAGACACATGAAACTTCTCATTTTGTATACTTGCATTTGTGGCCTTTAAAATTCAACCAACTACATATGAAGACATTGCTTTTCAATTATCTTCTGAAAGTAATTTCAAGAAAAAATTTGGACTCCTTCCAAAAGACGTCATTTTTAAAGGAATTTGCTAGATTATTTTTAAAAGTCTCATAATTGAACATTAGTCTCAAATCAAATACTCATTTACATCTAAATTTTTTCAACTTCTCTATAACTTATTTGTAAAATCAATAGTAGAGTTTAATCATATGTTTAAGGAGTCATTTGTAATTTAGGAGTAGTAAAGATGCAATTATTAATTTACTTGGATTAGTTTTAAATTTATAGGCTATTAATTTACTAGGCTTTGTTCAGTTGTATGAGTAACAAAGATAGGAAATTAAACCCACAATGTGTTTAAATTCACTATTCTTTATCTGTGTTCTTTCTTTTTTAAGGAGATCTGTGTGTATACATATATATGTGTATGTTTTTGTTTCCCTGTGTATAGGTGTGTTGAGCAAACCCTAGGTAGGATAAACCCAAAGAAATCCAGGATAAGACACATAATCTAACTTCTGAAAATGAAAGTCAAGAAAAAAATACACTGAAAACAGCAGAAATGATGCATTACTTACTTAAGAACACCAATTCGGATAACAGAGGATTTCTCATCTGAAACCATATAGTCCAGAAAAAAAAATGGCACTACATTTTTCAAGTGCTGAACAAAAATAACCCCAAATTCAACATCTGATGAAATTATCCTTCAAGATAAAGACATTCTAAGATGAAGAATAAAGAAGAGAATTTGCCACTAGCAAATCTATCATTAAAGAATGGCTAAAGGAAGTTCTATAAACAGTAAGGAAATGATCATAGAAAAAGATTAGGAACTTCAGAAAAGAAATATGGAATGAATAAAAATGGAGTCAATACAAATAGAGTCTTACCCCTCTTTCAAGAGTCTTAAATCATTTAATGATTGAAGAAAAATTATGACACCATCTTATGTGGTGTTCAATGTTCGTAGAAGAAATACCAGTGTCTATTATATGGTAGAAGTAGGGAGGGTAAAATAATATAAATGGAAGTAAAATTTCCACAATTCCCTTGAAATAATAAAACCCCAATACCAGTAGGCTTTAATAAGTTACATGAAAATACTATAATATCTGATCGACCACTAAGAAAGTAATGCTCAGCTATATACTGAAAACAGAAATAAATCAAGATGAGCCTTTAAAAAATGTTTTAAGTATTAAAATACATCAACTTAGATTAGTTTTAGATTTATAAGCTATTAATTTACTAGGCTATTAATTATGGTTTCAGGTGGCATAAATGGAAAGATATTTGAGTGTTTTCCTCATAAGCAATGGATGCAGGGCTGTGGTGCCCTAACTAGGGAGCTGACATTGGCTTACGGATAGATTTGGGATCCACAGGGACAAATTCAAAATGAAAGAAGTGAGAGACTCCACCAGGGATCATCTGGGTGATACAGAGTGAATGTAAAATCAATTATAAAAAGTCACTAAGTGTAAAATAGTCACAGTCAAAAAAAGTTAAAATGCCAAGGTCAGCAGAAGTTCAAAGCCAAGCCAAATGAGATCTGAGAGGAGGGCTGTAGGAAGTACAGAGGTTGGGAAAGGAAGGTTGGTTCGTGGTTTGCTGCTATGGGCTGACAATTGCGTGGTGCATTAGCTAAAGTCATTGGACTCATTTGATGTGGCAGAGTCAGAAAGTACAGTGTAGGGAACACATAATAGCCATTATTGGGTTTCATACCATGGAGGAGCTTTTCTTACGTTGCCTTGTTAAGCCTGAGTGAAAGGCATTCTAGCACGATTTTATGAATGATTTAATAAAGACTTAGTAAATTTAATTACGTGGATAAAATAATTTAGCCACATATGACTAGACTAAGATATGCATCTTGTCTTTTATATGTTTTGCTTATAGGCACATTCTACAGCTGAACTGAGCAAAGAATCTGGGTTGGTAACCAATCTCTCAACTACCTCCTCTCTCCAATAATAAGCCGTGCACTTATTCACTTAATGGTTAAAAACTATTTTCTTAACTAGATTTTTATTATTAGAACAGACAAATTCTTAAAATAAAACAAAGTAGGACCTTGGTTGACTAAAATCACAGGCGATTTTTAAAAATTAAGTAAAAGTCAAAGGTAAAAAAATAAGAACTATGCAATGGAATTGGAATCATTTTCTGTTAAAAGATTTGTGTGATGTTTGCCTTTATTACTTATTAAATGATGAATTTTATAGAAAAAATGATGTATTTCCACAATTCATATTTCTTTTTCTTAGAAGTTAGTGTTTAAAAACATAAGCCCTAAGTTACCTGCAACTGACCTGGAGAAATCTAGATCTGATTCTTCTTTCTTTAAAAAAAAATGTTTTTTATTGATTATAGAAAGAGGAAGGGAGAGGGAGAGAGACAGAGAAACATTGATATGCTGCCTCCTGCACACCCTCAACCTGGGCATGTACCATGATAGGGAATCAAACCTGCGACCTTTGATGCATGGGATAATGCTCAACCAACTGAACCACACACACCAGGACCAGAATCTGATACTTCTTAATTGTGCAACTGTGGGGTGATGTGAACCTCTCTAAGGTTTAGTATATTCATGCGTAAATTGGGGATAATTATTGGGGTGCTTAGAGATTAAATCGATGACACATATCAAATAGTTCAGTGTCTTCTTGGGAAAGTATTTCTTAGAAAGAAATTTACTTTTTAATGAATACCAGGCAAACAATTTTGTTAAAAATCATTGATAGGGGATAATGTTGACAAAGTGATAGTGATGATCCTCCATTAGAAATTTACCTCCACTTCTGTCTGCACCTTGAACCCTGAACAAAAATAACCAGTAAAAGACTCATAGTCATTTGGGACATGGGTAAAAGCCCTTTAAAGAAAACAAATGTAACAAAACATAAAATAATTTTTAAAAATACTGTAGAAAGGGGGGGTCAGTAGGGGGAAAAGGAGACATATGTAAAACTTTAGACAATAAAAAATACTATAGAAAGATAATACTTATTCAGTTTTAGAAAGATAAATAAAGAGATTATTTTGGGGGAAAATATTGTACAGAAAAACAAGCTTCAGCTTCTCTCACAGTTAAAAAACATGGAGTAAGAGAAGACAGCTAAGCCCCTTAGGCAGAATGCTATGAATTCCAATAGTGTACAGTAGAGAGAGGAATGGACAGAAGACTAATTTTCCAAGGAGAAAATGTTTGAAAAAGTTAGCACTTGGATCAATATATCATTCTGGTTTAAAAAAAAATGAGTGGCATCTTGGGAGTGGATTTTTATTTTTTAATCAAATGTAAATATAAAAACAAAGATCCTTTACAACTTTAAGTTATTGATGGTACTATGAGTGATTGCAGTAATTTTATTTTTGTAAGGAACACATTGATTCAAAAACTAACACTTTGTTTCTGGTAGTCATTTATCAACAATATGATACTATTTTTATAAAATATTCTAAAATGATATAAACATTTTTCATTGTAGAAAAAATTCTATCCATTTCAGATAATTTAAAAAGTATCAACTCTATTATAAGGGCCTATGTCATTTAAAAAATTAAAACTTCAAAATTAGGTCTTTCATTTCATTACACAATATTTGTCAAGCTAATTCATCACTCTTGTTCATTCTCACATCTTCCATTGATAGTGGAGTGTGAATTAGTGTTTCTGGGAAACGAAGCATTTCCTAACACTGTCAGCTAAAATCATAAAATTCCCAGCAAACTGCAAAGCATTTTTTCATTTAGTGGCTAGACTTCAGTAACTGCAATATTTACCTAATATGTCACACTGAAATAAGTAAATAACTTTTAATGTAAAATTGCATTTGTTGTAGTTTAACAGCGCATAAGTATAGAGACCAGGATACATTTGATTTGGGCAGATCTCAAGATGTCAATTTATTTAGGTTTATGACTATGTAAATAAATTAACAAATGCTGCAGAAAGATCATATGTAATGGGTACAAAATAAGGAAATGTTTGAAATTTTGGTTTGAACTCCAAAATAGAAACTATATAAAAATTGAAAGTCAGAAGATCATGAAATGCAAACATTAAACATAACAAGAGTTGTGTCAACACATAACTAGAGAAACTGAGCTAACATCCTTAAAAAATGTGCAGCAGGCTTCCTCATTAACATTAGTGATTATATGCTTATTGAGGGAAGAAACTTCAAAATTCATCTTGCAATGCCTAAAGACTTTCACCTCAATAAATAAGGCAGACTGGTAGAAAATATTCAGAGTACATATATCTGGATGACAACTTTAATGCAGAATATATGAAAAAATTTTAAAAATCTATATTAATAAGAAAACATTCAATAAAAAATGCTAAAAGTCACAAAGAGATACTGTATTTAAAAAAGATCAATAAATGCCAGTAGGCTCAATACACATCAGGTAATTGCAAATTCAGCCGCAATGACATGACATTTGTTATCCACTAAAATAGCTGGCATATAAAAGATTGATATTACTAAATAGTTGTAACTACTAAATAGTTGTAACTATACAGAATAACTAGACGTCCCATACATTACTCATGGGAGTGTAAAATAATACAACCACTTTAAAGACCTGTTTGACAGTTTATTATAAATTTAAACATATATCTACCCTATGATTGAGCAATTCAACTACCAGATTTTTATTAAAGAATATATAACTATTCTTACCAAAAACTAATTATACAAAATGTTATAGAGGCCTTATGCACTAAATAAAAAACTAAAGTTCTTTACTCTATTGTCCATCAACAAGAGGAATGAATAAACATATTGTGATATATTCATAAAATGCAGGGTCAGTATTAGAACGAGGCAAAAAAGAGATATATATATGCATGTGTTGATATGCATTTTCTATTAAATATATCTAATAAAATATATTATTAATGTAACATTAATATGATTAATTTAATATTAATTTAATCTAATGCATTCTTAATATATTATAATGTATGTACATATATGAATACTTACACACATATCTATGCTATACATTTATCATGGCCAACTGCGTAATTTATTGGGTCTATGCAAAATGGAAATGTGGGGCCTTTTGTTCAAAAAGCAGAGAAAAGAATACCATTACTGTTCATATTTGTGTTGCACAAAGCCAGTTTTCAATGAATATAAGAGCACTTACCAAATACATGAAATCATTGAAATTACACACTTCATATTTTGCAATTGGAACATGCAAGTTTACACAATGGAATACTACACAGAAATAAAAAAGAAAGAACTCTTACCATTTGCAACAGAATGGATGAACCTGGAGAGTATTATGCTGAGCGAAATAAGCCAGTCAGAGAAAGATCACTCATATGTAGAATCTAATTAACCAAATAAACTGATAAACAAAAATAGACCCAGAGACATAGAAGCATGAACAGACTGTTGAACCTCAGAGGGAAGGCAGGGAGGGTGGGTGGAAAGAGATCAACCAATGAACTTGTATGCATATATGCATGACCCATGGACACAGACAATGGGGTGGTGAGGGCCTGAGGGAGGGGCACGAGGCTGGAAGAAATTAATGGAGGAAAAGGAGTACCTATGCAATATTTTCAATAATAAAGATTAAAAAATAAAAGAAATAGAAACTGCTACAAGAGGAGGTGGTTTGAGAGATGAGAGATAACAAAAGTTCAATGTTCTATGTACTAAATTTAAATGCCCATTATACACTGAGTGGCCAGATTATTATGATCTATAAATGCATAATAATCTGGCCACTCAGTATATATACTATATAATAAAAGGCTAATATGCAAATTGTCCCCTCCACCAGGAGTTCAACCAGCAGGCAGGCCGGCCAACCACCCATGTACCCTCCTTCTGGCCAGGCTGCCCAGACCCCACCCATGCACGAATTCATGCACCGGGTCTCTAATATATATATATACACACACACACACATACATACACACTGAGTGACCAGATTATTATGCATTCAGAGATCATAATAATCTGGCCACTCAGTGTATATCCAAGTATAAATGTCAATTTGGCTGTTGGATCTGTGAGTATGGAGAGCAGAGAAGACATCTGAGCTGGAGATTTAAATGAGAGTTGTCGGCATAATGGCGACATGATATTTAAAGCCATGCGAAGTAAGAAAAGCTAATATAAGAAGTATAGATGGAGAAAAAAGAGGAGTGAGGACTCAACCTTGGAACACTCCAGTCTTCAGAGATCAAAGAAATGACATGTAACCTCCAATGGAAACTTGAAAATTAACTTTGGCAAGCAACTTAATCTTTCCAAACATATTCACTCATCTGTAAAGTAATGATAATGATGACCTATATTAAAATTTGCTGAGGAATGAAAGATAAAACTAGTGAAAGAAATTAAGGAAGATACAAATAAGTGGAAACACATACCATGTTCATGGATTGAAAAATTAACATAATTAAAACGTCCAGAAAAAAGGGGACATATGTCATATTTTCAACAATAAAGATTAAAAAAAACAACAACAACAAATGTCCATACTACCCAAAAGCAATCTATAGATTCAATGCAATTCCTTTTAAAATACCAATGGCATATTTCAAAGATGTAGAAAAAAATTCCAAAAAATGTATATGGAACCAAAAAAGGTCCTGAATAGCCACAGCAGTCTTGAGAAAGAACAAAGTTAAAGGTATCACCATGCTGGATATCAAACTATACTACAAGTCCATTGTAATTAAAACAGCCTGGTACTGACATAAGAACAGGCATATAAACCAATGGAACAAAACAGAGAACCCAGAAATCAACTCATGCCTTTATGGTCAATTAATATTTCATAAAGAAGGCAAGAGCATACAATGGAGTAAAGACAGTCTCTTCAACAAATGGTGTTGGGAAAATTGGACAGATACACACACAAAAAATGAAACTAGACCAAAAACTTACACTGTACACAAGAATAAACTCAAAGTGGATAAAAGACTTAAATGTGAAAATCCTATAAGAAAGCAAAGGCAGTAGAATATGAGATTCTCTCGCAGCAACATTTTTGCCTATATGTCTCCAAGGACAAAGGAAACTCAGGAAAAGATAAACAAATTGGACTACATCAAGCTAAAAATCTAATGAACAAAATAAACTTACAAAAAGGAACCAGAAGCATGGATACATGGAACAGACTGATGGGTGCCAGAGGGTAGGAGGTGGGGGTGACTGGATAAAGAAGTTGAAGGGATTAGCTAAAGAACATACTAGTATATGCATATCCCATGGACATGGACAGTAGTGCGAGAAGGCCAAGGGAAAGAGAGGTGGGCAAAAGGGCAGGAGTGGATGGAGAAAATCTGCAATAATATCAACATTAATTTAAAACAGATAAAAAAGTGTTATCTAAACTGTCTGAGTACTCAACAAAATTTCCCTTTTACTCAAAATTGTCTCCCTCCTCTGGTTCATTTTCCATGCTTTCTCCATAGACCTAAAAACAAAACATAACAAAAGGGTCATTTTATTTTTTAATTTGTATTATCACTGTTTGTCTTCTTTTTTCCCTCTTATAGAATTTATTGTGGTGATACTGGTTAACAAAATTATACAGGTTTCAGGTGCACAATTCCACAACACATCATCTATACACTACATTGTGTGTACACCACCCCAAGTCAAATCTTCATCCATCACCATTTACCCCCTCATGCTCTCCTCCACCTCCTTCTACCCTTCCTACCCCCAGTAATACCTTCAATTATGAGTCAGTTGCCCAGAAAAGGAAATATGTCTTGATCATCTTTGTAACTCTACCATTGAATATATTGCCTGGAAATGAAAGACACTATTTTTTTCCCCTAAAGAATGAATATACTCTCAGCTCACAAGATCAATTCCATTGCCCTAAAGACGCCTTTACTATAGCTCCTACTCCTTCTTTTCAAGACAATCAGGAATCTGACCTGTAAGAAATAATGTTTCACATTTCTCTGTTATGTTCACTTGAACTCTATGAACTAAATTGATTCAATAATAAATTTATCATATTTTTTCTTCCTGAGTTAAAAGAAATAACAGTAACATCTTTAAACATGATAACATCTATGGTAAATAAGTAACTCTCCCAACCTACTCTGATATCTAAGTTGAAAACTAAGTGTTCTTTGACATACAGTAGAATTTATAAAATGTCAAGATAGCTTCTACTTTAATGTTATTCACAGCTTTGAAATGCTTCAATTTATGATTCATGCTTGTGAAGTACCTCTCTCTGTTTTCAGTGGAAAAACAGCCATTTCATTAACGATAACCTACATAATTGTGTTACAGGGTTAGATGCTGAACCAAGGAGAAGATTACCATTAAATATTTATGTATTTTTAACAAATATCTTTGGTAATTCTAAAGTTGAGGCCCTGTCCAGGTAGCTAAGTTGGTTAGAGTGTTGTCCCCATAAGCCAAGGTTATGGGTTTGATCCCTGGTCAGGGCACATATAAGAATCATCCAATGAATGCATAAATAAGTGGAACAACAAAATCTATGTCTTTCTCTCTCTCCCTCTCCTTTTCTTACTCTCTAAAATTAATCAGTAAATTTTTTTAAAATAAAATAAGTAGTCTAATTTCTTGGGACTTTTTATTATAAACTAGGGACCTGGTGCATGAATTCGTGCACCTTGAAAGGAACTGTGGGCCGTGAGGCTGTGGTGGGCACAGGGGTGGGTCTTGGCCCATCCTCTGCACCCCTGTCTGGCCACTCCCACCGTGGCCCCTGGTCCCCTGTCTGCCAGCAGCCCCACGTGCTGACTGCACTGGCCCTGTTCACACCCGCTGACAGCTCAGAGCAATTGGGGCTGGCACCAGCAGTGGGTGCGAGCGGCAGCTGCCAGCCCCGATTGCCCCTCAGGAGTAGGAGGAGTTGGAGAAGCCCTCAGGAACAATCAGGGCCAGCAGCCATGGCTTGCACCCATTGATGGCGCCGAGTGATTGGGACTGGTGCCAGGCACCGGCAGTGGGTGTGAGCAGCAGCTCCAGCGCCAGCAGCGGGTGCTAGTGGGCCCAGGGCAGGCAGCAGGTGTGAGCACCCAGTGGGACTATGGCGTGCAGGAGCAAAGAATTTTCAGTAACCGCCAGAGGCTGGCCCAATGACAGCAACCGGTGCCCTGCCTTGGTCTGGTGCCCCCGCTCACCTGCTCCACCATCCCGCCACAGCCGATACTCACCATGTTTCATGCTCTGCTGCCTGCTGTCGATGCCCACCATGTTCCACGCGCGCCCCCTGGTGGTCAGTGCACATCATAGAGACTGGTTATTCAGTTGTTCCACCATTCAGTCTATTTGCATATTAAGATTTTATATATATAGATGGATGTTGGATTTTATTAAATGCTTTTTCAGCATCTATTGATATGATCATGTGGTTTTGATCCTTCATTTTTATTAAGTGGTATATCATATTTGTTGATTTACAGATAATGTACCAATTTTGCATTCCTGGAATAAGTCCAACTTGATCATGGTGCACGATCTTTTTAATGTATTGCTGGATATGGTTTGATAATATTTTGTTTAGGATTTTAGTATCTGTGTTCATCAGGTATATTGACATATAATTTCCTTTCTTTGTAGTGTCTTTATTTGGTATTTGAATTAGAATAATGCTGGCTGTGTAAAATTAGCTTGGGAGTCTTTCCTTCTCTTGAATTTTTTTAAATAGTTTGAGAGGGATAGGTGTTAGTTCTTTGAATGTTTGGTAAAATTCCCTTGTGAAGATATCCAGTCCAGAACTTTTGTTTGTTGGGAGTTTTTTTGTTTTGTTTTGTTTTTTTCTGCCTCAATTTCATTTGTTGTAATCTATTTAGATTATCTGATTCTACCTGATTCAGTTTTGGAAGATTGTATGTTTCTAGTAATTTAGCCACTTCACCCATATTGTCCAATTTGTTGGCATAGAGTTGTTTGTAATATTTTCTTACAATCTGTTGTATTTCTTTGGTGTCAGTTGTTAGTTTTTCTCTTTTATTTCTGATTTTATTTATTTGACTCCTCTCTCTTTTTTCTTGGTAAGTCTGGTTAAAGGTTTGTCAATCTTGTTTATTTTTTTGAAAGGAATTCTAAAGACAAAACAGGCAGGTTTAGGGAGTCATAGAGATAAAGAGAGAGGGTCCATGGGAGAGGAATGCATAGATGGGGTCTTGTAGATGCCAAAATGCTTATCTTACTTGTACAGAGGATAAAGGAATGTTGCAAGATAAGGAGAAATAATGAGGGGGGCACCTTGTGGGCTTTGAGCTTTGAAACAAATAACATGTTGCAGAATGACCAATGAGGAAAGCAGTGGGGTCCTAAATTAAGAAAGGATCCAATTAGAAAGGGTCAGGCTCAGACAAAGAACTTCAGCCTTTATAAACCTGGAGACAAAGGGACACGAGACACACATTCGTTTAGACCAGCCATGGGCAAACTATGGCCCACAGGCCAGATCCGGCCCATTCGGCTGTTCTATCCGGCCCGTGGAGCTGAAAGAGCGGAGGGTTCTCTTGCTCTCCCCTCCGCTCCTTTACTTTGAATTTATATTAGTTCACACAAACACTCCATCCATGCTTTTGTTCCGGCCCTCCGGTCCAGTTTAAGAACCCATTGTGGCCCTCGAGTCAAAAAGTTTGGTCACCCCTGGTTTAGACTTTTTCTCATTAGAGAGAGAGAGAGCAGGCTTTTCCCATTTGGGGGCCCCTTCCCAAAGGGGACCCCTCTGCCCAGGTGGAGTTTGTATCTGATTCCAATAAACTTCATTTTTATTAAAGAAGCCTTTTTGTATGCCAGTTTATTCTTCAAACTACATAGGGCAAGAACCCATGAGAAGTCTGCACCCCAAACCCCTCGTTTCATTTTTATAGAACCAACTCTTGGTTTCATTGATCTTTCATATTTATTTAGACTTTGTTTCATTTACTTCCTTCCATCTACTCACTCTGGACTTTGTTGTTGTTCTTTTTCAAGTTCCTTTAAGTGTAAAGTTATTTTAGTTGAGCTTTTTCTTATTTCTTAACATAGGCCTATAATGCTATGAATTTTCCTCTAAGGACTATTTTCACTGTGTCCCACAGATTTTGTGTTGTTGTGTTCTCATTTTCACTTATTTCAATATATCTTTTGATTTATTCCTTGTTCTGTTATTATCCCATTCATTTTTTAAGTATCATGTTATTTAGCCTCCATGTCTTTGTGGGTTTTTCCTTTTTGTCTTGTGATTAATTTTTAGTTTCATACCATTATGGCCAGAGAAGATGCTTGATATGATTTCAATTTTCCTAAACTTAGTGAAACTTGTTTTATGTCCTAACATGTGGTCTATTCTAGAAAATGTTCCATGTGCACTTGAAAAGGATATATATTCTGATGCTTTGGGGTGAAATGCTTTGATGATATCAACTAAATAAATCTATCTGATCTAATGTGCCATATAAGGTAGCTTTTTCTTTGTTGACTTGCTGTCTGGAAAATCTATCCATTGATGTAAATGGGGTGTTAAAATCCCCTATTATGATTGCATTAGTGTCAGTCTCTCAATTTATGTTCCTTAAGATTTGCTTTACATATTTAGGTGCTCCTATGTTGGGTGCATAAATGCTTATATTCTCTATGCTTCCAGGCCATAGTAATAAAAAGAACATGATACTGATGTAAAAACAGACATATAGATTAATGGCACAAAATAGAAAGCCCAGAAGTAAACCCATATCTTTATGATCAATTAATATTTGATAAAGGAGACTAGGACATACAATGGGGAAAATATACTTTATTCAATAAATGGTGTTGGAAAAATTAGACAAATATGTGTAAAAAATTAAGCTAGACCACATTCTTATACCATACACAAGAATAAACTCAAAATAGATTAAAGATGTAAATGTTAGACTCAAAACCATAAAAGTTCTAGAAAAGAATATAGGCAGTAAAATCTCAGCCATTTCTTGTAGCAGCATTTTTTTCTAATATATCTCCTTGGGCAAGGAAAACAAAAGGAAAAATAAACAAATGATGCTATAGCAAACTAAAATGTTTTTTGCACAGCAAAGAAAACCATCAACAAAATGAAAAGACAGCTCACTGAATGGGAGAACATATTCAGCAACAATACATCTGATAAGGTCTTAATATCCAAAATTTATAAGGAAATTATAAAACTCAACACCAAAAAACAAAACAAAACAAACAAACAAAAACAATCCAATTAAGACATTGTCCAAGGACCTGAATTGATACTTCTCCAAAGAGGACATAGAGATGGCTAATAGACATGAAAAGATGCTCAAGGTCACTAATCATCAGAGAAATTCAAATTAAAATCACAGTGAGATATAACCTTACACCTGTCAGAATAGCTATCATCAATAAATCAACAAATGACAAGTGTTGGCCAGGATGTGGAGGGAAGGGAACCCTTGTGCACTGTCAGTGGGAATGCAGATTGTTATAGTCACAGTAGAAAGCAATATGTGGTTACCTCAAAATATTAAAAATGGAACTACTTTACAACCCAGAAATTGTACTTCTGGGAATCTATCCAAAGAAACATACTATTTTTGTAAGAATATATACACTCCTATGTTAACTGCAGCATTATTTACAATAGCCAAGATATGGATGCAGTTCTAGTGTCTATCAGTAAATGAGTGGATAAAAATGCTGTGATACATTTATACAATGGAATACTACTTAGCCATTAAAAAGAAGAAAATATTACCCTTTGTCACTGCATGAGTGGACCTGCAAAGCATTATTCTAAGTGAAATAAGCCAGTCAGAGAGACAAGGACCATATGATTTCATTTGTATCTGCATCTAATGACCAAAATAAACAAAATAAAAATAGATTCAGATATACAGAACAGACTGAAAGCTGTCAGAGGAGAGAGGGGTCAGGGGGCTGGGTGAAGAAGGTTAAAGAATTAAGTAAAACAACAACACATACACACACACAATAAAAAACCAACAACAACTCATAGACACAGACAACAGTATGGTGATTACCAGAAGGAAAGGTCGTTAAGGGGAGGTGGAAGAGGGTAAACGGGGGATAAATATTGATGTAAGGAGACTTATCTTGGAGTAGTGAACACATGATGCAATACATAAATGATTTTTATAGAATTGTACACCTGAAACCTATATAATTTTATTGACCAATGCCACCCTAATAAATTAAATTTTTAAAAATCCATTCCTCACTAAATAAATAAATTAAATAAAGGTCCGTTCATCTTTTAAAAAATAAAATTAAATAAGTGGTTCATTAGCAGCATTTGTATATATGCTGTTAATAAGTAATTTCCAGCAATCCTGAGAAAGAAGAACAAAGTTGGAGGAATCACAATACCAGATATCAAACAATATTACAAAACCACTATTCTCAAAACTGCCTCGTACTGCCATAAGAACAGACATATAGACCAATGGAACAGAACAGAGAACCCAGAAATCAACTCAAGCCATTATGCTCAATTAATATTTAACAAAGGAGGCAAGTGCATACAATGGAGTTAAGACAGTCTCTTCAATAAATGGTGTTGGGAAAATTGGATAGATACATGCAAAAAAAATGAAACTAGACCACCAATTTACACCATACACAAAAATAAACTCAAAATGGATAAAGGACTTAAATGTAAGACAGGAAACCATAAAAATCTTAGAAGAATCCATAGGCAGCAAAATATCAGACGTATGTTGTAGCAACATCTTTACCGATACAGTTCCTAGGGCAATGGAAACTAAGGAGAAAATAAACAAATGGGACTACATCAAAACAAAATGCTTCTGCACAGCAAAAGAAACCATCAACAAAACAACAAGAAAGCCCACTGCATATTTGCCAATGTTATATCTAATAAGGGTTTTATCTCCAAAATTTATCCTTCAAAATTTACAGCTTAACAAAAAGAAGATAAACAATCCAATCAAAAATGGGCAAAAGAACTAAATAGACACTTTTCAAAAGTGGATATACAGAAGGCCAAGAGACATATGAAAACATGCTCAAAGTCACCAATCATCTGAGAAATGCAAATTAAAAGGACAATGAGGTGCCATCTCACACCTGTCAGAATGGCTATTATCAACAAATCAACAAATACAAGTACTGGTGAGGATGTGGAGAAAAAGGAACAGTGCAGCCACTGTGGAAAACAGTATGGAGTTTCCCCAAAAAACTAAAAATGGAACTTCCATTTGACCCAGTGATCCCACTTCTAGGAATATATCCCAAGAAACTAGAAACACCAATCAGAAAGGATATATGCACCCCTATGTTCATAGCAGCACAATTTACAATAGATAAGATTTGGAAACAGCCTAAGTGCCCATCAGCAGATGAGTGGATAAAAAAGCTGTGGTACATCTACACAATGGAATACTATGCTGCTGTAAAAAAGAACTGTTACCATTCGCAACAGCCTGGATGGACTTGGAGAGCTTTATGCTAAGTGAAATAAGCCAGTCAGAGAAAGATAAGTATCACATGATCTCACTCATTTGTGGAATATAATGAACAACATAAATTGATGAACAAAAATAGATCCAGAGACAGAGAAGTATCAAATAGACCATCAAACCTCAGAGGGAAGGCAGGGGATGGGAGGGGGGTAAGAGATCAACCAAAGGACTTGTATGCATGCATATAAGCATAACCAATGGACACAGACAATAGGAGGGTGAGAGCATGTCCTGGGGGATGGGAGTGATCGGGGAGAGGTCAATGGGGGAAACAGGAGACATATGTAATACTTTAAACAATAAAGAATTAAATTTAAAAAAATTAAAAAGAAAAAAAGAAGTAATTTCCATGGGAGACCAATTTATAACTAAGCTGCATGTTGAAAAAGAAATCAGCCCATGTTTGGTGGGGAGTGATGAGAAAAGAGAATGTTCAGAATGTATTAACTTCATGCATCCATTTAAAGCCTGGCTCTACCAGCCCCCCCCTTTTTTATTTTTTAAACTATATTGTTCAAAGTAATTCAAAGGTCCCCTTCCCCCTCCCCCGTTGACGCCTTCATCCTGCTCCTGCCACACACTCCCCAGTCTTCCTCGCAGTATTGTTTGTCCATGGGTTCTGCATATATGCATGTAATTTCTTTGTTTAATCTCTTCTTGTCCCCACCTTCTGAAATTAGTCAGTCCATCCCCTTTTTTAAGACCCCATGTGATCACATTCCACCAATGTCATAGTAAACATACGTGACTATAAGTATATAGTTACTCAGCCTCAGGATTTAGTATCAAGTTTCTCTGGAAAGCAAAGAACAAAGAAAACTATTTTAACAGCTGCACAGCTACTTCTGTAAAATGAAATTTTAAGTAATTTTTAGGAGGACATGATGTCCAGCAGCAACTGTGGTAATCCAAAAGGACATCTGGTGACCTAGCCTTTTTTATATTCTCATACATCCGGATGTGCACTTCTATTTCTTTAGCCATTCTTATGACTCAGCTCTTATTACCTCCTTTCCATGTGTGCATTTTCCTCAGATGATTCATTCATTGCTAACTCAGTATAAAGTTATTTATCCATCTTTAGATTAGAAGCTCCCTAAAAATGTTGCAATCAAGTAAATTAGGCAGCATCCTATAAGGAGCCTATATTGAGCAGAAGTCTCAGATTTCATAGAAGCTTCAGTAAGAATCACATTCCAATTCTGCTTTAAGACTGCACATCCCCATATTTCTCCTATAATATTAATGGGCAGTGGCTCAAGGAATTTTAGCTGATGACTAATTTTATCAATTTCATTGTGATATTTTTCTAAATTTTCTCTCAAAATTATAAATATTCTTAAACCTGTCTGCTAACCAAGCATTCACTATAGACAATGAATTAGATGCTACTCAAATTTTTCTAATAAAAATTATCTCATTATGTAATTTGGCTGCCTATTCTACCACTGCAAATCATTCATTATTCCCAAGATCTTCTTTCAGAGTAGCAAGTGTTTCACTAAAACTTCAATAAAGCACACAAAAGATGGCTGAAAGATAATATAGAATATGTAGACTCTATTCTTTCTCCATCACAATAGCTACTCAGATATTTGAAAGCATCTTTTGTGTCTTTCCTAGGTCTTTTTATCTCCAGACTGAAATTCCCCAGTTCCTTTTATTTTTCTTTATGTGTCAGAGTTTTTAGACACTTCACTGTTCTAAACACATGCTAATTTGTCCATGTCTCTTTTACAGTATGGTGTATAGTATTAGATAAATCATTCCAAGTGTGAACTGCATTGTAGATGAAATGAATAACTTTCTTTATCTGGACATGAGACTTTGATTAAGCAATTTAATTCTGTCATTGGAATATTTTCAGTGTTGACTCCTGCTACACTTGTTATAACCAATACAAACACAATTTTTTTCTATTCAAAGATGCTATTATATCAGTTTTTTTTTTCTTTACCTACACAATTGATTGTTTTATCCCAACTAGTAAAAGGAGTTATCGGCATGTGTCTCTTCAAAATGTCATAATATTGATTTGATTTTTTCATGGATAATGACTTGAAATGTTAAAATCACTGAATCTTAGCTCTTAGAAATTGTTTAGTTGTAGCTATAGAATTAAAATAAAACAAAATGGACAAGATAATATCTATATTCCAGAGTTAATTTATCTTCCTTATACAAATATTCTGTTATTCCTTGATCCTCTACTTCATTCATGCATGAATTAGTATTTCATATTTCATAACTCTAACTAGAGGCCCAGTGCACAAATTTGTGCATGGGTGGGGTCCAGGCGTCTCAGCCTGAATCAGGGTGGACTGGGGCTGGGCCTGTCAGGAGGAAGAGATGGCAGGAGGTTGGCTGGCTGACCCACCCCGATTGGGGCCTGATCAGGGCTGGGCTGGCTGGGGGAAGGGGCCGCAGGCGATTGGCCGGTGGGCCCTGCCCCTGATTGGGGTTGCGGGGGCCAATTGGGGGCAGGGCTGGCCATGGGGAGGGGCTGTGGGTGGTGGGTCGGCCAGCCCTACTCCTAAATAGGGTAAGGGGCGCCAATCAGGGGGCCAGCAGCCTGGGGTAGGAGCCATGGGTGGTTGGCAGGCCAGCACCACCTCCTACTGGGGTGGGGGGTGATCAGGGGCGGGGCAAGCCAAGGGGAGGGGCTGTGGGTGGATCAGGGTGGTAGGGGTCCATCGGAGGCATGGCCAGCCAGGAGGAGAGGCTGCAGGAGTTTGGCCACCCAGGCCCACCCCCTATTGGGGTGGAAGGTGCGATCAGAGTTGGGCTGGCCGAGGGTTAGGGGCTGCGGGCCTATCATGGTGGGGCAGGCTAATTGGGGACAGGGCTGGCCCAGGGGAAGAGAGAGGGTGTTTGACCTTAGGCCTGCTCTTGATCAGTATGGGACAGTATGATCAGGGTCAGGCAGGCAGTGGGGAGGGACTACAAGGTTGGCTAGCTGGCTCCATGCCCTGATCCGGCTGGTTCACTGGCCACAGTGGGCATCATAGTGATGGGTCGTTATGGCTGCTATGGCCGCAGACTTTTTACATATATATAAATTAGTGCGCTGAATTTGGTTACCAGTTATCATCTGGTGTTTACAACATCTCTGGTGCAGACAGCTAAAATGATAGCCAAAGAACTAATCTAAATGGACAGAAACTACACCTGGGAAGGGATGAAGTTTACAAAGAGGTATAGAGAATCCTTTAAGGTGATGGATATATTTATTATCTTGGTTGTGGTGAAAAATTCATAAGTGCATTCTTATGTCAATTTATCATTTGTACCCTATATATGTACACATATAAATATGTGAAAATTATTGTAAACCAGTAATATCCCCATAAAGCTGTTAAAATAAATTATTGAGGAATCCAAAGACCTTCATTCATGTCAATAATATCTATCAATATTACTAAAAAGGTAATTAAATCTGAGAAAGTTTGAAAACATTTGTTACTTGTTTCAAAATAATGTCAGTACTAGCTAGTGTGGCTCAGTTGGTTGGAACATCATCTCATGCATCAAATGGTCATGGGTTCAATTCCCAGTCAGGGCACATACCCAGATTGCAGGTTCTATCCTTAGTTGGGGCATGAGGCAACTGATCAATGTTTCGCTCTCACATAAATGTTTTTCTCTCTCTCTCTCTCCCTTGACTCAATAAATAAATAAATAAATAAATAAATAAATAAATAAATAAATAAATAAAAATTCATTCTTGGGTGAGGTTTAAAAAATAATGACAATAATTTCATTACATGCTAACATTTGATGAAAACAGCTATTTTCCAACATAAAAGTGTTAGTAAAATAGGGATACTACTTTACATTTTTGCAAATGTCTTTTACATCTGATAAGAAAAGGAAACTGGGTTTTCATATGCTTTCACTTCAATCTATTGCTAAATGTTGTACTGATTGATGTATCCCTAGAAAATACAGCCTCACCCAGATGAATAATTAAAAATAAGAGTATTTTAATAGCCTTTTCAGATAATTGCGGATATTCTTGGATGCTATACAAAACTCAACAAGTGGTTATTGCTTAAAGGCACATTGCATTGTAAAAATTAAAATTAAATTAATAAATTTTATATGTTGTTACTTTAAAATCCACAGGATTATACTGCACATTAAATAGACTTAACCCATGGATGAATGTGTGCTATGCTTGTAAATCTGAAAATAATATTGATTCTCTGTGTTCTGCAGTTTTCCCCAAACTAGACCATTTCATTTTACAATATCAAAATGACAAATTCCAGTTTCATCTTGAGAACAAAGAGTGTTTTTTCTCTGTATCACTGTTGTTTTCTTAGTCCTTGAGGTGATGTTCTGATTCAATAAGTTAAAATATACAAGGTCATCCTGCTATGAGTAAATCTCTAACTTACGGTGTTTTTGTCTGTCCTTTTATGGACAAAGACTTTCAATATAAAACATACACTCATAACATTCCTTCCAGGGGGTAGGAGGCCTTCAAGATCTAAATTTCTTTATATATATATATATATATATATATATATATATATATATATATATGCAACATTTTCAACATTTTATTTATTCTACTCAGTTTCCTGAATTCAACTTGTTTGAATTGACTTTCCATATATGTATGTATCCTATTCTGGAAAACTCTACTTTGACCAGAGAAGTCTTACTATCTACAAAGATGAGATTCCTACTCATTATTTGAGGTAAGCTTCCTTGACCATCCAGAACAAGACAGGGGATCCTTTTAGATACCAGCTGATCCTACCATTCCCCTGGTCTTTTTCATGAATTATGGAAAAGACACTACTTCTAGTAGGTTACAGATAGGCACATGGCTTGGCCAGCTGATAGCACCTTATACAATGAAAAACAGGCATGTCTTCCTCTTACTGTACATAGACTCCAAGGAGGCACAGGGCTGGGAAGAAGAACTGGCTAACATTTTAACTACCATTGAATACTCAGCTAGGAGGCCTTGTAAGGGCACAATATACAAAATCCTTTCTAGATGTTCTGATCCTTTCAAAGCACTGAGCCACACCAGCCAGGGATGAAAATATATTTTAATATATGTATCTGACAATTATATTTTATTTAAAGAGCATGTTTTCAAAGAATTGTTATAAACCAGTAAGAAAAAAGACAGTCAACCTAACAGAAAAATAAGGAAGATACTTGAATGGACACTTCAGAAAATGTCTAATCAACATAAAAATAAATTCATTATCATTAATCATCAGAAAAATTAAAAATTAGATAACTTCTCCCTCTCTCTCTCTCTCTCTCTCTCTCTCTCTCTCTCTCTCTCTCTCTCACACACACACACACACACACACACACACACACTAGAATGACTACAAAAACTGTCACTACCAATTGTTAATTAGAACTGAAAGTAATTATATCTCTGATAGTCTGTTTGTACGAGGTGAATTCACCAACCACTACAAAAACTGGTTATGTTTAATAAAGCAGAATATATGTCTATTCCATAAACAAGCATATATATATATATATAACCTCCAATAGAAATGCTTGCATATGTGTACCAAAGGACACATACTGATATGTACATGGAAACACTATTTATAATAGCTTCAAACCTGAAACTGCTTAATGCCTGTTAGTAATAAAATTAATAAATTGTACTATATTTATACAATAAAATTGTAAGCATTAATGAAAATTGATGAACCACTCTTACATATCACTAAATGGATGAATATTACCAACATATGTTGAATGAAATATGCCAAATAAAAATACTGTATAATTATAGTTATATAAATTTTTAAATGGAAAATTAATCTATGGTGTTGGAAGTCAGAGAAAGTAGTTCCCTTTCAACAGTGTAATGACTGAGAAGTGGCACAAGGTGGCATTTTTTTCTGTTTAATTTTTAATTGTGTATTTACTTATTTGTTTGTTTGGAGTGGTTAAATAAAATTGGTAGCATTGTGATATTGATTTAGTTATGTATTTATGGCTTGGGCTATTTTCTGTAAGTATATTATAATACAATACATTGTTTTTAAAGTTATATTCTATATTTGGCTCTTAATCCATGTAGAAAATGTTCTGGTAAGGAAGTTATGCTTGAATCAAATCTTCAAAATCACACAGAATTAATTTATAACAAAGACCACCAAACTTCCTAAGTAAATGACCTGTAGGAAATAGATCTGTTGGTGAAAATTTGGAAGTATTATTTTCAATGAAAACTGGAAATAGAAATGTTCTTACATCCCATTGTGATTTGATAGTTATTATATATATATCCACATAATATTATATAGATGACACTGTGATATGTGACATTGTAGATATATGCCATTTATATAATAATACTATTTTATTGTATTTGGCATAGCACACATACATACTTATAAATACTAATATTTTGAAGATTATCCAAGAGATTATTGAAAGTCACTGATTTTAAAATAAATTATGTTTTGATGAGCATTACAGTACAAAGCTCAATTTCTAAGTAAACAAAAGTGTCAAGTTAGTCTCTTCCCTATCCCTCCTGGGATGTTCAGTGGAACCTTGGTTCTTGAACTTAATTCATTCCGGAAGGCTGTTCGAGAAGTGATTTGTTCAAAACTGAATCATTTTTTCCATTAGAAATAATGGAAATTGAATTCATTTGTTCCAGACCTCCAAATGATTCCCTGTTTTAATCTTTCTTATATACAGTATATGTCTACTGTACTGTTTAATCTATAAATAAACACTTATTTTTAAGAATTTATCAAACCACTCCCTACTAGCCTTAAAGGAACTTTCAACATTAGTTCCATGGGTATTTTTCAGGGGGTCAAATACAGCATCTACACCCTTTCACATACCACTGCTTCCAGAATGCTGTCACTGGCTAACTGCTTTTCCTTTATCCAAATCAACTACAGTTTTTCTGTCTCTTCAATTGCCTATGATAATTGTTTCTTTCACATTCTTAGCAACAGTAGCACTTTGCTGCGATGGCCTGCCTCTTTATGTTTTAAAATTGTGCTAATTGTCCATTTCACCAGCTACAAAAGCCAAAAAGACACAAAAATATTCACAGAACAATTTTCTGAGATGTTAACAAGGTTTGAGGTAAACTGAGTCACATTCTCTCTTTCATTTGAGGCCTGAGAGATGTTTTTTGTCATGTTGATGTATTAGCAGGAACGGGTTGTCAGGTCAAGAACCAAAGTTTTGTTCAACAACGCAGATATTTCTTCTATGAACAACTTGGTGGAGAACCGAATTGTTTGAAATGGGAGACATTCAAGAATCAAGGTTTGACTGTAAATGCTGTGAACACTTGTTTATCCTTCCACCCTTTCTATACATATTTCTCCACAGACTACTCTATACCTTATTAATCCCCCCAAATCTAACAGACAGTACATTTTTATACATTTAGACCTGTTTTATTCATTTTCATGACTACATGAATTCCATCCTATTAATGTACCATAATTGATTTAACTAGTTCTTTATTGATAGCTATTTAGATTTTCCTAAATCTTTTCTATCTCTACTCACTACAATGTATATTTCCATGCATTCATCATTTTACATGAATGAATATAGCTATAAGATAAATTCTTAAAAGTGAAATTGCTCAGTTAAGTGTTATGTGAATTTTTAATTTTGATTGATATTATCACATAGCTGTCCATTAAGCTAGAAGCAATTTATATTCCTGTCAGCCATATATAATTTTAAGCATTTGTGTTTTAGAAAAATATTTCTGTGTGAAATTGGAACATGACAAGGTACAGTGATATGTAGGATGCTGATTCAGAAGCTAGTACAATATAGTCTAGGCAAGTAGGACAAAGGCAGTAAGAAGTGAGAGGAAGTACAGTTTCAAGAAGAATTGAAATAGCAGAGTTGAAAGGCTTGAGATAATGACACCTTTGAGTACTCTATCCATAATGGCCTTAAAAGTATATCTTTCACTAAATCATACAAACTGAAGTCCTAATAATTCAAGAGACATCCAGTCCATTATCACCTCAACCTTTGACTCATCAGCCTTTCAGTGTCTTTTGCCAAATTCTCACTTCATTAAAGTGCTACTAAAATGAATTCTCTTTGTCAAATATTTCTACTATTCTCCATTAAGCCATTAACATGGGCTCTTCTCTCTCAAGACCTTTGGCCTTAAAGGCTACCAAACTTAAAATTCAAGTATTTGGGCTTTATCATTAAAAGCCTAAGAAAAACCTATTTCTAAAACTTCCTCCATGTTTAACTTCTGAATTATATCAGGTTCAGTATTAACAACTCTATATTCTCAGAGAAGAGCAGTCCTCATAGTTTCCTGTGGAGAAACATTTGAATTCTTCTGGAGAAACTGAAATTTATCTAGTAATACTCCCTCCCCAGGTGGCATACCTAGCTGGTTACAATAGAAGAATAGTTAGGGAGCTAGAAAATGAAGTGTGATCCCTGAGAAGGCACACTAAGGACTTAACTACAACTACTTGTCTGTAGAGGACTGCTGTACCAGATACTTTGATTCAGCTTTAGATGCAAACTTCATGCTAACTAGAATATCTCTGAAATCCAAAGCTGGCATAAGTAAAATTGAAAGAAGAGTAGACAAATAAAAACTAAATAAACCTGTCCATTAGAGCAGTCAGGATATTTTCTGCTTTCTAATGGTTAGAGTCGGTTTTATTGTTCCAGGAAGATCATGCGCTGAAAATGTGCTTTTGCTAATTTTGAAGATGTAAAACAAAAAGGTGGCTTCAAGGGATGTGATTGCTCTGTAAGATCATGTGAAGAGATTGGCTGTGTTGCAAGTAGAGTTGCATATCTGCAGATTGTGCTTCCGTTTGAGGAATTTTTTTCCAAGTGTGGATTTAGAATGTGCTATCTCTGAAAATTATAGCAAACCCTTGGGGGAAATTTTTGTAAAAATAATGGCCACAAGATGTCAGCAAAAGAGACCTCAGAGGACTTATGAAAGATGGGAACAGCCAATTAACTTGAGCTTGAAAATAAACTGTACATTGGCAGTAAATTGGGCTTAGCTAAACATTGGACTGTTGCATTGAATTGCTGATGTCCCACACTATTATTATTCAAGATTAAATAATTTGTTTGTCAGAAAAGCGGCTGATGCAGCTCTATGGTATTCTAAGACAATTGTTCTATTGAAGGCATTGGGCCAGAATACATCTCTATGGTTGGGAATAAAATCTTCTTTAAAGGAATTAGAAATACTCATAACAACCATCTTAAGAAGAGGTCAAACTGGGCACAATGAACTTGGTAAATATTAGATTAGTAGAAAAGAAAGACATTGTCTGCCCTACACAGGGTAGAAGAATAGTCATGTTCAAAAACATTCCTTTAAGTATGTGGGAAGCAGAGAAATTAGGAGAGAGGATGATTGGCCATTAGCACACAAATACAGACTTAAAGCTAAATAGGAGCCATCTTGTTAGGAATGTCCTAACAGTAAGTCTAATTTAGGATACTTTGAACTGACATCTAGTACTAGAAATACATTACACCCAATTTTTGCTTCTTTTCTATTATATCTTAATTTTCAATGACCTCAGTGGGAGTTTAAGAGAAAGTTTATGGCCTTGCTTGCGATAAAACAACAAGAGGGAATAAACACATTCAGAGACAGCATACTCATTTGTTCTTTCTGTTAATGTTTGTCACAGCTGCTATATACCAGGCACTATTACAGATAAAATGGACAGATTGCTGAACAAAATAGTCTTGATGAATGAGACAATGTCTCTCATAAAGTTAATATTCCAAAAGTTCCACAAAATAGAGAATGAGAAATTTAAAAGTAAAACAAACACATAATATAAAGAATTTCAGATAGCCCTGACCAGTTTGGCTCAGTGGATAGAGCGTCAGCCTGTGCACTGAAGAGTCCCAGGTTTGATTCCACTCAAGGGCATGTACCTTGGTTGCAGGCACATCCCCAGTGGGAGGGTGTGCAGGAGGCAGCTGATCGATGTTTCTCTCTCATCGATGTTTCTAACTCTCTATTCCTCTCTGCAAAAAATCAATAAAATATATTTTAAAAAAAAAGAATTTCAGATACTAATCCTATATAATAAAGAGCTAATATGCTAATTAGACTGGACAGCAGAACGACCATCCAGACAGCCTTCTGGGCAAAGTCGGGGCTGCAAGGGGCTGGGAGGGCTGAGCCGCTTGCACAAATTTCATGCATTGGGCCTGTAGTTAGTATTATAAGAATAATAAAATTGGAATTAACATAGGGTGTGCATCTATTCTTTCAAATTAGTTTCAAGTTTTTTTAATATATTCCCAGATGTAAAATCAGTGAATCAAAATTTGGTTCCATTTTTAATTTTTGAGGGAAAAAATTGTTTTCCACAGTGGCTGCACCAATCTGCATTCCTACCAACAGTACACAAGGGATCCCTTTTCTCTACAGCCTCACCAGCACTAGTTGTTTGTTGATTTATTGATGATAGCCATTCAGACAGGTAAGTTGTGATATCTCATTGTAGTTTTAATTTGCATCTCTCTGGTGATCATTGACTTTGAACATCTTTTCATATGTCTATTGGTCATCAGTGTTAGATTTTCTCCATTCTGAAAACAGCCCAAATGCCCATCAGTAGATGAGTAGGCAAAAAAGTTGTGGTAAACTTACACAATGGAATACTACTTGGCTGTAAAAAAAGAAGGAAATTTACCTTTTTCGAGAGCATGGATGGACCTGGAGAATATGCTAAGTTAAATAAGCTAGTCAGAGGTAGACAAAAACCATATCATCTCATTTATATGTGAAATCTAATAAACAAAATAATTTAAAAAACAAAATAGAAATATGATAAATACATAGAACAGACTGACAGCTGTCAGAGAGGAAAGGGACTTAGGGGGCTGGGTGAAAACAAAGGTGAGGGTATTATATACATACTAGAGGCCTGGTGCATGAATTCATGCATGGGGGGAGGTCCCCTCAGCCCAGCCTGCACCCTCTTCAATCTGAGACCTCTCAGGGGATGTCTGACGGCAGGTTTAGGCCCGATCCCCGGGATTGGGCCTAAACCGGCAGTCGGACATCCCTCTCACAATCCGGGACCTCTGTCTCCTAACTGCTCACCTGCCTGCCTGCCTGATTGACCCTAGCTGCCCCCCCTGCTGGCCTGGTCACCCCCAACTTCCACCCTCTGCAGGCTTTATTGCCCTCAACTGCTCCACGTGCCAGCCTGGTCGCCCCACGCAGCCTGCTGTTCAGTTGTTTGGTCATCCCTCACTAACCCCCCTGCCAGCCTTGTCGCCCCACACAGCCTGTGTTTGGTCATCCATCCAGTTGTTTCAGTCATGATGGCCCCTGGTTTTTTATATATTAGGACTAGTATATAACACGTAGACACGGACCACAGTATGGTGATAGACCCAGGGAAACAATGGAGGAGGTGGAAGAGGTCAAAGGGAGAATAAACAGTGACAGAAAGAGACTTTACTTTGGGCAATGGGTTCACAATGTGGTGTACAAATAATGTTTTGTTGAATTGTACACTTGAAACCTGTATGATTTTGTTAACCAATGTCACCCCAATAAATTTTTTTAAAAAGAATAATAAAATTAGTTAATATATAGTAAGTTACTGCATGGTGGAGACATTATTTACATAGGCTTGTCAAGGATGGCCGCTCTTAGGAATGATTATTGGACAGAGACCTGAAAGGAGGAGACCTGTGAGGAGCTGAGGAAAAGGACTCCATAGCCTTGAGGCCAAGCAGAGCAGTAATGATGAACCGGTGAGTAGAGCAAGAATTAACAGATCAAAACCAGATATGGAGGTAAAATAGTAACTGAAAAACACATTGCTCTCTAGAATATGGAGGTGCACTCTGGAAATTTTCAGGACAGCGATTTTCAACCAGTGTGCCCCAAGAAAGTTTAAAACATCCAATACCTGACTATTTAGTCAGCGGCACTGATCTCTTTTCCTTTCGATTGTTAAATTAACAAATGACAACAGCCAACGCAACAATAGCTGTCCAGTGTGAATGAATCAAAATAATACCTATTTTTTTTTATCAGACTGGTAAAAATAATATATTTTTTGGTGTGGCACAGAATTCATTTTAGTAATTAGTTAATATGTGCCATGAGATGAAAAAGGTTGAAAATCACTGCTCTAAAAGGTGAATTCATTGGGAAATAATATTTTTAATAGTAAAAAAGATCAGACTTGTAATTATTGAAATGCAATTTTGAGGGAAAAGACCCAGGTCATAGCATTTACACTTACATTGTTTAATAAAGTAAAATAGCTAACTTGTTCTGAATAGACATTAACTTTTGAAGCTAATAATATCCTTTTTCCATGTCACAAGGGGACTCAATCTTCAAACAGGTCCTGAAATCCATTTGGGGTTCTATGTTTTCCAAGCAAGCTGACAGTCCCCATGGTGCCAGGATCACTTGTGACCAATGCTAAGGCAATCAGTACATTCTATTCTTCCAGTGATGGGTGTAGGGATAAGAGTCAGCCCCAAGATTATCCAATCTAATTGAAGTCTGGAGTTTTTCAGGATTTCTGAGGCTGAAAAATGAAGAAGGAAGCATGCAGTGCTGTGCGATGCTAGGAATCATCTTTATATCATGAGTGAAGAAAGTCTAACACAAAGCGGAAAGTCAGAAAAAAAAAGCCTTGTCCTTGAATCTTAAAATTAAATGTCATCTGAGGACAAAGCTGCATCAGATTTTCTATTTATATAAATCAGAAAATTTATCTTACTATTTAAGTCGATTTTTGCCGAGTTTATTTATTGTTACTTCCAACAACAACCACACACAAAAAGTACCATAAATATGCCTATAAAATGAAGACAAGCTTATGGTTCATCAGAATGCAGTGACTGGAAATATTTGTTAAGTGACGTTGGAATTCTTATGAGAAAAGAGGATAGACAAAATCTCAAATCAGATCAGAAGTACACAGAGCTTAATATTATAGCACTTTAATAATATCTCATCTTTAACACCACCATTGATGCCTGTTTTTATATTACCAAAAAAAGTATACTTATGAAGTTTTTGTTTCAAGAAACTTGGAATGTCTTAAAAGCATCTTATCAATCCCCCTCTCTAAAGAACTGAGGTTATAAGTAGACTTGCTCATATTTTACATAAGGCAGGAGCAATTTAAAATTCTCATAATCCCATTTATCTAAAGGTGGAACTACTCACCCCAACAGACTAAATAAAACGTGGCAGTGAGACATGTTGGTCCCGAGTTTCTTTACAGTTCAATTCCTGAGGCAACTAAGTGTATTAAGTCTTTAAGCATTTTAAAATAATTTTTGAATGGAAAAAGCTGGTAGAGAAGAAAGTATCCAATGCTCAATTTGTAATTATTGAAATGCAATTTTGTCATCCTGTTAAGACTTAATTATTGTTATTTTGTATGTAGAAAAATAACAACTAGTATGAAGTCATCAAATAGAAGCAATTTTTGATATGCTATTTTAATATTGATATTAATAATGGTGAATGATAGAATTAATATTGATTGAGCTTATCCACCCATCTCAGCATCGGTATTTCTCCTCACTAATAATACATATTTTCAGAGACCAATTGTCAGAGTTAGAAACACAGTCGGTGGGGAAAAAAATCAACTTTATCCAGTTGAGACAATTCATTAACAAACTGACGATCATTATTTTGCTAGAATGAGCAGATAATGAACATGACTTCCCATAGTTATCTTGTGAGTTTTAGTCTCTTTTTAGTCTCAACACTAAACATTGCACATACATTGGACTTACAATTAGTAAACTCATGCTAAGAGCATTATCATTATTAAATGAATGTATCCTGCCTTCACAGACTGTCACAATATCTGGTGCTATAAGTTAATGACCTTAAATTTTAACAATTCAGTGTCTTCTGTCTAAGCAGTCAAGTGTTCTTTACATATCTTTGTCATACAAATGATAAATGGTGTATCTTCCATTGACTATTCAAGAAACTAAATACATTTTAATTTACTTTTTATAAAATCCCATTAAAATGAAAAAATGATGAATTTTTGTAAAGATAAACTCTTATAGAATGTTTCTGAAAAATGAATCAACTTTAACTCCTAAATGCTTTGTAGATGAATATATGTTACTAAGAAATTCATTTTGGTGTGCACATCTATCAATTGAAGCTGCTAATTGAAATGTCCTGGCCACATAAAGGCACCTTAGATACTGCAAGGTCATGACTCAGAAAAGTTAAATACTATTTCCAGTAAAATTGTCTCCCCAAATTAAAGTCTCAATGGTTTCTCTGATTCAGGAAAAAATAGTATTGAATTATAAATAGTTTTCATAGAAAGTAAAAATTGATATATCTGATTTTAAAATATTACAACCTGTTTTTTTCAATTAATTTTCTTTATTGATTAAGGTATTACATATGTTTCCTTATGTCCCCCATTTCTCCCCTACTCCCCCACTCATGCCCTCACCCCCCTAGTGTCTGTGTCCATTGGTTATGCTTATATGCATGCACACAAGTACTTTGGTTGATCTCTCCCCCTTCCCCCACCCTGCCCTGCCTTCCCTCTGAGGTTTGTCAGTCTGATCGATGCTCCTCTCTCTCTGGATCTGTTTTTGTTCATCAGTTTATGTTGTTTATTATATTCCACAAATGAGTGAGATCATGTGATATTCACCTTTCTCTGACTGACTTATTTTGCTTAGCATAATGCTCTCCAGGTACATCCATATTGTTGCAAATGGTAGGAGTTCCTTCCTTTTTATAGCAGCATAGTATTCCATTGTGTAGATGTACTACAGTTTTCTAATCCACTCATCTGCTCTTGGGCACTTAGGCTGTTTCCAAATCTTAGCTATGGTGAATTGTGCTGCTATGAACATAGGGATGCATATATCCTTTCTGATTGGTGTTTCTAGTTTCTTGGGATATATTCCTAGAAGTAGGATCACTGGGTCAAATGGGAGTTGCATTTTTAGTTTTTTGAGGAACCTCCACACTGTTCTCCACAGTGGCTGCACCAGTCTGCATTCCCACCAGCAGTGAAGAAGGGTTCCTTTTTCTCCACATCCTTGCCAGCACTTGTATTTGTTGATTTGTTGATGGTTGCCGTTCTGACAGGTGTGAGATGGTACCTCATTGTTGTTTTGATTTGCATCTCTGGGATGATTAGTGACTTTGAGCAGGTTTTCATGTGTCTCTTGACCTTCTGTATGTCCTCTTTTGAAAAGTATCTGTTTAGGTCCGTTGTCCATTTTTTGATTGGGTTGTTTATCTTCCTTTTGTTAAGTCATATGAGTTCCCTGTGAATGTTGGACATTAAACCCTTATCAGAGATAACATTGGCAAATATGTTCTCCCATACAGTGGGCCTTGGTGTTTTGTTGATGGCTTCTTTTGCTGTGCAGAAGCTTTTTATTTTCCCATTTGTTTATTTTCTCTTTAGTTTCCATTTCCCTAGGAGCTGTATCGGTGAAGATATTGCTTCAGCATATGTCTGAGATTTTGCTGCCTGTGGCTTCCTCTAAGATTTGTATGGTTTCCTGTCTTACATTTAATTCCTTTATCCATTTTGAGTTTATTTTTGTGTATGGTGTAAGTTGGTGATCTAGTTTCTTTTTTTTTTTTTGCATGTATCTGTCCAATTTTCCTAAAACCATTTATTGAAGAGACTCCCTTGACTCCAATGTATGGTCTTGCCTCCTTACAACCTGGTTTTAAAATTAATTTTTTCAAATATACACCAGTTCCTTTCTAAAATTGCTAAAACATATTAAGGCAATATATAAGCCAGCTTTTTCTGCAAAGGAAATGCAATTAATGGTATAAAAATAGTAAGACAATCTAGAAAAATAATCAACTATGAAAAATAACAGTGTTACCCTAATCTTGAGGACACACTTAGCTAGTAAATAATCTACAAATTAAATGCCTATACTTTTTAATTCATACCATTAATAGCATTCATCCTCAAGTCTTACTCAGGATTTTAAATTTGAACTTGTCAGTTAATAACATTAAATGTAGTTCAATTGAAACATTCCTGAAGTTAGTTTCATTAAGGAATATCAACTTTGTCTAATTACTTTTCCATATGTGATATTCATGAGCATGCACACACACACACACACACAGTAATGTAATCTTCATGATAGAGTTCCTCATCACCTCTTCAATCATGATGTATAGTGATGAAATGAGATTCAGGTTTGGATAGGGATTTGAGAGTGTAGTTGAGTAGAGGATGTAAGGTAAGGCTCAGGTATAGATTGTGATTTCAAGGATGAAGAGGGGGAAGAGGCAGTTTCAATAAAATGGTTGTAGTAAATTATAATACTTAAGGAAAGAAAATTTATACAAGAATTTTAGAGGGTGAAAAAAATAGCAGCGGAATAGACAGACGTGTTCCAAGCCTTGTCCCGGAGCAGAAAGAAAGAACAGCTGAGGGTCGCACTAGGAGTGTTTGTTGGCAAGTTGGGGGACAGCTGAACTCCAGAAGAAGGTGGGAGACTGCTAGACGGGGTTCCCCTGACCTGGCAGCCCCCACTGCGGCTGGGTCCCCTCCCGGAGCTGCGGGCTTGGACGCAGAGTCTGCGCCATCTCGAACCGGAAAGTGGAGCTTATCGGAAGCCTGAGAATCCACAACTGCGGCACCCATGGAACAGGTGCGAGCCCCAGAACAACGCTCCCCAATTGGCGCAAACACAAGGGTTCAGAGGAGCTCTACACTCCACCACGGAAAGGTCAGATTTCGCCTGGGATAAGGTGAGGTCGCTGGTCCCGGAGGAGAGAGGAACGCGCGTTTTGCGGGAGCTGGAGGACCAGGGAAGTCTGTGCCTAGAAAAATCCGTGGCTGTTGGGGCTGGCGTGATCTGTGAATGTGGAAGGGGGTCCTCAGAGCTGCTAACAGAAGGGCTCTCTAAAAAGCAACCCATTTTGATCTGACGTGCAGGGACACCCTAAGAATTTCAAGGGTGTGCTAGACTTACGCGCAGCCATGGAGTGCGCACACTTGGGCTTTTCCGTCTTGAAATACTTGCTTCTGATTACTAAGCCCAATACATAGGATCACCCAGTTGGGGACACCCTGAGAGACTGCAGGGGAAAGTTATTTTTCTGGAACCTGGGGATCAGAGCGGGGAGTAACCATCGGAGAGCCAGCTCTGAGGCAGCCCACTCCCACAAACCGGTAGTGAGTGCCACAGGGAAAGAAGGCTCTAACACTGCCTAGAGAGGCCATAGATAAACCCGGAAGACAATTCAGAAACACTGCCACCCAGGGGCTGAATCACAAATTGACTCTTGTGTAATCAAAAATAAAGGAATACGAATTAAGACACACCGCCTGCTTGAAATCAGGACTGGCTTACATCACTGAAGAGCAGTGGAACGCAGGGAACCGCAATACTGTCCGGACTGAGAATCAGGCGTGCCAAACAGAACAACAGAGGAAGTGAATGACCTTCACTACTCCACATTTTATTTTTATTTTTTATTTTTTTATTTTTTTATTTTCATTTTTTTGCATCTTTTACTCAAGAAACTTTTTTTTTCTTTTTTCCTCACTTGATTTTACCTTTTTAATTATTACATTTTTATTTTCAATCCGTATTATTACTACTGCTATTTTATCTTTTTTAAGTGTCATTTTATTTTCTCTTCATTTTGTTTTGGGATTAATGTTCTACATTCTATTTTTATCTTTCCTTTAGCATCATTTTACTCTATCTCAACTCTACCTTTATTCCATCACTCTCTTCCTCACTTTTCCCTTGTTGGTGTCCTGTTTATCTTACCCCTTTCCTGCTTTAGATTTTCCCTATTCTTTCTGTTTACCCCCTGTTAAAATTTCACCCTACTTATATATCTAATCCAATCCCCTGCTCCAAGTCCATACACACCTCTCTCTTCGCTGTCTTAACTACCCAAAAAATTGTTTTTCTCTCTGTCCTTTTGTTGTTGTTAGCTTGAATGTAGATTATATCGAATTTTTATGCTTTTTTGTGAGATTGTTTTGCTTATTCTTCTTTTGTTTATTTTTTTGTTTGTTTAGTGCTTCTGTTTTCCCTTGCCTCACTCAATATTAGTTGGTGTTGTAGTTTGTATTAATCCCCAAGTACTTGTTGCTGGCATTTGCTGGGATAAGTGATTGTTCTATTGGAGTTTTATCCCCAATATATATAGTCTGTTTCCCTTTCTCTCTTAGTCTCTTTCTTGTCTCTCTTACTTTTTTTTCTTCTTTTTTTTCCCTTTTCCCAATTTCATTTTGACACTCCTTTTTTTCTTCTTCTTCTTCTTTCTTTCTTTTTCCTCTTCTTCTTTCTCTCCTATCCCCTAATTTGCCTTTCTCTGGTGGTCACCTTTATTGGAGGTTATTAATATCGTGAATACATTTCTGTTCAGTGCCTTGTGTGTTGTACCTGGTAGTGCTGTATTTTGTGCCTTTAAATCAACGCAGGAGAGAGAGAACTACATAACCAGACACCCAGAGAAGAGAGACCATGGGGAGACAAAGACAAAGCCCGCATATGAAAGAAAAGCAGGCATCACCAAAAAAGGAAGTAAACGAAATGGAGGCAAGCAACCTTCCAGAGAAACAATTCAGAGAAATGTTCATAAGGTGGCTGAAAAGAATGGAAGACAAATTCGACAATATGAGCAAGAACCAAGAGGAAATGAAGAAGAACCAAGAAGAAATGAAAAATGACATTGCTGCTGTAAAGAACTCAATAGAAAGCATCAAGAGTAGACTAGAAGAAGCAGAGGACTGCATCAGTGAGCTAGAAGACAAGATGGGAAAAAATACCCAAGTAGAGCAACTTCTAGAAAAAAAAATTAAAAGGCAGGAGGAGAGCCTAAGGGAACTTTGGGACAACACGAAACAAAACAACATCCGCATAATAGGGGTTCCAGAAGGAAAGGAAGCTGAGCAAGGAATAGAAAACCTCTTTGAAGAAATAATGACAGAAAATTTCCCTGATATAGAGAAGAAAAAACCCACACAAATCCAAGAAGCTCACAGAGTCCCAAGCAAAACGAACCCCAAAAGACCGACGCCAAGGCACATTATAATTAAATTGGCAAACACCAACGACAAAGTAAGAATCTTAAAAGCGGCCAGAGAGAGACAGAAAGCTACATACAAAGGAACCCCCATCAGACTAGCAACTGATCTCTCAACAGAAACTCATCAGGCCAAAAGGGAATGGAATGAAATATACAAAGTCATGCAAAGGAAGGGTCTGAATCCAAGAATACTGTACCCAGCAAGGCTGTCAATCAAAATTGAAGGTGAAATCAGGAGCTTCACAGACAAAAAAAGACTAAGGGAATTTATTACCACCAAACCAGCAATGCAAGAAATGCTAAAGGGTCTGCTGTAAAAAAAAAAAAAAAAAAAGAAATAGGAAGCGAAGAAGGAACACAGGTGTAAAGAATAGGAATGGCGACAAATAAGTACCTATCAATAATAACTTTAAATGTAAATGGATTAAATGCCCCAATCAAAAGACATAGGGTAATGGATTGGATAAGAAAACATGACCCATATATCTGTTGTCTACAAGAAACCCACCTCAGAAAAAAAGACGCACACAGACTGAGGGTGAAGGGATGGAAAAAGGTTTTCCAGGCAAATGGAACTGAAAAAAAAGCTGGGGTAGCAATACTTATATCTGACAAATTAGATCTCAAACTGAAGGACATAACAAGAGATAAGGAAGGCCACTTCATAATACTAAAGGGAGCAATCCAACAAGAAAAAATAACTCTGGTAAACATATATGCACCCAATACAGGAGCACCCAAATACATAAAAAAACTCCTGGAGGATATCAAGGGAGAGATTGACAGCAATACAATCATAGTAGGAGACTTTAATACCCCACTATCACCATGGGACAAATCCTATAAACAAAAAATCAGCAAAGAAATATCAATCCTAAATGACTCCCTAGACCAGATGGAATTAATTGACATCTTCAGAAGATTTCACCCCAAAGCCACAGAATATACATTCTACTCAAGTGCACATGGGTCATTTCCAAAGATAGACCATATGTTGGGACATAAGCAAAGACTCTTCAAATTCAAGAATATAGAAATCATATCAAGCATCTTCTCAGACCACAGTGAAAACTGGAAATCAACTACAATAAAAACAACCCAAAGAAATCAAACACATGGAGGCTAAACAGCATGCTATTAAACCATGACTGGGTTATCAGAGAGATCAAAGAAGGAATAAAAAACATCATGGCAACAAATGACAATGAAAACACTACAATCCAAAATCTATGGGACACAGCGAAAGCAGTCTTGAGAGGGAAGTTCATAGCTCTACAAGCCTACTGCAGAAAAACAAGAAACAATGGTAATAAATTACCTAACCCTAAAACTCAAAGAGTTAGAAAAAGAGCAACAAGAAAAGCCCAGTGTAAGCAGAAGGAAGGAAATAATAAAGATCAGAGCAGAGATAAATGACATAGAGACCAAAGAAACAATACAAAAGATCAACAAAACCAAGAGCTGGTTCTTTGAAAGGATAAACAAGATTGATGAACCTCTAGCCAGGCTCACCAAGAAGCAAAGAGAGAGGACCCAAATAAACAAAATCAGAAATGAAAGAGGTGAAATAACAACAGATCCCGCCGAAATACAAAGGATTGTTAAAAAATACTATGAACAACTCTATTCCAACAAACTGGACAACCTGGAGGAAATGGACATATTCCTAGAAAAATATAACCTTCCAAAACCCAATCAAGAAGAATCTAAACAGCTCAATATGCCAGTAACTATGGAAGAAATGGAAGCAGTCATCGAAGAGCTTCCGGCAAACAAAAGCCCGGGGCCAGACGGCTTCACAGGGGAGTTTTACCAAACATTCAAGGAAGAACTAAAACCTATCCTCCTCAGACTATTCCAAAAAATTCAAGAGGAAGGAACACTTCCAAGCTCCTTCTGTGAAGCCAGCAACACCCTAATACCAAAACCAGATAAAGACAACACAATGAAAGAGAATTACAGGCCAATATCCCTCATGAATGTAGATGCCAAAATCCTCAACAAAACTCTAGCAAATCGGATCCAGCAGTACATCAGAAAGATCATACACCATGACCAAGTAGGGTTTATCCCAGGAATGCAAGGATGGTACAATATCCGCAAATCAATAAATGTGATACATCACATAAACAAATTGAGAGATAAAAATCACATAGTCATATCAATTGATGCAGAAAAACCATTTGACAAAATCCAACACCCTTTCTTGATAAAAACTCTCAACAAGGTGGGAATAGAAGGATCATACCTCAACATAATAAAAGCTATATATGATAAACCCACAGCTAACATCATACTCAATGGGCAAAAACTAAAACCATTTCCCCTAAGAACAGGAACAAGACAAGGATGCCCACTTTCACCACTCCTGTTTGACATAGTACTGGAAGTATTAGCCATTGCAATTAGATAAGAAGGAGAAATAAAAGGCATCCAAATTGGAAAAGAAGAAGTAAAGCTGTCCTTATTTGCAGATGACATGATATTGTACATAAAAAACCCGAAAGACTCCATCAAAAAACTAACAGACTTAAAAATGAATTCGGCAATGTAGCAGGATACAAAATTAACACCAAGAAATCTATGGCATTTCTATACACCAATAGTGAACTTACAGAAAGAGAGACTAAAAAAGCAATCCCATTTACCATCATACCAAAAAAAATTAAGATACCTAGGAATAAACTTAACCAAGGAGGTAAAAGTCCTACACACGGAAAACTACAGGACACTGAAAAAAGAGATAGAGGAAGATGTAAACAGATGGAAGAATATACCATGTTCATGGATTGGTAGAATCAACATCAAAAAAATGTCCATACTACCCAAAGCAATCTATAGATTCAATGCACTCCCCATTAAAATACCAACAGCATATTTCACAGACCTAGAAAAAACTCTCCAAAAATTCATCTGGAATAAAAAAAGACCCCGAATAGCCACAGCAATCCAGAGAAAGAAGAATAAAGTAGGAGGGATCTCAATACCAGATTTCAATCTGTATTACAAAGCCACTGTCCTCAAAACAGCCTGGTACTGGCACAAGAACAGACATATAGATCAATGGAATAGAATAGAGAATCCAGATATCGACCCAAACCAATATGCAAAATTAATATTTGACAAAGGAGGCATGAGCTTACAATGGAGTCAAGACAGTCTCTTCAATAAATGGTGTTATCAAAATTGGACAGATACGTGCAAAAAAATGAAACTAGATCACCAACTTACACCATACACAAAAATAAACTCAAAATGGATACAGGATTTAAATATAAGATGGGAAACCATAAAAATACTAGAGGAATCCACAGGCAGCAAAATCTCAGACATATGCCAAAAGAACTTTTTCACTGATACTGCCCCTAGGGCAATGGAAGCCAAAGAGAAAATAAACAAATGGGACTACATAAAAATAAAAAGCTTTTGCACAGCAAAAGAAAACATCAACAAAACAACAAGAAACCCCACTGTATGGGAGAACATATTTGCAAATGTTATCACTGATAAAGGTTTAATCTCCAACATCTACGGGCAGCTTATACAACTTAATAAAAGGAAGATAAATGATCCAATAAAAAAATGGGCAATGGACCTAAATAGAATCTTTTCGAAAGAAGACAGAAGGAAGGCCAAGAGACACATGAAAACATGCTCAAAGTCACTTATTATCCGAGAGATGCAAATCAAAACGACAATGCGATACCATCTCACACCTGTCAGAATGGCTATCATCAACAAATCAACAAACGACAAGTGTTGGCGAGGATGCGGAGAAAAAGGAACCCTCGTGCACTGCTGGTGGGAATGCAGACTGGTGCAGCCACTGTGGAGAACAGTATGGAGTTTCCTCAAAAAACTGAAAATGGAACTCCCATTTGACCCAGTAATCCCACTCCTAGGAATATATCCTAAGAAACCAGAAACACCAATCAGAAAGGATATATGCACCCCTTTGTTCATAGCAGCACAATTTACAATAGCTAAGATTTGGAAACAGCCTAGTTGCCCGTCAGCAGATGACTGGATCAGAAAACTATGGTACATCTACACAATGGAATACTATGCTGCCATAAAAAAGAAGGAATTACTACCATTTGTAGGCACCTGGATGGAATTAGAGAACATTATGCTAAGTGAAATAAGCCAGTCAATGAAAGAAAAATACCACATGATCTCACTCATTTGGGGATAATGAAAAACAGTATAAACTGATGAACATAAAGATAGATACAGAGGCAGTAAAGCATCAAACAGACTGTCAAATTACAGCAGTAAGGTTAGGGAGAAGTGGGGGAAAGAAGAGATCAACTGAAGGACTTATATGCATGCATATAAGAGTAACCAACGGATGCAAAACATTGGGGGGTGAGGGCATGTATGGGAGTGGGGTGGGGGGGCAATGGTAAGATATGTACACATATAATACCTTAATAAAAAAATTTAAAAAAAAAGAATTTTAGAAAGCAATTCATTAACTTTAAGTTCTAAATAATCTTAACTCAGTAATTTTGTTTTTGATAATGATTTTAATCCTATCTAATAAAAAGGGAATTTGCTAATTGACCCTCACGCCCTCACAAAGATGGCTGCACCCACAGCCAATAAGGAGGGAAATGCTAATTGACTCCCACGTCCTCCAAGATGGGAGCACCCACAGCCACAAGATGGTGAAGAAGCCCCCAAGCCACTCAGGGCCGATTTGAGGCACAGACAAACCTCGGATGAGAGCTTCCCAGCCACCCAGGGCTGGCCTGAGGCATAGGCAAGCCTTGGATGGCAGCTGCCCAGCCGCCCAGGGAAGCTCAGGTAACCAGGGTTGGCCAAGTCTTGCGCTGCCGGCAGTGGCAGCAGCAGAGGTGTGATGGGGCGTCACTTTCCCCTGAGGGCTCCCAGACTGTGAGAGGGGGCAGGCTGGGCTGAGGGACCCCACCTCCAATGCATGAATTTTCATGCACCAGGCCGCTAGTAAAATATATAAAGACTATAAGTGATAGGAGATCAACTGTATAAAATGAAAATGCTCTTTGTTGTGACATTTATATTGACAGATGTTATAAACCAGGGGTCCTCAAACTTTTTAAACAGGGGGCCAGTTCACTCTCCCTCAGACCATTGGAGGGCCCGACTATAGTTTTTTTAAATAAACTATGAACAAATTCCTATGCACACTGCACATATCTTATTTTGAAGTAAAAAAGCAAAACGGGAACAAATACAATATTTAAAATGAAGAACAAGTACAGTTAAGTCAACAAAGTTACCAGTATTTCAATGGGAACTATGGGCCTGCTTTTAGCTAATGAGATGGTCAATGTCCAGTTCCATATTTGTCACTGCTAGTAGTAACAAGTGATGCAAGTGTGCATCAGTTAGTCTAGATCTGGTTGGAGATTTCAGATGTTTCATTCTGGAAGAAGTCTGTTCACAGACATAAGTGCTGCCAAAGATGGTTGCCATTTTGAGTGCATGGTTCCTGAGATTAGGATATGTCTCAGAGGAGAGAGATGCATAGAAATTAGGAAGGCTGCTTGACTTGAATGCGTCTTTCAGAGAGTCACAATTCTGCAGTTCAGCCAGTTCCATTGGTAAATTGTATCCACATTTTCAATGTCAATAGAAAATGGGTTATGGAAAAGCTGTATGTCCTGTTCATGGAGATGAAACTCTTTAAATCTAAATTGGAACTCCTTTTGCAACTTTTCCAGTGAATCCACACATATTTTGTTTGGGAATGTAACCAATGGTTTTTCCGCTAACAGATTTTGAGTTGTGGGGAGATGGCAGAAATTTTCCTCCTTCACTTGTTTGATGGGAGGCCTAATTTTACTTCAAATGCTTTCACATGTGATTGCATATCACAGATGAGCTTCCCCTTTCCTTGAAGTTGCACATTGAAACTGTTGAATAGCTCTGTTACATCTGTCAGAAAGGCAAGGTGCCATTTCCATTCTGCATCATTGAGCTCTGGTACTTCTTTGTTTTTTGAAAGCAGAAAAGCTGTAACAAGTCATAGAAATGTTTCAAAACTCTCCCTCGACTAAGCCAATGGACTTCTGTGTGGTACAGAATATCTTCATAGGCAACATTTAGCTCAGACAGAAATTCCTGAAATTGTCTGTGGTTTAGTGCATTAGCTCTAATGAAGTTAACACAAGATACCACAATTTTCATAACAGAGTCCCACTTCAGTAATTTACTACACAGTGCTTGTTGGTGGATGAGGCAGTGTATGGCTATTGGATGAGAATGGTTATGTTTGTCCATCTCTTGGTTAATGCGAGCAATTACTCCTTTCTTAGACCCCACCACGCTAGGAGTACCATCAGTTGTCACACTGGCTAGTTTAGCCCAGTCCAGCTCCAAACCATTCACAGTTTGGCAACCTTTTCATAGATATCCTTTCCTGTAGTTGTTCCTTTGATGCTTTGCAGTGCAGCAAGCTCTTCTGTGACTTCGAAATAGTCATTCGTCCCACGAATAAAAATTAGAAGTTGTGCAGAATCACGAACATCATTACTTTCATCGAGTGCCAAGGAAAAATAGGAAAGTTTTTTTGTGGAGTTTTGCAAATGCTGATGCAAATTATCTCCCATTTCTTCAATACTTCGTGTAATTGTAGGTCCTGAAAGACTCACTGTACTAAATAAATCGGCCTTCTCTGGACACATCTCTTTGGCAACAGAAAGAAGGCATTCTTTAACAAGTTCTCCCTCCATGAATGGTCTGCCAGTGCATGCTATTAGCTTGGCAACTTGAAAACTTGCTCGCAGTGATGAAATATTTAGCTGCTTCTGCTTCACAAAAGTATTTTGCTGAGTTGTCAATGTATTTTTCAGTTTTAATATTTTATCTTTTCTAACTTCTCTGACCAAACAATCATATTTATCTTTATGTTGAGTTTGATAGTGTCGACGCAAATTGCATTCTTTGAACACAAACACTATTATGGCATATCAAACACATAGCTCTTTCCTTGTACTGCATGAAAAAGTAATCATAAGTCCACTGTTCTTTGAATATCCTACACTCCGAGTCAATTTTTCTCTTTCTTGATATCATTGTTTCCTAGGGATTCCAAATTGCTATTAGTAAAATACCAATATATATATACAGTGCTACAAAAACAATATACCAGCAATAACTTTGCCCACACAGAGACATATAGACTGCACTGCCCATCAATGCTGTCTGATCAGTGTCCATCAATGCAGCCTTGCCAGTCCACATCATTTCAGCCTCACCAGTGCCCATATTGGTGGAACTCCACTTTTACCTCAGGCTCACACTGGTGCAGTGCAGGAACCGGCACGATTACAGAACCGGTTCCTCCACCACCTTTCCAGTTCACACTACCCTGTGTGAACCGCACTGCGATCTGTGAACTCACACAGGAATCTGGTCGCATGGGTGAGAAGACCCATGCAATCAGATTCCACTGCAGGAAAAAAGAAGGCACGTATGCCTTTTTTCTTCCAAATCTAATGCGAGTTCAGCCATACAAGCGTATGGCTGAACTCGCACTGCTCAGAGATTGCAACAGTGTGAACCGGGGCTTACACAGCACACAACATACAACATCATACACAACTGAATAGCAATCAAAATATAAATGCACTTACTGTCAATTAAATTGGGTTTCCTACTCCTCGGCTGTCTGCAGAGCCGATTAAGTTCCCATGGGGCCCTAGGCAGATTACCAGTTTGGGGCCCCCATGCGATAACACTGATCACTGACCATTTGCATTAACACTGACCGCTGACCATTTGTGATAACACTGACCGCTGACAATTTGCATTAATACTGAGCGCTGACCATTTGCATTAACACTGAGCACTTACAATTATCATTACCACTGAGCACTTACTATTTGCATTACCTCTGAGCACTGACAATTTGCATTACCACTGAGTACTGACTATTTGCATTACCTCTGAGCGCTGACCATTTGCATTACCTCTGAGCACTGACAATTTGCATTAGCACTGAGCACTGACTATGCGTTATCACTGTGATGCAACCCCCCTAGAAACCACCCCCAACCAACTAACCAACTTTAAAAAAAAAGGCTCTCCTAACTTCAAAAAAGGCGCCCCCTATCTGCAAAAAAAAGACCTTCTAATTTCAGAAAAAAAAAGGCCCCCCTTAAGTGCAAAAAAAAGGCCCTACTAACTGCAAAATAAAAAAAAAAAAATAGACCTCCTAACTTCAAAAAAAAAAAAAAAAAAATCCTAACTTGTTCTTACCTCAGTCCTCAGGCAGCAGCAGGCTCTGCACAGGCAAGCTCGTGACTCATCAGATCACACCCGAGACTGAGAGGAGGAGTTGAGAGACAGAGAGAAGAAGGGGAGTCGGAGAGTGCGGCGCACATTCCACACATGCGTGCTGCGGGCCCGGGACGAGTCGACTGCTAAGCAGGACAGGCAGTGGTGGCAAAAACACCCAGCAGGCCGGATAAATGTCCTCGGCGGGCCGCATGTGGCCCATGGGCTGTAGTTTGACGACCCCTGTTATAAACAATAAAAAAATTCCAACAATATGCAATTAGCTTATTAATTTCAGATGCACCTACTTAATGAAATTTTTCTCATTGATTTATTTATTTAGCAAGAGCTTATTGTCCTCACTATTTCAGGAAATGTCTTAAATGTTAAGAGGTAAAGTGGTATAACATTATTCATGGTTCCTGTTTTGTTGGAAGTAACTACATATCATTCACCATCAATTATAATAATCTTGAAGGCTGTACAAGTACATGGAACAATTGTTATAAATTATTCAATATTGACTTTAAAGTATTTACATGTAAGTTACAAATATAATACAGAGCATTCTCATGCATCTTTCAGCTGATGAACATTTTAAATAACCAAATTCCAACTGTCAAAGCCAGGAAATTGAATGTAATACCTAGGAATATATTAAACCAAGAAGGTGAAAGACTTTTGCACTGAAAACTATAAAACATTAATGAAAAACATGAAGATGCAAGTAAAATATACAAATAATGCTCATGAATTAGCAGAATTAACATCAATAAGATGTTTATACTACAATTTACAGATCCAATAGAATTCATATCAAAATTCCAATGGTATTTTTTTCACATAATTCAAACAAACAATTCTAAAATTTGTATAAAACCATACACAAAAAAATCCAAATAGCCAAAGCAATTGTAGGAAAAAAAAAAAAAAAAAAGAACAAAGCTGGAGACATACAGCCCATGATTTCAAACTTATATTACAAAGCTGTAATAATCAAAACAATATTGTATTGGTATAAAGTCAGATCAATGAACAGAATAGAGAACCAGAAATAAACTCACACATATATGGTAAAATAATTTATAATAAAGCAGCCAAGAATACAAAATGGGGAAAGAATACACTATGTCAAGGAGCTTCCCACCTATAGGAGAAATATAGGTGGAAACCTCCTTGACATTGGTGCTGGTATATGATTTTTTAATATGACACCAAGAGCGAAGGTAACAAAAGCAAATTAACAAGTGGGACTATGACAATCTAAATAGTTTCTCAAAAGCAAAGGAAACCATCAACAAAATAAAAATTATAACTCAATTAAAAAACAGAAAAATGACATTAACATGATACTATTAACTAAACTACAGATCTGACTTAGATTTCTCTAGGTTTCATAGTCATTCTTTGTGTGTGTATAGTTACATACAATTTTGTCACATGTATAGATTTGTAACCACCACCACAACCAGTATACATTAATATTTCCTCATTCCACACAAAATTCCTCTTGTTACACTCTTATTGTCACATTTTCCCCAAATCCTAACCTTTGACCATCACTGATATGTTCTTCATTATTTTATGATTTTTAGAATGCTATAGAAGTGGAATCATACAGTAAGTAATCTTTTCAAACTGGATTTTTTTTTTCATTCAGCGCAATACCCTTGAGATCCACCCAAATTGTTACATGTCCCAATAGTTTGTTCTTTTTTATTACTGAATACCATTCTTTTTATAGATATATCAGAGTTTGTTTACACATTTATCTATAGAATACTTAATAACTGACATTTAATAATATTAAAGTAAGATATATGTGTTTATTTTAAAATTATAAGAGTACATGTGTTTCCTTAAATCCTCAACTCCTAGCAAGATTACTAGGTTAATAAGTGTTTATTAGTTTAATTGACTTCCAGAAAAGAAAAATGAAAAAAGTAGATTAATTCATTTTGTGAAGCAATATATAGTGACTAATGTAATAATTTCATTTTTATAGAGCTCTTTTTTGAAAAGGCCATGGAATGTAGAACCTAAATATTAAGCTTTCAACTCTACCTATTTGTTACTAGAGGCCCAGTGCACGAATTTGTGCATGGGTGGGTCCGGCCAACCAGGCCCCAATAGGCGGATTGGGGTGGGGCCTGTCAGGAGGAGGAGACGGTGGGAGGTTGGCCGGCCAGCTTGCCCTGATTGGGCCTAAACCGGCAGTCAGACATCCCCCAAGAGGTCCCAGATTGGAGAGGGTGCAGACTGGGCTAAGGGACACCCCCACCCCATACATGAATTTCATGCACCGGGCCTCTAGTTAGTATATATTATAAGATAAAAATATATATGTAAAATATATACTTTACATTGTAAAGCCATTGTCTATGCTTAAAAATCACTTCTCACTTATGTCTCATTTTAACAATAATCATCTAAGAATGTCATTATTGTTCCCACATTTCTAACAGAATACTGAGACTTAAACTGATGAAGTGATTTACCAATATTGCACAGATAGTGAGTGTTGAATTTAGTTCTAACAATAATGTTTTCTTCTCAGAGTGCTGTGCTTTTTGTACTACATCATATGCATAAATACAGTTCATGGGTAATAAGTATACTATTGCACCATATTAATGCACTTTAAAACTACATTTGCATAAGTAGTAGTTGTAAGTACACAGGCCTAAAAGGATTATAAAGATGTTAAAAATTATTTGGTACTTGACAAACATAAACTGGGACAAACACATTTTTTATCAAAGGAAAAGATTGTCAAATAGCTAAACATTGAATGGAACACTGCCATTGATATTTCCAATATTTGGTTGCTATGAAGGACATTGAATTTCTCTGTAATACAAGTATAGCCCAGGGGTGCTATATTTAAGACTACATCGGCATTTCTATTAAAATCCCAGCTTTTCAAGGGTTTATGTATAAGCTATAAAAATTCTATTTGAAAGAAAGGCAGAATTGAAAGTGTCCATAGAGATTGTTTATTTTTCCCTTTCAGGTAAAATCAGCCTACCTGTTTGTTTTCCGCATGGGATTCAAACACTTTAGCAGAATGGGAATTTTAGGTAACTATTAAGGTACACCAGCTGTTTAGGTGTGCCAGCACTTTCCCAATCTGAGAAAACGTTAGCTGGTCAAACTGTCTGAAGGTTTAGCTATTCTACATTCTGTTCTTATCTATCTGAAAAGCTTTTTATTACTACTAGCTGTCTCTAGACCCAGAATATTTTGAATCATTATGTCAACCATTTATATTGAACAAAGAAATAAAATGTTAGATTTTCCATGTTATTGAGAAAACCCTATGGTTTACATTTTTTAAAGGGTGACATGAGCCAGTCAGCTATCACACAGATCCATATGAATTTAAAAACTCAGTCTTTGTAATTCTTTTCCTATTATTCAATTACATATGTCTTTATTGAACCCTATCATTCTCTGCTTAGAATAATTTTATTACTGTGGGAGATAAAGAGTACTCCTGGAGATGGTTCTGTCCTCCAAGAACTAGCAATTTCATAGGGGAGATAAGATAAACCCATAAAGCAGTGTGATTCAAATGCATAATTGTAATCATTGTGAAGCATTCCCTAAGAACATAGCTGAAAAATTGTGTGCTCCTGAAACAATTTAGCTACTGCTTCACTTATTTAAGGACTTTGTGACTGAAAAAATATGACACAATTGTGTACATAGGAACATTAGGAAACTGTTAGGGAGTTGTTGATCAAACAGTTTTCTTAAGTATAACACAGGAATTAGATCAGTGTTTTTAAACTTAAACTGGACTGTGACATCTCCTTTAGTAGTTATGAAATCAGTTAAATGGGTCACACCAGCATTCTTTTACAAAATGAAAGAGTATAAAATAGGAAATATCAAAGTGTGTCACATAGTGAGGCTAAGGGTTTTTTCATGAAACTTTTCTAAGTTGTATGTTTATGTATTTTTGTATGTAATCCACCATAAGATATATTTCTTTCTGTGGGTCATAATAAATAAAGTTTAAATTAGAACTAATTTCATTCTACCTCTTAAGGTCTATAGTTTTAAAACTGTCTCAGATTTCATCAGGCTATAGCAACACTGTATCATATTAAATATTAATTCCCACTGGCTTTAAGCTTTCATCATTTTAAGCAAGAAATGCATCCCTTTTAAAATCCCTGTACTCCCAATCTGTTATTGTAGAGAATATGAAGGTTGTTGGTATCTCACATGTATAATTCTTTCAAGCATAGTTTTTCTACGCTGGCATTCTTTTCTAGGCATTGAGCCATATCTGTCTTGAGACTCATTACCAGTCCACGAAATCTCTGCAAATCTGTACTTTGTACATGCTATCATGTTGACCCTGAAACACCAACACTAATTCCTGGGGACTCAGTGCAGTTAATGCATTATTTCAACTTCTAGCTTCAGTCTTTTTTTTTTTTTTTTTAACCAGAGATCAAAATGTATCCAACTGGCTGGTACAGCAGTGGATGCTGCCCCATTATTTTTATACCAGAGGCCCGATGCATGAAATTCGTGCAAGAGTAGCCTTCCTTCCCCTGGCTGCTGGCACCAGCTTCCCTCTGACACCTGGGACCCGGGCTTCCCTCTGGCCACCAGCAGGCACCTGGGACCTGGGCTTCCCTCACAGCCCCGGCTTCGTCCGGAAGGACTAGTCACTATCATGCACACTGACCACCAGGGGCAGTCTAATTAGCATATTACACTTTTATTATTATAGACTTTGTCACTTTACTCTTCTTTCTATTAAGAATTCCTGAAGAGTTCTTTTGTCTTCCTCCAGCCAAAAGATAACAATCCTTTGTGTAGATCTTTTTCTTATTTGCTGTTGTTCTTTAAACTCTTTCCTGGCTGTGCTATATATTATAAAAGTCTTCAGGTACATGCATTATATTTCCCATGTCCCTTTGACAGCTGGATTTTTTATGAGGTCTTATCATCCTATATAACAAAAGCCTAATATGCTAAGTGTCCAGTTGTCCGGTCGTCCATTCAACCAATCGAAGTGTAATATGCTAATGATATGCTAAGGCCGCTCAGCTGCTCACTATGATGTGCACTGACCACCAGGGGGCAGTCAACCAGTCAACCAGTCGCTATGACTGACCACCAGGGGGCAGATGCTTTAATAGGTAGGTTAGCTTGCTGCTGGGGTCCAGCCGATCGGGACTGAGCAAGACAGCTGGACACGCCCTGGAGCCCTCCCACAGTCCCTCTCAGGCTGGCCAACCTCCCGTGTTCCTCCCCAGCCCCAATAGTGCACCGGTGGGGTCCCTCGGCCTGGCCTGTGCCCTCTCGCAATCTGGGATGCCTCAGGGGATGTAGGAGAGCCGGTTTAAGCCCATTCCCACAGGCCAGGCCGAGGGACCCCAGTGATGCATGAATTTGTGCACTGGGCCTCTAGTTAGATGAAACAGGATATTAGAAAGTGGGAGGAAGAGAGAATCTTCCTACTTCTGGCTCCTTGAATTCGGTAGCTGTTAAAGATTGCTAGAGATGCAGAGAGAGGCTGAATCCTGACTAATACAAGTTAAATATTTCCCAGAAGAATCTGGTTCCAACTCTGGTTTAGCCCATGAAATAACAGCAGAAAATATTTGCCTTGGTTATATGAGTAGCTTTAGCAACATATTCATTCCCCAAAGGTACTTGAAGTAGACTGAGATCTTTTTAAATAAAATCTAGTCCCTCTTACTACCAAATAGAGACTTTGCTATATAGAAGTGGGCACGGCCACCTGATTTCTTTTGGTTCATGTGATAGCATTAAAGTAATGAGCCTAGGCCTTAGGGGCACCCACATATTTCTGTGAAACCCTCGGGGAGCTCATGGGTGTTACCGGAATAAAGTCATGCCCATGTTACCGGAATAAAGTCATGGCTTCAGCTCCTATAGCTCAGGAACTCAGAGTGAACATGCATGAAACAGAACCGTCCCAAATACATGTGCACCTGCAGCATGAAGTGGAATTGCCTCTGTCAGTCCACGGGCATGTGAGCATGAGAATAAAAGCTGTCATTTGCCATTGAGGTTTTGCAATTGGTTGATAGGTAGACAATGCTACCAATTGCGAAGGTTTCTACCACCTTTTAGCTTTTCCTACCTTGTTGACTTCTCTCTATGTATTTGCTGACATAGATAACCCCTGCAATCAATATTTGTATAACCATGACCTAACCATTCAGACTTGTGACATGCTACACAACATCGGGTGGTTTCACTTAGAGCCTTAAGAAATGAAAATGTGCTTAACTTTTCAGGACTTGGATAACACTTTTAAGAAATAATAAGATCCTGCTTAAACTAAAAATTTGTTAACCTTTATTTGTTTATTTATTCATTTATCATTATTTCAAATATGGGGGATGCAGCAGCAAATCAAATGAAGTTCACTGTTCTCATTCTAGGGGTGAAGACAGACTGCAAAAAATAAACTAATAAATCTATAATTAACATATTGCTATAGGCTGTTTTAGGCAGGGTAATCAGGGAAGAACTTTGACCTACTACTACAGTTGTAGTAAACACAAACAGGACCTATACTAATTTTAGTATTTATATATAAAATATTGTTAATGTATGTATAATTAAGATACATATCTTAATTAGTTTACTGGTGAAGTTCAGAAAAAAAGTATTTTTTGCTTCATTCAACAATAATTTTGTTAAAAGAATTCCTGTGTCTTTCAAGAGTACCTGATGACAAAAAAGGTTAGCATTTATTAGAAAATTACAAAGGATATCCTTTAGAAGCCAACAATGAGAACTGCACCCAGATATGTCAAGTGATTGAAACTAAAAGTTAGAAAAGTACCCAAAAAACTATCTTCTCCATTTCTTCCCCCCCCCCCCGAAGCTATATTGTTTCTTTGTTTCTGCTTTGTGTTTTGCTTGATAAGAGCCTTTTTTATTCTTTCCTTTGCAAACTGACTTTCTCTAATTGCACATGACCTAACATGGCTACTTCAGCCCCAAATTTATGGTATATAAAGATAACTGGTAATGTTCCCTAATTTCAAATTGGCAGTAAAGGGAATATTATTGGCCTTGCCTAAGCTCAAAATGTCTGTATATCAGTGATTCTCAGTGTGGTCCCTATACCTGTAATAGCAGCATCACCTGAGAATCTGTTAAAGATGCAAATTCTTACTTCTAGCCCACTTAATTAGAACCCCTGTGGTCAGAGGTAGGAGTATATGTCTTTACAACCCTTTCAGATGACTCTGATCTATGTTAAACTTTGAGAATCACTGTTCTATTTTGTCTCCCACATTGATAAAATTAACTCTAGTAGATTGCTTGGTTTTCATAATAAATATATTCATGTTTATGGCCCATGGTAAGGAGTGGGAAATGGGTGTTAAAAAATATGTGGGTGCCCCATAAAGCCTAGGCTCATTGCTTTAATGCTATCACATGAACCAAAAGAAATCAGGTGGCCATGCCCACTTCTATATAGCAAAGTCTCTATTTGGAAGTAAGAGGGAATGGATTTTATTTAAAAAGATCTCAATCTACTTCAAGTACCTTTGGGGAATGAATATGTTACCAAAGCTACTAATATAACCAAGGCAAATATTTTCTGCTGTTATTTCATGGGCTAAACCAGAGTTGGAACCAGATTCTTCTGGGAAATATTTAACTTGTATTAGTCAGGATTCAGCCTCTCTCTGCATCTCTAGCAATCTTTAACAGCTACCAAATTCAAGTGGCGGTTACGACCGAATGGACCAGAACAATCGGTTGACCAGTCACTGTGATGCTCACTGACCACCAAGGGGCAGACCCTCAATGCAGGGCTACCCCCTGATGGTCAGTGGGCTCCCACAGCAGGAGCACCACTCAGCCAGAGCCAGGCTCACAGCTGGCTGGCGAGCACAGCTGCGGTGGCAGGAGCCTCCCCTACCTTCCCTACCGAGCAGCTGCAGCAGCTGCAGGTGCAGAGGGGTTAGGGTGAGCGGGAGCAGTGGCGCGCTCAGCCCCGGCTCAGGCTCCTTCCCAGCTGCCTGCTGCTTAGTGCACTGCTACATCCCTCATACCCCGTAAGCCTGCAGTTACAATCTCTGGAGAATGGTTGAAGCACGGACACCCGGAGTAACCAGGATGAGCCTGATATTGCCGCCAGGCTCCTGGAACTCTGCCTTGGGCATCAAAAACAAATCTCATCCCTTACTTTGCCCTGGAGCTATAGAGGAAGGCAGCAATATAACAGTGGCCACAAGCAGTGACTGACAATCAGGGTAAAAGTCCAAGAGAGATGGATCTGAAGGGTGGGGGCATGGGCAACAGAGCACCCCTACCTCCCAAGATCCCCAACTTTGTATTGTTCACCCTGGAACATCTCTTATCTGGCTCCAAGTGGTGGAAAGGATCCAGCACAGCCCACGACATCCACTGGGGACCTCCCGGCCCGCAAGGCACGACCCTGGCCACAGAAGGAACACTTGGAAATATTTTTTCAGAAAGCTGCTGGGAGGAGGACAGACTCCCCACATGCCTTCCTGGTGACTCACAGGGATGTGGAAACTCCCCAGGCATGCAGGCACAGGCTCCCGATTTCCTTTCAATGTGCATGAATCCATGCACCGAGCCACTAATTTTCAATAAAATAGAAAAAGGAAACATGGAATAGAGAAGAAATGATTATGCATAGGTTTCTTTCTATCTGAAAATTGGGTTACTTTTATCAATATAAATTGCTTTGATTAAATATAAAAATATATTTTTGCTATTTAAGTAAGTCATAATTTGGAACACAAAAGAAACATGTGTTATTATTTTTTCATATGGATTAGTTCCAAAAAAACATTTTGAAAAACAGTTATATGGTTCCTAATAAAAAAAGTATGTTGGGGAGCACAAGAGACTTGGTTGGAAAGTTGTAAGGAGGGCATTCTGATAAAAGGGAAGTGTGTAGAAGGCCACCTGCCCTGTTCATTGGAATATTCCAACTTAGGGGAGTGTCAAAGGCAGCACCCCTAATTATTCTTTGACAAACAAATATGTGTATATGCAGAACCCTGGGTTTTTACTAGAATCCTTATGCTTAATCCCTGGATGCTCTTGCCTAGCGGACAATGTAAACATACATGTCCTCCCAAGTTACTCACCCTACTGATTGTATCTAAAGATAAAAACTCCAATAAGAGGCTAACATGAGGCAGGCAATTGAGTCTGCCCTGGCTCCCAGAGACAGGGGCCCCTTAGCCCTCTCTTTCACAGTCAAACTGTGTTTGAGTAATCTGTTCATCTATCATTCAGGGGCTGCTGGTCAGCCCCAGCAAAAGTAGAGTATTTGAATCTTTCCTACATTGAGTTTTAGATTTTAAAATAGTGTAAATATTATTTTTAGAGCAGATTGAAAGCTAAATAACTCCATAGGAATTTTAACACAATATAGTTCATAAATATTAAATAAAGCTATTTGACATTCATAAGTCTTTTCTCTGACACCCTTACAAGCTTTGTTAATATTAAATTCATAAAGGCAGCAATGAGATTTAAAAGCATTACTTGTTCTGACTCTTTTCCAGTAAAAGTATGAATAAAGGCTTTGGTATTTGGGTATATCACAGCAGAAAGAGAAGAGAAAATTCTTGTGACTTAATAACCACTATTTACTCTGAAGAAGTAGAAATCACAGGAAATCCTCACTACTGTAAATCACAGAAAATCCTCACTACCATAATACTATCCAAGGCAATAAACAAAGAAAACTATAAGATATGTCCTTTGTCCCTCGAGATTACAATCTGTGAACATTTATTTTGCCTTAAAGAAACTGATTTAAGTGACCCAGGGCAGAGCAGAATTCACACATACCTTTCCAAGCAGTGAACATGTGGCTGAAACAGAAATGGAAAAGACATTTTATAGCAGTGTAAATGCAAACCTTCCAAGGGTGGGAGCATTGATCTGTTTACTTGTGTTAAACACTAAAGGCCACAAAATAACTTCCTTGATTTCTGTTCAGATTCTTTTTGCTGCAGTTCACTACCTTTCCTTCTGTTTTCTCTCTAACTTTCAACTGCCTAAAGAAATCATAGGAAGTGAGACAAAAATACAGTTGTTTTAGGAATAATAGAGGCAAATAAAACACCAAGAGACCAATTTCAAGCAGAAGGCAACATCGAAAGAACATTCTGATGGTAGAAACAGGGAGAAAAATAAGACAAGATCTGGCCATATTTTAATGATGGCATCAAGGTGCATAAAGAAAGCAGTGAGAATTAGAAGGTGCTTGAAAAAAATGAAAACTATAGAGTGAAGTTAGTGAGCTTTTGTTTTTAAATACTATGTCATATTGAATACATACAAAAATACGTACATTAAGAAACACAGCTGAACCCATCCACCAATAACATAAAACTATGACATTACATACCTGTGTACTCTTTCTTGATTTTAATACTATCCTGTTTTTTGTCATAATTTCTTTTATTAAAATACTAGAGGCCAGGTGCATGAAAATTCATGCACCGGAGGGGGCATCCCTCAGCCCCTCAGTCCCTCATCCCATGGAGGGGATGCTGTGAGGGCACAATGGGAGGTGAGGCTGCAGGTTCCATTCTGGGTTGGGGCTTGGCCCTAGAACGGGGCATGTGGGAGGAGGGAGGGATCAGCCATGGCCATAGAGGAAGGTGTGCAGGCTGCGTGCCTGTGGGCTCTGCTCTGCAGTGTTTGCATGGGGTCAGCTTCGGCATCCAGAAGGTCCAGCCGGAGCCCCGGGGCCACCACTGGGGGCACGCCCCCAGCCCGGCAGCCCCAGGTTGTGTCCACTGGGCTGGCGGCCACAGCACAGCTCAGGGCATGCCCCCCGCCCAGCCCTCCGGGCCAGAGAGGCCAGGGCACTTGGCCACGAAGCCAGGCATCCCGCCCCACACCAGCCGCTTGGCACCTGCTAGGAGTCCTGCCCTGCCGCCAGCTACTTGGTGGCCAGCACTCACACAAGCAGCTACCCCACCCCCAGCCACTGGGTGCCTGATCATGCAAATTAATCTGCCATCTTTGGTGGGTTAATTTGCATACTCACTCCCGGTTGGCTGGTGGGCATCGTGGCGGTACGGTCATTTTACATGTTTGTCTATTATTAGGTAAGACTAGAGGCCCAGTGCACAAAATTCATGCACTCAGGGGGGGTCCCTCAGCCCAGCCTGTGCCCTCTCACAGTCTACAAGCCCTCAGGGGATGTCCAACTGATGCCTCCAGGGGGAGCGGGCCTAAGCTGGCAGTTGGACATCATTAGCACTGATGCGGAGGCGGGAGAGGCTCCCATCACCACTGTTATGCTCACCAGCTGTGAGCCTTGCTTCTGGCTGAGTGGCGCTTCCCCCTGTGGGAGTGCACTGACTACAAGGGAGCAGCTCCTGCATTGAGCGTCTGTCCCTTGGTGGTCAGTGTGCATCATAGCACTGGTTGTTCCACTGTAAGGCCAAAACCATCTCTCTGACATCCCTCAAGAGATCCCAGATTGAAAGAGGACACAGGACAGACCGAGGGACCCCACTGCTGCATAAGCAGGGCCAGGGAGGGACGCGGGAGGTTTGCCAGCTGAGGAGGGCCACAGGAGGACTCCATGGTATGTCTGGCCCATCTCACTCAGTTCTGATCAGCCAGACTCCAGCAGCAAGCTAACCTACCTGTCAACTGTCTGCCCCCTGGTGGTCAGTGCATGTCATAGCAAAAGGTTGAACAGCCTTAGCATATCATTAGCATATTACGCTTTGATTGGTTGAACGGCAGACCAGATGACTGGACACTTAGCATATTAGGCTTTTATTATATAGGATGGATCTTGCCACATACACTCAAAAAATTTTGATAAATATTAATATCAAAATGTATGTTTTGATAAAATAGGAAAAAAAATTTCTTAAAAGATATGTTATAGATGATCAAACTTATTTTCTCTCTATATATAATTGGTAATATTTGAGAATAAAAGTGAAGTAAAAAATAGCAAAGAATCTGAACAAGCAATATGTATAAGAGAAAACTCAAATGACATTATATATATATATTTACTAATTCTCAGTATTAATCACAGTAATTTAAATTTATAGAAATAATATTATTTTGTTAATAATTAAGAAATTTCTAATTAAGAAAATGAAAAAATGAATATTCATATGCCAAAAATGCATTGACAGATTGTAAGAAATAGTGATTTTTAGTTCCTGAAGTAGAATAATTTTGGAAAAGAATTTAGCAATATATGTAATATTGAAAATATACATATACTGGAATTTAACAACTCTGATTTTAAGTCTTCAGATTGAAAAAGCAAATTCACAAATGCATATGAAGATATACTGAGGTGTTTTATGACGACTTCATATGAAAATTAAATAATAAAACAACAATTTAAAAAATAGATAGTTATATGTAATTTGTTCATTTGATGGAATAATATATAGCAGCTATTAGGAATCAACTAGATGTATATGAGTTAGCATAAACAGATTCAAAACATGTTTGAATAAAAGAAAAAAGCAAACTGTAGGGGAGGGTAGGTGGGTGGGAAGATATCAACCAAAGAAGTTGTATGCATTTATGGACACAGACAATAAGGTGGTGAAGGCCTGGGATGAGGGGGCAGGCTAGAAGAGGTCAATGGGGGTATAAAGGGGACATATGTAATACTTTCAACAATAGTTTTTTATAAAGCAACTGCAAAATCATATGTGCACTACATTGTTGTTTATGTAAAAACTAGTGGCCCAGTGCATGAAATTCATGCACATTAAAAGGGAATTAATTAGAGGAAATATTTTAATATTGCTATTTGCCCTTTCTCTATAATAGAAGTGTCAGAGAAGAAAGAAAATTAGTAAAATGTATATAAAAATATTTCTCCTGTCAGAGTCTGTGGTATGCCGTGGGACCTAGAGTCAAGTCCCTGCCCACCACCTGCATGTGCTTCAAAAACACAGGAGATCCAGCCCTGGCCAGCCCCACCCCTGTCAAGCCCCACTGGGCTGGGGGCACAGCCTCAGGTCCCCCGGCCTGGCGTTGGAGGGGGTGGCACAGCCCGAGGTCCCCTGTCAAGCCCCACTGGGTGGGGGGCACAGCCTGAGGTGCCCCATCAAGCACCACTGGGTAGGTCCCCCTCAAGTCCCGCTGGGCAGGGGGCATGGCATGAGGTCTCCTGGCCCAGCTCCAGGCTGGGGGGCACGGCCTGAGGTCCCCCATCAAGCCCCGTGGGGCAGGGGGTGCGGCCTGAGGTCCCTCAGCCCCAGCCAGGCACCATGCAGCCTCAGGTCCCTGCTGTTCGGTTGTGATGTTATGGCATCCCGGCTTATTTTTATATTCCTCTATTATATAGATAGATAAAATCCTGTGCAAAAAATGTTATGTATTTTTGATTCAGGTATTTGAATATATAAAGTCTTTGTAGTTTCTGCTATGAAGAGACACACCATATTCCAGCAAGAATGAAGAAAGGGGAGGATAGTGACCAAAAGGAATTTAAGTTTCAAATGTAATATTAATATTATTTTCAAAGACCAATGCAGTAACATATTATTTATGTAATTTTATAAAATAAATATATAACCAAATAAGACCAAGGAGGCACTTTCAGGGAAGTGGAAGCTTGAATCCCACACTTAACTTGGACTGTAAATGTAATATATATTACTAGTATATCTTCATGAAAATTAATGCACCAGATTATCATAGCATGGGACATAATTGCTCTTCCTCTAAGTCTATTTTCACCTTGCATTTTATGGTTTGGGTATCTACCTCCATGGGAAAAATAAACTTAGCTTGACAGAATAAGTTTATTTGTTCACTGAGTATTGGATGTCTACCATGCACTAGTTGCATTGAACAAAAAAAGCCATAGTTCTGGCCCTGTGAAGGATTATTGTAGGGTAATATATAAAAATGTTAGGTGGTAATAAATTATATGGAGAAAAATTAAGTAAAAAGAGGGAACACAAAATTGGAGGAGAGATTAAGAATGAGAGGTAGGCACAGGGGTCATTAGGTTGCTGTAGGTGATCCTCAATATTTTGAATCTTACTCTGCTTTAGATGGGAAGTGGTTGATGAGTTTTAAGCCAAGAAAATTTTATTCAGATCCCTCAAAGTGCTGTGTGGAGAATATACTAAAACAGAACAAGGGTAGAAATGACATGTTTTAGTAGGTTATTACAATAATCCAGGAAAGAGAAGAGGATGGTTTGAACTGATGGGATAACAGGGGGATGGTAAGAAATGTTAAAATTCTAGATGTGTTTTGAATGCAGGATGGTTGTGAAGGTTTAAAGAAATGAGGAATTCAGGAGAAACCAAGATGGCGGCATAGGTAAACACCTAAACTGCTGTCTCGCACAACAATTTCAAAACTACAGCTAAAAGACGGAACGGACATCATCCAGAACCACAAGAAAGCTGGCTGAGTGAAAATTCTACAACTAGAAGGAAAGAGAGGGGCACACGGAGACTCAGAGGGGTTGCAAAAGGCTGAGGTATGGAGATACGTGTGCAGAGAGGACAGGCGGCTGAGTGCCTGGCTAGCTTTCTCTAGCGGGAGAGAGACGGAAGCTCCCGACTGCACTGAACCCCAGTTCTGACTGCACTGAACCCCAGTTCTGGGCGAGACCCTGGGGACCCAGACTCATACAGGGGGAGTCTGGACTGTTGGGAAAAGAGAGGAGCACAAGTAAACTCAGGGGAGCCACAAAAGGCAGAGGTCTGGAGGCGCGCGTGACTGTGCACAGAGAGGACTGACTGCTGAGTGTGCCGCTGGCTTTCTCTAGCGGGAGGAAGGTGGAAGCTCCCGACTGCCCTGAAATCCAGTTCTGGGTGAGAATCTGGGAATCCAGATTCATTGGGGGAGAAACTGGACTGTCTGGCAGTGGGTAAAACTCGAAGGCAGCTTTCTCTCAGAGGTGCTTGCAGCGATTACTGCGGGACACTGAGACCCAGGGGCCTCATAGGGCAGGGCTGACGGGAAGCCAAGGCTGTCTGCTCAGCCCTGAGACTCTGCCCCATCCAAGCTGAGCACAGAGGCTTTTGCAAGTCCTGTCTCATAAGGCTGTCTCCAGCACAGAAGTTCTCCCAGCGTAGACACAGCTGATCCTCACAGCCAATTGGCCTGGAGGGCAATTCCTCCCAGTGATACCAACAATAATCAAGACTTAACTACAACAAGGCTGTACACACAGTCCACAAAGGGGTGCACCAAGAGTGTCCACCTCAGGTAACTGGGAAGGCTGAGCGACTGGGCCCTATAGGACACCAAGCACACAAAGCTACTCTACCAACTCAGGGAAGCAGCAAAAATGTGGAGACAAAGAAACAGATCACAAATGAAAGAAATGGAGGAAAGCAACCGAATGGATATAGAGTTCAAAACCACGGTTATAAGGTTTTTCAAGAATTTCCTAGAAAAGGCCAGTAAATTTAGCAAGACCCTCGAGGATATGAAAAAGGACCAACTAGAAATTAATCATACACTGACTGAAATAAAAAATATTATACAGAGACCTAACAGCAGACTAAAGGAACACAAGAATCAAGTCAAAGATTTGAAATACAAAGAAGCAAAAAACACTCAACTGGAAAAGCAAAAAGAAAAAAGAATCCAAAAATATGAAGATAGTGTAAGGAGCCTCTGGGACAACTTCAAGCGTACCAACATCAGAATTATGGGGGTGCCAGAAGAAGAGAGAGAGCAAGATACTGAAAACCTATTTGAAGAAATAATGACCGAAAACTTCCCCCACCTGGTGAAAGAAATAGAATTACAAGTCCAGGAAGCATAGAGAACCCCAAACAAAAGGAATCCAAAGAGGACCACACCAAGATACATAATAATTAAAATGCCAAGAGCAAAAGACAAAGAGAGAATATTAAAAGCAGCAAGAGAAAAACAGTTAATTACCTACAAGGGAGCACCCATACCACTGACTGTCAGCTGATTTCTCAACAGAAACTATGCAGGTCAGATGGGAGTGGCAAGAAATATTCAAAGTGATGAATAGCAAGAACCTACAACCAAGATTACTCTACCCAGCAAAGCTATCATTCAGAATTGAAGGTCAGATAAAGAGCTTCACAGATAAGAAAAAGCTAAAGGAGTTCATCAACACCAAACCAGTATTATATGAAATGCTGAAAGGTATTCTTTAAGAAGAGGAAGAAGAAGAAAAAGGTAAAGATAAAAATTATGAACAACAAATACGTATCTATCAACAAGTGAATCTAAAAATCAAGTGAATAAAAAATCTGATGAACAGAATAAACTGGTGAATATAATAGAATCAGGGGAATAAAAAGGGAGTGGACTGACAATTCTCAGGGGGAAAGGGGTGTGGGGGGTGCGGAAAGAGACTAGACAAAAATCGTACACCTATGGATGAGGACAGTGCGGGGGAGGTAAGGGCAGAGGTTGGGGTGGGAACCGGGTGGAGGGGAGCTATGGGAGGAAAAAAAGAGGAACAACTGTAATAATCTGAACAATAAAGATTTATTAAATTAAAAAAAATAAACATTTGAGTGCAAAAAAAAAAAAGAAATTAGGAATTCAGAGACAAGTCCAAGGTTTTTCATTTACATTGTAAGGATCTAAAGGCAATTAACTAAAGAGGATATGAGGATCACTTTTGGGTGAATGATCAAGAGCTGTGCTGACTATGTTACAACTGAGTTAGATATTTCTTAATATATGACTGTTCTAAATCTCATTGTAAATTAATAATAAAAAGTGCAGTTACTATATCATTGCTTTAGAGTGTGGTTAGGCGTCCTTTTCTCTGTGTGATAGCACAACTGTCATGCACAGTTTGATCATGAATGTAGACTAGAAGGAAGGGAAAAAGATTGGATTTTGGAAGGAGTCTCTTAGCAACCAGCCAGCCAGTCTACCCTGTGAAATTTTCTAAAAACATCTATGATTCAGCATCTACCTGCTTTCAAGTGTCCAAACTATGATGGGGAAAATACATGGAACTGAGAATTAGTGCACCCAATCTACTACTTAACTTGGAAGAGAAAAGGGACCAAAGCAAGGGCCGCTCTTTCCATAAGTATTTATTTAGATGTACTAAGCAGCAAAGAAAAGGTAGCAAAAGAGGAAATATGTGTCTGTATGTGGGATTGGCAGAGGTTGACAGTCTTTCACATTCATCTTCCTGAGGGTTCAAGCACAAGGAAGCAATCTTATCCAATTCAGTTGCTTTCAGTTTACTTTCCATATACCATCGTGTACCTTACTTGTTCACCCTTCAAAGCTTCTAGCAAAGAACAAGCTAAGGAAGAAACTTTGGCCAAGGAAGCTTAGCCCAGATTGAAATGTAGTTGACAAGAGAAACTTTGGCCAAGGAAGCTTAGCCCAGATTGAAATGTAGTTGACAAGAGAAACTTTGGCCAAGGAAGCTTAGCCCAGATTGAAATGTAGTTGACAAGAGAAGTTGCTACTGAGGGTTTTGTTTTCTAGAGATTTCACAGACCTTGAAAAAAAGAAGATAGAGAAGTACATTTCGCAAGCAGATTTTACTCCAGAGAATTCAAGGTATATTAGGACAAATTAGCAATTTGATATTATAGAGATGAGCATCAAGGAAGGTCGATGTTAATTTAAACCTTTGGAACGAAAAGGAAAACTAAAGTACGCTAAAATTGTTATTTTGATCGTAAATGGGATGTATTTTATCAAAAGATAATATATTAATATAACATTTTAGACTTTGATTTTAAGACCTTACTGTAAATGATAAAAAGTTCAACAGTCTCCTGCTGAATGAGTGATTGTATGGAAATGAATAATGTCTTCAAACAGCAGTCAGCCAGGTAGCATTTGTGGAATATTTGCTATTGTCTGTACATGGGCAACTACCAAAATGCCATATCAAAACTGGCAGGTGTGGCTCAACTGGTTGGGGTCGTCCCGTGCACCAAAGCGTTACAGGTTCGATTCCCAGTCAGGGCACATGCCTAGGTTGCGGGCTTGATGCTTTGTAGGGGATGCGCAGGCTGCAGCCTATGGATGTTTCCCTCTCACATCAATGTTTCTCTCTCTCCCTTCCCCTCTCTCTAAAAATCAATAAAAATTGATTTTTAAAAGCTTGCAGAAAAGGTTGCAGTGCCTTGTCAGAAAGCCCAGACTTAATACTGGAGCACATACATCGGTCAAGACACCGAATCAGACAGTGTTTAGCACCATTCCTGACACAGTACTTAAAAGTAAGCTAGATCATCATAATTGCAAAGTTGTCTTAAAAGCCCATTACTAAAGAGTTTTAATTCTTTTGTGTAAGATTGTAAGAAATGCTGTATCAACATTTTTGAGGCAGAAATTAATGACTGAATTGAAAAATTTGTCAGAAAACTTGCAGTCTGATTATGTAAAATTTTAGAAACAACTCAACCAATTTACTTTTATTATAGTTTCCTTATATGCATGTACAATAAGATTGATAAAAATAAAACCACATATGTAATTGTTTAGAGAAGATTTTCAGTATAAAAGTATAAAATACGAATTTAAGTGAAAATAAGCATTGAATTGTAGTTTAATTGGCAGCATCTTTTTAGAGATATCAGTGAATCTTAAATAGTAATTTAAAGTCAATTAAGTACAATATATAATTTAAAGTTATGGCTTTGCCCCAGCCATATTGGTTGAATATTGTCTTGTGCACTGAAAGGTCACTGGCTCAATTCCTGGGTTTCGGGTTTGGCAATCGATCAATGTTTCCTTCTCACATTAATATCTCTCTCTCTCTCTCTCTCTCTCTCTCTCTCTCTCTCTCTCTCTCTCAAATCAATAAAAACATATATTTTAAAATAAGTTAAATTAAAATAATTTAAATAAATAAAGTGATGGATTTTTATCAAAAGTAAGATCAAGTTCCCTTTAAAAACTGTAATATCATAGGACATGAACTGGCTGGTACCCAAGAGGTCTAGTTGTGACATTAACTTTCTGACACACTATGTAGCAATGCAATTTTGTTTTATTTTGCTGGTCACAAATGCAAAAATGGAAACAAATGCAAAATTAGGTAGGAAGTAAATTACCTGGCAGAAGTAACCGTGTCCCAAACATTTTAATAAACTTTCTGTATGCTTTCTTATATACAAAACAATAATCCACATGGCACATAATGTTATAATGTGCCATGTGAATTATTTTACCAAAGATATGGCAATGCAATCCAAATAGCAACTTTCAAATGATCTATTAAAGCTCAAATATAATATCAACTCTTAAATCAATGAAACTATCTCTTCAGGAACCAGAGATAATATGATCCTTCTGGAAAATCTAGGAAAAAAAAAAAGTATACTGTTTGTCTCTTTGCTGATAGAAGAGTAAAATTTATTACAATTAAGTAGAAACTGTGAGTTGTGTCATTTTTCTGTCTACCACATATAAAGCAGCATCCTAGTCATTCTCTGTCACCTACTTCTATCTTATTGTGGTCATAGCATGTACTATATTAACATTTTATATTATTTTTTTATTTATTATGGCCTTTTCTCAAGAGAGAGCATAACCGTTATGAGAGCAAAGATAGGTCAGGCTTCTTTACTACTGTACCTTTGTCTCCTAGTAAGTGTCTGATATTCAGGAAGTTTTCAATAAAAATATTTGTGTAATCCTATATAATAGAACCCTGATATGCAAATCAACTGAACGGTGGAATGACCGGTCACTACGATGTGCACTGACCACCAGGGGCAGATGCTCAATGCAGGAGCTTCCTCCTGGTGGTCAGTGTGCTCCCACAGGGGGAGCAGTGCTCAGCCAGAAGCCGGGCTCACAGCTGGTGAGCGCAGCGGCGGTGGCGGGAGCCTCTCCCGTCTCTGTGGCAGTGATAAGGACCCCTTAGGGAATGTCCGCCTGCCAGCTTAGGCCTGCTCCTCATGGGGTCCGGGACTGCGAGAGGATGCAGACCGAGCTAAGGGACACCCCCCCCCCAGTGCATGAATGTCGTGTACCAGGCCTCTAGTGAATGAATAAATTAGGTGTTTGAAAAAATCTTTACATAAAAATACCAAGTACTATATAAATGCAATAGTTGCTGAGAATGAGACAAAGGACGTCATGGACCTTATTCTATATTTTAAAAGGCACACATTTAAAAGTGTGTATATATATATATACACACACACACACACACACACTTGGGGGCAAGCACACTTACCTGTGATTTACAGGGAGAGATATTTTCAATCTATAGGGTAAGGCAAGGGTTAAGAAAATCAAACTTGATCCTTCTCTGGCTGTTCTTGTTTTCTATTCCATTCTGACATAGTTTAAGAGAAATTTTAATGTCATTTATTTTATGACATGAAACAATTTTGTGATGGCTTTCAGCAGAAGTTTGCATCTAATTTTTGTATCATACTTACTGAAACTTAAATTACTCTGTTTTCTTTTAAATTTCTATGGTATTTATATTATAAACTCTCAAAAAGAGAGGTTTTCTTTAACTTTGCAATTCACCTCTTATTGAAATTTGGAATATATGTTTTAGTTATAAGTAAAATTAATAATCTATTTGCTAAACAATTTAATGTAAATAAGTTAATGTTTTACTTTCTCTTTAGATTTAGATCCTAGTATTACCCATATATGAGATAATTACTGATAATTTTATGTGCCTTTGTATTTGTACTATACATTTGACCTAATGCTAAATAACTTTGTAAAAAGCAATTGCTGAATAACTAATATAATATATGTACATTTAGAGTAAGGTACCAAACTTTGAAGATTCGTGGTGGATTTTTTTTTTTTTTTTTGCATATGTATCCAATCTCAGTTACAGAATTAATTAATTTTTTTAAAAATTTTCATATGTTTTATCTCATTATTATGCACTCTAATGCAGAGGGAACATTAGTTAATCTTTAGAATTTAAAAAAAATTAATCTCACTTCAAGGTCTAAGATTACTTCCACTAACATGAAAATTAATACAATGAAGTATCTTCTACAATGATTTAACAAAAATTGAACACTTTCTTGTATCTAAAAGTCAAAAGTTTCAGTCCATAACAATAGTACTAACTACATCTAACATTTTCATGTCCTACTTGTCACTAAGCATCAGTGTAACAATGCATAACTAAAGCACTAAATATTCTACACATATTACCTCATTTAATCACAAAATAATCCCATAGAGTGGGTAATATTTCAGAGTCCAGGTAAAGTAATATGGGGAGCTGTGTTGAAGAAACCTACAGTTCTATTTCTGTGTGTTTCTTTTTCTTTCTTTTTTTTTTTTACACAGAACATTTCACTTCTAATACTTCTGGTCACTAAATGTGTGTGGGATTTTTCCCACACCATTCAATTCTCCATTATACCAGCTGTGTTTTACAACTTAACTCAGTTCTGAAGCTGTCTACCTGGAGATAATGTCAGATCCCAGAGATTAAGGGCACAGTCTCACAAAAGTGTTCCCACCCCACTTCAGATGTCAATCACAAATAGGAGGTCCTCAGGCTACCCAGACTCTCTCTGATGTGGCTACAAATTGGAGATTCCCATGACCACCCCCCCTCCTGGGTTCCATTAATTTGTTATATAGGCTCACAGAACTCAGAAAAACATGTACTCATGTTTACCAGCTTACTAAAAAATACAATAAAGGATACAGATGAACAGCCAGATTAAGAGGTACACAGGGTGAGGTCTGGTAGGGACACAAGTTTAGGAACTCCTGTCCCTATGGAATTGGGGAGCGTCATTTTCTTAGTACCTAGACGTGTTCACCAACCTGGAAGCTCCTTCAAGCCCCTACCCTTGGTCTTGGGGTTTTATGGAAGCTCCCTCACATAGGCTCAATTAATTATTAACTCCATTTCCAGGCTTCTCCACTCTGGATGATTGGGGTTGGGCTGAAAATTCCAAACTTTTAATCATGGTGTCCCCTTCTTGGTGACCAGCCCTCACCCAGGATCTCATGCAAAACCACTTCAGTAGAACAAGAGTGCTCCTAGTGTTCTCACTACTTAGGAATTTACAAAGGTTTTAAGGGCTCTGTGTCAGAAACCAGAAGCAGAAACCAATATATAGTTTCTATTAGTTCACAAGACATAAAGAGACTTGCCTTAGATTAAAGAGCTTTAAACACAGTTGCAGTTGCCTCCAACTCTAGATCCCAAATATTGAGCATGGTGCTATAAAGAAATGCTATGCCATAATTCATTACCTTACAAGATACAACTTTGTCAATTATATAGAAAATTTTATTACAGTAGAATAACAGGCCTACGTTTCAAACATCTCACTTGAGAGCACTTAAACTGAGCTATATCTAAAAAAATACCCACCCATAGTAGCAAATATCCTATCCAATAAAAGAGAAATATGCAAATTGACTGTACCTCCACTACACTACCAGCCAATAGGAGTGAGTATGCAAATTAACCCAACCAAGATTGTGAGGCCCATAGCGGCCAGGTGGCATTGGGCCTGCCGGGTGGATGGGAGATACAAACCAGCAGGGAGGCCAGCACCCAGCAGCCCCAAGCCCCGCCATGGCCATGCTGGGGCTGTGGGGGGCCAGATCGGAGACACAAACCCACAGGGAGGCCAGCACCCAGCAGCCCCAAGCCCCGCCATGGCCACACTGGGGCTGCGGGGGGCCAGATCGGAGACACAAACCCACAGGGAGGCCGGCACCCAGCAGTCCCAAGCCCTGCCATGGCCACACTGGGGCTGCAGGGGGCTGGATCGGAGACACAAACCCGTAGGGAGGCAGGCATCCAGCAGCCCCAAGCCCCGCCACTGTGGACCTGGGGCTGGGGGGAAGGGCCTGATTGGAGACACAAACCCACAGGCCTGGCACCCAGCAGCCCCAAGGCCCGAGGCAGAGGCGCTCGAGCTGCTGGTTGGCGGGGGTGGGTGGGCAGCAGGGACACAAACCCGCAAGAAACCTGTGGAAAGGGAGATAAGCTATCATAACTTTATCTTTCTTTCCACAAGATGAGAAAACTGCCCCTGGTTTATTTAGTGATGTGGCCCACACCTTTCTACAAACACAGGGTATGTTATGACCACTCCCAGGAAGGTCTGGTCAGAATACCATCTCCAGGGAATAACGCTACTGTGGCAAATCATCTAAGAGAGGAAACAAGCTTTTGGTGGGTTTATTCTGAAGGTGAGAGAACATGCCACCCCAACATATGCTGTGTTATACTGATGATCTTGACCTGCAGATGCTTGAAAAACAGCAAATGCATGCAGAGGTTTTCACTGAAGTCTCCTGATCTGCCTAAAATCGGACCCCCCAAAAGGAGTTCAAATGTCATGGCTCCCCTTCACGGGAGAAGTGTCATCAGGCAGAGAAGACTGACTCCTGTCACAGGACAGGAGAGTACAAGTTGATATAATACCCAAACTTTGTTACAAACTATTTTCCCCCACTCCCATTCATCTTTCCTAAAAATCATTTACTCTCCTCTAAGAGGCCTACATCTCCCGTCCCCTTTCCCTAGGAAGAAGGTCTTTAAATCTGCATTCTAAGCCACCTTGGGGAGTTACTCATTTTTCCCTGGGATCTCCCACATATACACAAGGTACACATGTTAATGAACTTTTGTTTTTCTCTTGGTGATCTGTCTTTCATTACAAGGACCTCCACTAAGAACTCAGAAAGGTAGAGGAAAACTATTTTCCCTCCTCCATAATTCTATCTCGGGAAATCAAGTCCCCAGCTGAACAATGAGGTTGGCTCAAGTACCAAGCAGTCTTGGCTGACTGGAGAGAAGCTTCTAGGGAGAAATCAATGATATTGGCATCAAAGTGGGACGGAGGGCACAAGCATTGTTGCTGGTGGGAGTTTAAAGTGGTTCAACATTTTTGGAGGGTGATTTGGCAAACTCAATTAAAATGTTCAAGGTTCATCCAAGAGTCTTCTTCTAGAAATCGCATCTGCTGAGATAAAGCACAAGCGCATAAGCCCTGGTTAGAACCCAGGATGCTATTGCGGGCTCTTCTTCCACGATAGGAAAACCTGGGAACAACCTGCATTTTTAGGACAAGGTGGCATCTAATAAAAGGGTAATATGCTAATTAGACTGGGCATCTTCTGGACGACCTTCCAGATGTCCTTCCGGACATCCTTCCCGACAAAGCCATGTTGGTGGGTCCAAGGGAGAGGAGGTTAGAGGTGATCAGGCAGGCAGGGGAGAGCAGTTAGGGGGATCAGGCTGGCAGGCAGGTGAGCAGTTAGGAGCCAGAGGTCCTGAGGGGTCCCAGATTGGAGAGAGAGCAGGCTGAGAGGAGAGGACCCCCTTCCCGTGCACGAATTTTGTGCACCGGGCCACTAGTATTATCATAATAGCTGAAATATACCAGCCACTATGTTAAGCAAATCTATAAGTTAAATAAGATCTCCAATATATCTTCCTCTGTTCTTGTAAGTAAAATAACATATTATGTATTTTATACATTACAATTTAGATTAAAACCTTTAGCATAGATGGGTGATTCCTTTGACCCATATGGGTCTACTTTTTTTTATATGTTATTAGTCATTTGCCTTATAATTTATCACATTATCTAAATATATTTGAATGTAAGTTCATTCAAAGTAACTGTAGATCATATTCATATTCTTACCTGATCATGACATTTGTCATGTAATAAATATTAAGAAAATATTTTTAATAATGAACACCTCCTGAAGGAACAGTGCTTTTAACACCCTCGCTTTAGAGTTCTGACCTCCAGAACTGTAAGAGTGAGGAAAGAGTAGATATAGGCACTAAATAAAATGGAATCATTTTAACCAAGATGCTAAAATTATTAACATCTCGAAGTTTGAGGCATAAGGAAAGATTCCTTTCTTGTTCTAACTAACCTAGGAACTTTTTTTTTTTTTTTAACTTTGAGTCCTGTGTCAATGTCTGTACCTCTAGGTAACCCTCTAGTTACCCCCTGAAGGACTCACATACCCAGGTCACCTGATTATTACTCAGACTACCAGGAACTGACCCGACCTCATGACAATCATCTCTGGACCACCTGGCATCCATCGTTCTGTCTCCCTGATACCTGACTAATAATTATCTTATACCAATCCCAGGGCTAAGAATGAAGGACTGATATTTCTCAAAAATGCACTTTTTTACAATAAGAATTTTTAACTTTTTTTTCTTCTTTGGAACACTTCTGGTGTTTTGCCTAATTGTGTATCTAGTTTGCAAACTCCAAGATCCTTAAATAAATTTCTATCATTTATATCTAGCAAAGCCACTGGACACGTTGGTACAAACTTTCAAGGTACAAACTTTCAGTTATAAGATGAATGAATAAGGTCTGAGGATCTAATGTATAACAACAATATTGCACTGTCTAATTGAAATTTGCTAAAAGAAGAACTTAAATATTTTCATACACAAAACATTAAATGAGGAAAAGGATAAATATATGAGACAATAGATGTGTTAATGTACTCAATGGGGGATAACCTTTCACAATGTATATGTATGTCAAATCATCACATCATACATTTTAAATATATTACAATTTTGCTTGTCAATTATATCTCAATAAAGTTGAAAAGTTATTTAAAAAATTGAACAGATTTCTCAAAATTAAAAATCTGCTCTTTAAAAGACACTGTTTAAAAAATAAAAAGTAAGGCTCAAACAGAAAAAGAATATTTATAAAACACATTTTAGATAAAGTGTAAATATTTAACGGTCAAAAGCACAATAATAACAAATCAAAAATCGGATATAAATGGGCAAAGATTTGAACAGGCATTTGCTTCAACAAAGGAGGTATATGGATGACATAGAGCACAAAAAACATGCTCAATATCATTAATCATTAGAAAATGCATATTAAAACTCCTGCATGTCTATTAGAATTGTTAAAAAACACACAAAAGTAAACATAACAAGAAATATAGAAAGCAGTTGGCACATTTTTAAAAAGTTAAATATACACATACCATAAAGACCAGCCATTCCACTCTTAGATATTTATTTACCCATGAAATTTACACTCATGAAATTATATGCCCATTCAAGACATGTGGATGGATTTTATGGTAGCTATATTGATAATAACCAAATACTAGAAAAATATCTAAAAGTGAATGGAAAATGAATTGGGTTATATCCATACAATGGAATAGGACTCAGCAATAAAAAGAATGAACTATTGATACACAAAACAATATGAACAAATCTCAAAAGAATGACATTGTGTAAAAGAAACCAGTCAAAAAGTAGTTTTACTGTATGATCTGGTTCATGTATCGCAAACTGATCTGTAGTGACAGAAGCAAATGTTTGGGAGGGCAAGATGGAGAGAAGGAGGAGGGAGGAATTATACATATTCATTTCAGGTGATAAATGTATTCATGGTTCAATTGTGGTGATGGTTTCACATGTGTTTACATATCTCAAAATTTATCAAATTGTTCACTATGAATATGTGTAGTTTATTGCACATTAACTATAAATCAATAAAGCTATTAAAATGAACCTTTCGCACTTTAACTTAATAAATGAAGACAAACAATATATATCCTGAATTAAGATATTCATGTAGAAATTTAAAATCAGTGTTAAAAAATAGTAAAAATATCTTACACTCCTCATCCATATAAAAGATCAAAAGAAGTTAAGAGAAGATTGTGAAAATAATTTTTGGAGCAAATTATGATTTTGCTATAATCTGTATCTTTCTCATTGGTACTTCTCCCTTTATTTGAACTATGATGTCTCTTAGAGAGTTAAACGTGTGTCTCTAATTTAAATATTAGAGGGATTGGTGTCTTTTCTTATCTAAAGTGTCTAAAGTGACAGCTACCTGTTTTGACCTAGATTAAAGGGGATGTAAGTGCAGTAGTCTGAGTTCTGTACCCAATCAGAGTCTTTTGGATAAGGATGCATGAATATTGTCTGTGAACCCGCTGTGGGCCACGCACATATAGGAAAGCTATTGTGAGACTGCTTTAGATTCTAGAAGAGAGCTGCAGAGATGGTGATTGACTAGAGCAGAGGGAAACTACAGAAGGAAAGATATTTAAGGTCCTAACATTAATCTTCATGGAGATGTGGTCACCCACATCAAGGGAGATTGAATGATATCCCGGGTGCTTGCTGGGGCTGACCAGCAGACCCTGAGCGGCAGATGAATCCTGACCTTTTAGAGATTCCTCCTTACAGACTTTCCAACCAAGTTCCGTTCTTCCCCTCAGATGCTCAGAAAAAGACACAAAAGCATTCAGAGGAAAAAGACAGAGTTAAATACCCATGAATCTCAGAAAGTGAGATGCCAGCTTGTAAGAATATCAAGTAGATAAGAACTTTCTGGCTTCCCTTTTCTCTTCTCCATTCTGTTCACATACATCTTCTTCCCCTTGGAATCACCCTCCCAGCATCATAAACAGCTTAGAGCCAGCTCAGGGAGGGGATGTGAAAAGGACTATTGAAAGCCAGCCACTTTCTCTTTCCTATTGCTGGTCTATTCCGCTGAAACACATTTCAGCCAGAGATGGTGGGGAAAGATCTGATGTGAAATTCAACTCAACATTTTGCTTATTAAATAGAATTGGACTAGTTTCTGAGTTGAAGTGGTGCATGTTACTCAAAGTGACCAGAAAACTATTTATACTGTATAGACACATATTGGACAAAATCAGGGATTAAAGATGTAGCCACTACTATATGGGTGGGGGCAGTGAAAGACAAAGTTTCTTGTTGTTGTTTTTTTTTTATATGTTTTTATTGATTTCAGAGAGAGGGAGGGAGAGGGATAGAGAGATAGAAACATTGATGAGAGAGAAGCATCAAGCCCACAACCCAGGCATATGCCCCGACTGGGAATCGAACCATAACCTCCTGATTCATAGGTTGACACTCAACCACTGAGCTACACTGTTTGGGCCAAAGTTTCTTTATTAGTATATACCACTCATTATAATTTGTAAGATATTGTGATTTATTTAATAAATAAGGTATTGATAAATTGTTCAAAATAGTTTTAAGTTCCTTACTTTTTGACAGAGAATTACAGACATAGGAAAATGTCAAGTAGTACACAATCAATCTGAAATTTTTACAACCTCTGTAAAGAGGTATCAAAATGTACTCTCGAATACAAAGCCAGGAATGATAGTGCCCCTGTGATAAAGGGTCTGCGAATGCATTTCTGTATTTAGCAAAATCCTTATGTCAGAATGACCTTTAAATACAAGAAATGTTAGACGCCTTTTTAAGTATAATTGAAAGGATTTAGTCCTTTTCACCTGCAAATAAACACCACATCTCTATTGGCAGTGCATTCACATTGATTTAGATGATTTCATAACTGTTCCCCTTGAGAACCTTGGACTAGGAGTCAGGAAATTTGGATTCTTTTTTGGCCATGTTGTTGGCTTAATATATTACTAGAGAAACACTATCTAAACTCTCCATTCTCTCCTGCGACATTTTTAAAAGACACATATTTTAGCTACTCCAAGTAGGGCAGAAAATCACTTTCATGTGCCAGGTGTGGTATGGTTTTTCAATATCTGTAACTATGCTTTACCTTGTGCTTAAAGGAGGCTTATTTGAAGATTTCAGTTTGCCTAGAAAGAAGCAATTAAAAGTAAATTTTCTAAAATCCCATTTACAATACCTTCAAAAAACAACAAATGAATTTAATGAGAAATGAATGTTCTTGATATCTGTGTAGAAAAGTGTAAAAAATACACAGAGAGAAGCTAGATAAGTAGAGATGAACCTTGTTTATAGATTGGAAGTTTAAATATCTTTAAGCTCTCAGTTCTCCTCAAATTGATTTATAGATTCAATTCCATCTCAATCAAAATCTCAGCAGCCACTTTTAGTAAAAATTGGTAAGTTAGAAGGTACTAGAATAACTATTTGTGGTGGTGGGGAGGAACTTCTCTATCTCATATAATACATAAGAATAATTCAATAGGTAACTTCATGGAGGTCAAAAGTCAAACAGCGGTTACCAGGGATTTCAAACGGGGGATGTAATGGGGAGTTATTGTTTAATGAGTACAGAGTTCAGTTTGGGATGATGAGAAATATTCTGATGATAGTAGTGATAGTTGCACAGCAATGTGAATGTACATAATGCCAATAAATAATACATTAAAATGATTAAAGTAATCAAGTTTATGTCATATGCATATGTTTTAACCACAATTAAAAAGTAATTGAGTCTTTGAAAAGCAACCACTGTTCCTGACTAATGTATGTCTTATCAAATGGAATGAGATAAAACTACTGCCTCACTTTAAAGGCTTGGGATAAAAGACAAAATAAAATGCTGCTTCCAGACTTGAAAGTATATATCAGACTGGTGAAATAAAAAATGCCTAGCAGGCATATGCTGAAAATGTGTGCTTAGAACTGTGAAAACACATAATTTCCATTAGAATGAGACACAAAACTATCTTAAGATGCCATACCTGGCTTCTTGCATGATATGTGCACTTTAATATTTACCAATTAAACTCAAATAAAGCAGTAAAGAAAATAATTCAAAGTGAATAATAGAAATGTAAAAGCTGAAAATATAAACCTTTTAGAATAAAAGAAAGGAATATCTATAATGTTAGATTAGACAAAGATTTCGAAAGAACACAAAGAGCACTAACAATAAGTTAAAAAATGGTAAATAAGACTTAACAGCAAAAGGTGTGCTCTTCAATAAGAGCCATTAAAGTATTAAAATGTAACCACAGACTTGGATATTAATGTTTTCAATGTATATATGATAAAGAACTGTGTCTAGAATATATTTCTTAAATCTCTAAAACTCAGTAATAAAAAGCAAAGCACAATAAAAATATACAAAAGACTTGACATTTTCCAAAAAACATACAACTGGTCAATAAATTCATAAAAAGTGTTTAATATTATTGCTCATCATGCAAATACAAGACTACATCACTAGAATGGCTAAAAATAAAAAGAATCGCAATACCAAGTGTAAGCAAGCATGTGGAGCCACTCAAACTTTTATATGTCAATGGTAAAAGAGAAACCTGTATGATCACTTGGAATACCATTTGGCAGTTCACTGTAAAATTAAAATATGCCTACCCCAGGATCTAGAAAATTCACTCTAAGACATTTTCCCAAGAGGAATCAAAACCTACGTGCCTCAAAATACTTATACCAGAATGTTAATTACAGTTGCATTTATAATACTAAAAACTGGACATAAATTAAAATGTAAATGCTTAAACAAATTATTGATATTTATATAAAGGAATACCACCCAGAAATATAAATAAAAGTATAATTAAGGTATACTCCAGCATAATGAATCCCACATAAACTATTTTGGGCAAAAAGCGCTAGATATTGAAAATTTTATTTACATACCAGTACAGCAATAGAAAATGGGAAACATAATAGAAATCAAAGCAATGGTTACCCGAAATGGGAGAGATCAAATACAAAGGTGCATGGATAAACATTCTGAGGGGATGAAAGTGTTTTTGATTGAAGTGTGGTTTAAATGGGAATATATAGTCATATCTAAATTGGTGAACTTTTGAGTCAAGCGGATTGCCCTTCCTATATGGGCAGGCCTCATTCAATTGGGTGTAGGCAGGCATAAAACACAAAGACTTGCCCTCTCCCCACAAGAGGGAATTCTCCAGCTGACTGCCTTTGACTTCATCTGCACCACTGGTTCTAGGTGTTCAGGCTGCCGGGTGTCCAGAGTAATACCATCAGCTCTTCTGGGTCTCCAGGCTGCCAGACTGCACTGCTCATTTTAAACCAGCCAGTCTCCATAAGTATGTAAGCCAATCCCTTAAAATAAATCTCTTTATACCCATTCTATTGGTTCTGTTTCTCAGGCAAACACTAACTAATACATATCTCATATCCAGAAAAAGATATAGAACATATTTTCTAGAAACATATACCAGTTCAAGAAAATCCTTTCAAGTCTTTAGATTTTTATTCTAGACTAAGATTCAGAGTATACACTTCAGAGGTAGCCAGAAATACTGTTTATTTTTCTCTGTGAATCTTGAATGTTCCTACTACAAGAAAAATCAATAAGAGGTTGCATTCAATCAATCCCATCACCTTCTTCCTTCTTGACTGTCCTAAAGCCACTATTGTTGATGAAATCTATTTCCAACCAGCTATTTCCATTTGTCCATAGTTCCTTAAGGATGCTCCTGCAACAGTCTTATTGCTAGACTAGATTCTTCTGTAAACTCAGCTGGAGGCACTTGAAGTTTCCCAAGACCCGTCCATCCTGGCACTGTCTGAAGGCCGGCGTTTGCCTCTCCAGCCCTGTGTACTTCAAATCCCTGCACACCAGTTTGGCTCTTGGCCAGTGTTTTCTGCCAGGTTTCTTGGAATCTTGCTTCACTGTGCATAGCTCAAGAACCAGCCAACACTGAGAGACATTTGCATGCAGATTTGTTGTACTCACTTTTCTGAAGTTCCCTCTCTCCAGAATTTTTCTCTCTAAAGCAAAAATTCATTTTCTAAGTACCAAACTCATCCCTCTAAAATGTTCTGCTTTGTCTCTATTCCCAAGAACTGAAAACTGGATAATACCTTCAGATTAAACAGCCAGAATACCAGAGTAACATCCATTTTGTTTCCCTTCTCTTAAAGAAAGAAGCCCTCCTCCCCGCCTGCCTCAGTTGTTCTCTAGTGCTTACCAACAACTGCTTTGCACACTTTGTCCATATCCGGTAGTAATTGTTTTCAGGGCACCATAGCAACAAACAAGGTTACCAGAGGAAACTGAAATCATAAATCATATTGTCACCCCACCCCCACAACCTTAAAATTCTTTAATGGCTTCTCACTATACAGTACTTTGAACAAATTCAGATACCTAGCCTTGACCTGCAGAATCTGAACCTTGACAATCTCTCCTAGTTCACCTAGAGCAGCCGTGGGCAAACTACGGCCCGCAGGCCGGATCCGGCCCGTTCAGCTGTTCTATCCGGCCCACGGAGCCGAAGGAGCGGAGGGTTCTCTTGCTCTCCCCTCCACTCCTTCACCAGCAGCAGTGTTAACATGGCCGCAGCTCCTTCTTCTGAGTGGGCAGATTTATATCCGCCCATTCAGTAGAAGGAACAACCTCTCAATCTTCCAGAGGCTCCTTGTAATGCCCACGGACCCGTCCCCCGACATCACCCTGGGAATGCGTAGACACGTTATCGTGGTGATGTAGGGAGACACGCCCCTGGAGAGCACAGTATCAGAGCATTAGCTAAAAAGGAGACCAACAACACTGTTCCCACTGAAGTTGATGTGTTAAAGACCAAAAACCTTTCAACCCAGTCTACATTGCCATCTACATCTACGTCCCAGGCATAATTTGGAAGTTGCACTAAAGAAAATGTTTAATTTACTGTTTACACATTTTGTTCTTTTCTATTTGTTTTAGTTTTAAATTATTTTATTATATTTAAGTTTAATTTGAAAGGCTTTTGTACCTTTCCTTTGTTAGGCAATTTTATTTTGCCTTTGCCATCTTCAACATAAGGTATGTTATTGTGCTATGATTCCTCCATTTTTTGAAGTTTCAAATTATAATAATTAGTGTTTACATTCTTCTTGTTAAAATGTTTGAAATGAATAAAACTATTGAAATAAAAAAAAAAGACCGTACCCTTTTATGTAATGATGTTTACTTTGAATTTATATTAGTTCACACAAACACTCCATCCATGCTTTTGTTCCGGCCCTCCGGTCCAGTTTAAGAACCCATTGTGGCCCTCGAGTCAAAAAGTTTGCCCACCCCTGACCTAGAGCCATGCGTTATCTCAGCACTTATCCAGCCTTGCAGCTCCTTAAGCATAACAAGCCGCTTGGTGCTCTGGGCCTTTATGTTTGCTACCCTCTCACTTCTGCCTAAAACACTGTTCTCCAAGCCTTTTATTAGCTTCTTTATTTGCATCCCCATGATTGACCTAAATGCAACTTTCTCACATTATGTAATTTCATATTCTTGTTTTTCACAATTTCTGCTCACTGGTTTTTTTGTTTGTTTGTTTGTTTGTTTTGTTTGTTTGTTTGTTTAATTTTCCCTTTTAGTGTATATCAGAATAAACTAAATCATACACAAAGAATTGGGGAAAGTGAATGAAAAATAAGTAGGGTTTATCTATGCAGAGAAGAGAATTCAATTACAATGATTGCAAAGTTACTTATATACAGACTAGTGATAATTTTCTAGTCTGAGGAAGATGAAAATAGGGAATGCATATGATTTTTATAAAATTCAAATTGCTCTTTATATATTATTAGAGGCCTGGTGCACGGAATTCTGGCATGGGGGGCTGTCCCTCAGCCCGGCCTGCACCCTCGCCAATCTGGGACCCCTCGGGGGATGTCCAACTGCCGGCAGTTGGACATCCCTCTCACAATCCGGGACCGCTGGCTCCTAACCGCTCGCCTGCCTGCCTGCCGGCCTGATCGCCCCCTAACCACTCCCCTGCCAGCTTGATCGCTGCCTAACCGCTTCCCTTCTGGCCTGATCACCCTCAACTGCTCTCCCCTGCTGGCCTGATTGCCCCCAACTGCTCTCCCCTGCCAGCCTGATCATCCCTTAACTGCTCTCCCCTGCCGGCCTAATCTCTCCCCTAACTGCTTGCTCCCCTGCCAGCCTGTTCACCCCTAACCGCCTCTGCCTCAGCCCCTGCCACCGTGGCTTTGTCCGGAAGGAAGTAGGATGTCTGGAAGATGTCCAGTTGAGCCAGTCTAATTAGCATATTACCCTTTTATTAGCATAGATTGCATTTTGACTCTGAAATGAGTAATTGACAAACATGAAATTATTTTATTTTACCAATTTAGATGAAATTGCTTTGTGTGTCATCATGGGTTTCCATGCAAGTAAGTCAACTTTTTGTGTTGCCTTTTGTTCTTAATGCCTTTGTACAATTAACAGGGTCTTTTCTTCTTAACTATAAATGATTTTCAAAGTATTTTACATATTCATTTTGTAGTAAGATTATATCTTTATTACATGTGTTGTACATATTTTGAAAGTTTATGACTTTTAATGTTATTCTAAAATTTTTGCCATATTCAAAGTTTTAATTTATGTGGTTGAATGTTCATCTTTTTCTTTTTGGCTCCTGTTGATGTGTTCTTACCTAAGATTCATGCAATTTTTAAGTCATCTTAAAATTTTATTGTTAATATAAATTAACTACATCTAGAATTTATTTTTATTTATGTGGTAAGTAGGTAAAAATTTTATTATATAGCCATTGTCCCCTTGACCGGGAGTTCGACTGGGAGTTCAACTGGGGGGTGTGGCTGGCTGGCCAACCTCCCACGTCTCCTCCCCCCAGCTGGCCTGGCCCCAAATTCGTGCATTGGGTCTCTAGTTCAATATAATATATGAACTCAGTACATATACACACATACACAAACACACAGACACACAGGCATTGAATCTAGGTATTTTGCTCTGCTTAATTGATATGTCCATTAACTTTTAGAATAGTATTTCATAATGACTATTTCTTTAAAAAATAGACTTAAATTAAATATTTATTAGTAATTAATTTTTCTCAATATTTACTTAGTAACCAAATTAAATAATTAATTAGGATATAACATTTTGACTTTACCTATATATTCTAGGACAAAGCAACCATTCATTATCCCTGTTTTCAGAAGTTAATGATTCTTTTATTTTTTATTCTTAAAAATGGTACAATATTAAATGATCATCTCAAACCACATTAGAAAAATGTCACGTTTGATGGAAAAATGAGATTCATCTAGCGATTGGAATAGAAATAGGGAGAAAAAATGTTTTCCATTAAATTGGAATGAAACTGGATTTCAAGGATTTATCCCACCCTATTATGATTCAGCCAGTGCCTTACTGAGTACACAGAGACCTCCAGCAAATATTTATTTATTGACTGAAAAACATATTTGAAAGCATTTGAAATGGTCTATTGTCCAAATTGTATAAATAAAATTACACAGATAAAAATTCCTCTTTACCATTTTGTGAAACATGAGTGTTCAGTTAGCTTGAATAAACAATTAATACATATTTATTGGATACATGTAGAAATCACAATTGTTTTTATGGTCCATACAAAGAAGTAGATGAATTAATGAGTTGTTTTTAAAACTTTGCAATAAAAATCAGGGAAACATTCAACCACTAGGAGAAAATTATGAATTCTGAAGGAAAGGAAGTTTGTAAGACCTGGAATTTCTTAGGTTCCCTTAAAGAAGGTTGGTCTTTCCCCTCAGGCAAGGAAAATATGTCAGCACTACAGATTCTTTCTTCTAGGACTCAGGAAACCTAATGAGCAAGAGCTGTGATGAACCATTCTTATAGAAGCAAGTAGATTACTTGAGTCCTATGACAATTCTTTTAGGTGGAATTCTTTTGGAAAATAAATCTGAAAAAAAAAACCCACATAAAACATGATGTTTTTTACTCCTTTACATACAGTATGCATATTTTTTTTATTTTTGATTTTTTACTTTAATCTCTTTAAAATTCCATTTTCAGGCAAGAAGCTTGAGTGTTTGGCAGAGAGTATTAACATATGTATTCAGTGCTGTTTTCTATAGCTCATATAGCATTACCCACATATTTATCTATTTTCTATATACCTATTTTCTTTAACTGCATAGAAACATAAGCACAGCATATACTAACAAAGGAAACAAGGTGAAAAAAAGATTAAATATATTTAAACCCGTGTGTGTATAGACATGGTGTTGGGCATCTTTCTGGAAATATACAGGTTAGGCTCTCAAAGAGGTTTGAAATTTGGTGCACTGGGCCAAGACACATGCAAGAAAAACAAACAAAAAGCAGTATTAATAAGCTAATGAAAACGTTTTTATTGAGGTTAAAAACCTAAATAATTACTAGTTGTTGTTTTTTTTAATGTGTAGGTGTTTATATTATTTGCCCTTAAAAAAATCTCTGTAATGGTTTAGGGTTTTCTGGTGAAGTAAATTAAAAACAAAAATCTTCATAACAATTATGTCAATGTGAGCATTGCATTTTATGTTTTATTCTGGAATATTTATGAATTCTCTGCTCCATTAAATCTCCCAATAACCTTAGGAGGCCCCTTGAGATTATCCATGTTAGTGTCTGTTGGTTGATATTTATGTCTTTCATCAATAAATTTTATTTTATTTTAAAATTACTTATGAAAGGTTTAAACTGGTTCAGAAAATAAACACATATTTTCCCCTGATAAAATACTAAAAAAATGAAAATAAAGAGGTGGATTTATGAGTATATATCAAAACATCACTAAAGCTTAGTTGATTCTGCTTACAAAGCCAACTTAATAATCAGTAGAGATCACTGCCAAATCCATTTGACAATAGCAGTGGATGTCAATAGTCAGAATCACCCTTCCAAGTACATTGCATGCTAGCTCAGTTACATAAGTGGGTGGTCATGGTTCTAGATATTGAAATTCATTGTCTCTCTCTCTCACTCTCTCTCACTCTCGCTTTCTCTTTTATCTACAAACATTTTATTAAAAAAAAAAGATTTATGTAACCCACTTCTGACACTAGAGTTTCAATTTAAAAGTGAAACAGCCTTTCTCTCTTTCCTAGACCCAGGTAAGAGGTAATGAGGAGGGACACCTGAGGCTCAAGTGTCCTTAGTAACTTTTTCTTGGTTTTGATATGTGGTAAAAACAGAAAATGAAGTAACCAGGACATCTAGCCACCAACCATCTCTTGTTATACTCAAGGTGAATTGATCAGCAAGGTTCATGATCGTTGGGAAGGCCTGTGAACTAATAGATAACAATTTATGGTGGCACAAATCCTTTCTTAAGTTACAGCCTTGATGATAGTAGTTATTCTTCTGAGCAGTTCATAAAGAAGCTCCTAATGGGAGATGCAGAGTAACCAATAATTAAGACAAAGTCCTGCCCTAGCTGGTTTGACTCAGTGGATAGAGTGTCGGCCTGTGGACTGAAAGACCTGAAAGGTCCCAGATTTGATTTCAGTCAAGGGCACATGCCAGGGTTGCGGGCTTGATCCCCAGTAGGGGGCATGCAGGAGGAAGCTGATCAATGATTCTCATCATTGATGTTTCTATCTCTCTCCCTCTCCCTCTCTGAAATCAATAAAATATATATATATATATATATATATATATATATGTATATATATATATATATATATATATATATATATATATATAAAAGGCTAAGCGACTGCCCAACTGTCCGACAGGTAGCTATGATGTGCAATGACCACCAGGGGGAAGACACTGAATGCAGGAGCTGCCAAGCTGTGGTGACTTGTCAGCTGCGGTTCTCAGGTGATGCATCCCGAACCAGAGAGGAGGGAGCCTGATTCCAGGGTGTGTCACTCGAGAACCGCCTTCTGGCAATCTGGGACCCCTCAAGGGATGTCAGAGAGCCAGTTTCAGACTGATCCCCACAGGCCAGGCCGAGGAACCCCACCTACCAGAAGGACCCCGCTCACTGCAGACGCCCTTCAAGCAGCGGTGCCCTAGGTGCGGCCGGCCAGGGGAGGGACCAGGGGAGGTTGGCTCTAGAACAGCCGTGGGCAAACTACGGCCCGCGGGCCGGATCCGGCTCTTCTATCCGGTTCTCTTGCTCTCCCCTCCGCTCCTTTACTTTGAATTTATATTAGTTCACACAAACACTCCATCCATGCTTTTGTTCCGGCCCTCCGGTCCAGTTTAAGAACCCATTGTGGCCCTCGAGTCAAAAAGTTTGCCCACCCCTGCTCTAGAGTGTGTTCGGCCAGTCTCGCCCAGTCCTGTCCCACGGGCCACTTTCTAATTAATTTCCTTTGAATGTGCACAAGTCCTTGTACTGGGGCACTAGTATATATATAAAGACAAAGTCCTTTGGAAAACTAATATTCTAATCTAGATAATTTATGACTTTTACATTTTGATAGAAGTTTTCCCCCAGTTTTCTGTTCTAGATTAACTTTGCCCATAAGCTGACGCAAAGGCACCCTCAACAAACAGTCCTCTAAAGAAAGTATGATGGTCTGCACAACCTAATGGGAATCAACTTGAATGTGCATCTATTAATATCCACACTGTGATGACTTTGAGTCAAGGTCAGAGTGGCAGGCCCTCATTCCATGTTTTTTCCCTCTCCATTCAAGTTTTCATGATTCACATGTTAATACAGTACTGGGAGAATTAAATAAACTAATATATCATGGCACTTAGAACAGAGTAAGTTTCAAATTGCATTAATAGTTTAACTCTTTTTGTTTCTTGCTGTAGCTGTTGTCACTACAATTAGCTATAATTATCAGTATTGAATGCCAACCTGCATGACTGCTTCACCCTCCTGCTCCCTCTCCAGACCCCAGTGCCTTTGGCCCATTGCAGCTATGAAACTACAGGCAGATTGAGGGGGAGACACAGCTCTCCACTTTAACATTTTGACAAAGGGTTAAAGTAAGTCCCTCTCTAAAACTCCCTCTGCAGGATTGTGACTGAATTAAAACTTAATTAAAAAAAAAATAATTAACTGAGAGTTCATGGTTAACAAAAAAGGTATATACAATCAGCAGTATTTACAACAATTGATCCATGTGGTTCTCAGAGCCACTGACCCAAAATTAGGCTCATGAATTCCCTAACAATCTAGCATTCTAGCTGACCACTTGCCTATCAGTAGCAAGATCGGCTCAGATCTCACCATCAAAAGAGCAGTGCGACAGGAGGTAGGGGAGGCTGGGGGAAGGTCAATGGGGGTAAAAAAAAAGGCGATATATGTACTAATATAGGTAATATTTTAAACAATAAAAAAAGACTGGTAAAAACAAAAAATAAGAAACTAAAATAAAATTTTAAAGAATAATATATTAAAAAAAAAAAAAGAGCAGTGGGGGAGGAAGCACCAACGCTTGGGAGGAGAGCATAAGGTTCAAGATGGAAAATCATGACCCAGATAATATTGTCAAGGAAAAACAAATTGTTGATAGAATAACCAGAAAAGCCAACCAACTTTCAGAAGCAGAAAGGGATCTACTTGAACATGGATTGACATGTATTGGACTTAATGCTGCTCTCTGTGGCCTAATAGCAAAGTCTTTTTTGGTGCATCTTAAATGTGACACAGATCTGTATAGATGCTGGTGTAACAATGGCAGTGATCCCATTTTTGATAGTGAACGTATCTTACAAAGGTTTATTAAGTTTACCATTGAATGCAGGTGATTTAAATTGTGAAACCTATACCATACGCAAGGTGGATTGGTTGTACTTGTTTCTGGTGCTCTCTACCCTGTTTTCTTGGCTGTACCTATGAATGGTGGCCTGGGAACCTGCGATGCCTCAGTCCTGCTACCAGAGAAAGGAAACATCGTAACCTACTGGCTCAGAATTTCTAAGCCTGTCTTTAGAAAGATGTCATTTCTCATTTCGCTCCAGGCTGGATTTGCAACATACCTCTATTCTAGACAATATAAACTACCGATAAAGGTTCTTCACTTCCCTGAACCTGTCCTAGAAATTCTGTGATTGTTAAGTAAATGTGTACACAAAAATAAACTGTGATAAAAATAAATAAACAAAAGAGCAGTGTGACATTCTGTTCTCGGTTTCATTATTATGAGGCCCAGAGGAGAAAAAGGCTCCCATTACTCCAACCAAAGGCTTGTGTCTTGAATTTTCATTTTTATACTGCAATCTGCCTTTTCCTCTGAGCAATTTTCAACAAAAACTCTCATCTCTACAATATAACAATACATCCTAATATAGTTTAATCTATTCCAAGTTTTGTTTTGTTTTTGTTTTTTTAAGCAACACTCTACCGTCTCTCTTTTTATACAGGAAAAAAAAGCAATAAAGTCAGCGGAGATAGAAAGTTCTGCTTCAACAAAATGTACATAATTTTATATTGCAAAGCTGAATATTTAGCCTCTCCATCTAAATCCTCTGCATTTAGGTTAATGGACATTCTTCCCACAGAGCAATGGTTGGGTACACTATGGGACATTATAAACATTTACAAATGCACTCATTTTATTTCAAAAATTTCTTTAACTGCAGGTGATATGTTTGGCACTAATAAAAAAAATAAGCAATTAAAAATATGAGCCTGTCCTCTGAAGCTAAAAATGTAGTGTTAGAGAAACAAAAAATCATTTAAAAAAAGAATATGGTTTGCTACAAGTTTTATGAAAGAAACAGGAGCATTGCAGAATAATAACAGATGGCATTAGGGATGGTGTGGGATCCTTTCAGCCACTGTGTGGTTAAACTGTGTTTTTGAGATGTGATCTTGTGTTTGAGAATATCATTGTTTCTGTTATGCATGAACAGTGCAGAAGCTGGGTAAGTGTTGAAAATACTAGTTTAAAATATTCACTACAATGAAGCTAAAAGTGAGAGTAATCAAAATAATTAAATATGTAAAGAAAATGGCAAGTTTGGCATGTGTGTATGAGTGAATCTTTTGAAAATAGTATTGATTTTGAGGTACGTAGCGAAGTATACATCCTGTGAACAATACTGGACTTACGCAAGAGCCAATACCAGTAGGGTAGCCCACTGCTCATCCCCTATCTGCCCTCTTTTCCAGAGTTTTAATCAACAATTCTATACCGTATTTCTTATTTACAAAGTGTGTATCTTATTTGGTCCCACTAAATGGTAAGTTCCACAAGATCGGGTTTCTTTCTTTGTTTTGTTTTTGTCTGATGAATCTCAAACAAAGTGAATGCTACCTTTCACATAGGTGATAAATACATATTTGTTAAATCAAGGAATATGCAAGTAAGTGCACAAATGAACCAATGAAGAATTTGATGATTTAAAATAAATAATCTTGGATGAGTTCTTAAAATAACTTGCATATGTATTTTTAAACATTCAATATAAGTAGCCCCACTTAATATTCCCTATCACTCCTTTCTCCTATAGAAGCCTGGTGAATTTCTGTTATAAGTAATTCTGATTACTTACATATTTTATTAAAATATAATGTTAAAAAACACTAGGAAAATCATTTATGTAAAATTTTTTAAAATATTCTAATATGACAGTCAGATAGTCCATTCAACAGATATTTATTGGGCATCGACTCTCTGTCAAGCATATAGCTCTGAAAAAGAAAGAAAATACTGCTGCCCTCCCGGGAACACATGCGAACAAATAATCAAACTGAATCATTTCAGAGAGTGCTAAACACAATGAAAACTTAAGGTGGGGGAGAACTGAGGATCTTGCCTTTTTTGATCAGCTACTTAGGAAGAGTCTCCTTCAGAGGTGACTTTTGGATTGAGATTGTGACGGAGAAGTTGTAGATGCTATGAGAAGACTGGAGATAAGAGTTTTCTGAGCAAAGAAAACAAATATAAAAGACTAGAGGAGCAAGAGGAGCATGGTTGTGGAATGGAATGAAGCCTGTGTGGCTGGAGATCACTTGAGAAAAGAGGAGTATGATGTGAGTTGAAGTCAGAAAGGTAACAGGTAAATCATGTGGCGCCTTGTTGACTATGGAGAGAGTTCGTACTTTGTTTCTTGTTCGCTGTACTTTGCTGGAAGGTTTCATGCTGTAACATAACTTTATTTACTTCATACATTAAAAAATATCCCTGGTGTGTATAGAAAAAAGTCTATACTGGTGGGGCGGGGGAGAAGATCTTTATTACATATAGGTTTTTTTCTATTACATTTCTCATTGATAAATTGTGACAAAAATAATATTCTGAATTACCATTACAAATTATATATATATATATATATATATATATATATATATATATATATCTCCTTTCATGCTTTAAAAGTCACAATTTTGTGATTGTACTCATGTGCACTGCAAATACAATTTTTATTTTATTAAGTTAATTTTTGTCTAAAAGGTATTCACTTCTTTAAAACTAACCTAAAATTTCCTGGATGTGGGGAAAAAATTAATGACAGTTACTCCAGCCCAAGGATATTACTCTCTGTAGAAGTAGCCCTAAATCTTGGTTTATTTCAGTTCTTTTCAGTGAAATTGCACATTGATCTTGGCCGATTACAAATGGTAAAAATCATCAATATTTCACTTTTTTTCTTTGCCTAAAAAACTAAAACCTGATGGGCTAAAAGTAAATTTAAAATCTAAACCACAATGTCACATTAAATTCAGTTTGGGCATTTAGTAGATATTTTTTAACCTACAACAACAGATGTGACAAAAAGAATTGATCTTGTTGACATTGTTACCATTGCATGAATAGAAATCTATATTAACAATATCATTTACCATTGCACATTCTGGCAAGAAAGTTTTTACCATTCATAAAGTCAGGGTAAGCTTGTTCTCCATGCTAGTGTCACAGCCTACTTCTGATGAATATATAACTGCAATTGCCTAGCCATTTATCTAAATGAGATATCACAGGCAGTAGACGGCATCAACAAGTAGATATAGGAAAAGTGCCATCATTAATTATACTGAAAGCTGGAATTGGGATCCCTGAGCTTCCAGGGGCAGAGTTACAAGGAAGGTAATACAATTTGTGATTCAAATACAATTAACTATAATATATTGTTAATGTATTTTTCATCACCTTTTGAAGTGGAGAATCAACTCGAAGTCTACCCCATGGTAAGCAGTACCCAAATTTTGAAGTGTTTAACCTGGATTTCCCATTGGCATTGAATTTCAGCTTCCTAAAAAGTTTTATGGCAATCACCTGTGTGTTTTGGGTAACGGTAGCAAAATTCTACACAAAAAACAAAGTCAAAAACTGAAAAAATACTCTAGATAGTTTTTCTACCATATGTTGATTGTCTGGATGATCAAAATTTCAAAAGAAATTTATAGAGAAACACCAACTTTCCATTTAAAACTTTTTTTCTATAATGGTCATTTAAAATATAATTATTTACTAACACTATTATTTTAATAACAGTACATAAATTCAGAATATAAAATTGAATAAATAAGATTACATAAACACTTGATGCACTTTTGGTCCCTAGCATAAGATGTACAAATCTAAGTGATTCTAATAACCATTAACTGATAGTAATTTAATTTTTATGCATTTAGCTATTGTACCTTATATTTTATATTGTATAATTTTCAGTTTTAAAATGAATTTCTACTTATGTTCATATATTTTGGTTGTTTTTTTACTAGTTCTTCTATTTGATGAGTTCTATTTTGCTATGCTCTTTTTTCCATTTAAACTTGTTCATCTCTTTAATATTTTTAGTCTATTTAGCATTAAACTTTGATTTTGGCATGATTGTCTATTTTTCATTGAAATTTGCACTGGTATTTCTACTAAAGTTTATCAGAACTTTTATATACTAGTTAATTAACTTTTACCTTTCTTTTTTTTTATATATTTTATTGATTTTTTACAGAGAGGAAGGAAGAGGGATAGAGAGTTAGAAACATCGGTGAGAGAGAAACATCGATCAGCTGCCTCTTACACACCCCCTACTGGGGATGTGCCCGCAGCCAAGTTACGTGCCCTTGACCGGAATCGAACCTGGGACCTTTCAGTCCACAGGCTGATGCTCTATCCACTGAGCCAAACCGGTTTTGGCTAACTTTTACCTTTCTTAAATTAGAAAAGAAATCATCCTATCTAATAAAAGAGTAATATGCAAATTAACCATCACTCTACTACACCCACAAGCCACGCCCACAAGCCACACCCACCAGCCAATCAAATAAACCCAACAAAGATGGCTATGGCCACAGAGAGCAGGAGGGAGGCTTGGGTTTCCCTGGCAATGGAGGAAGCCAAGCTTTCCCCCAGCCCTTGCGGGCCTAGGCCTCCACTCAAGGCTACAAAGTTTCATGATAGAAGATACATAAATCCCAAACAGAAATGGCAGCAGCCATGGAGCTGCAAAGAGCAGGAGGCTAGGGTTGCCCCCGACGATGGAGGAAGCCAAGCTTTCCACACACCCTGGCCAGCCCAGGCCTCCGCTTAAGGTTACAAAGTTTCAATTATAGAAGATACATAAATCCCAATAGAAATGGCTGCCACCACTGAGCAAGCAGAAGGCTTGGCTCCACTCCAGGCTACAAAGTTTCAATTGTAGAAGATAAATAAACCCCAGATACCAGGGCCTCCGCTTGGGTTGCCAGGGGGCGTGGCTGGCCTGCAAACCACCACAGGCCCCTCACCCAGGCCGCCCCACGCCCCAAAGGGAACCCCCACCCTGATCTGGGACACCCTTCAGGGCAAACCAGCTGGCACTCACCTGTGCACCAGGCCTCTATCCTATCTAATAAAAGAGTAATATGCAGATTGACCATCACTCCAACACACAAGATGACTGCCCCCATGTGGTCAAAGATCATGGCCCCATGTGGACACAAGATGGCCACCACAAGATGGCCAGCAGGGGAGGGCAGTTGGGAGGGACCGGGTCTCCAAGGGAGGGCAGTTGTGGGTGATTAGGCCAGCAGGGGAGGGCAGTTAGTGGTGACTGGGCTGGCAGAGGAGGGAAGTTGGGGGTGACCAGGCCTGCAGGGAAAGGCAGTTGGAAGGGACCCAGACCTGCAGGGGAGAGCAGTTGGGGGGGACCAGGTCTGCAGGGGAGGGCAGTAGGGGTGACCAGGCCTGCAGGGGAGTGCAGTTAGGGGCAAACAGGCTGGCAGGGGAGCAGTTAGGCATCAATCAGGCTGTCAGGGGAGTGGTTAGGGGATGATCAGGCTGGCAGGCAGAAGCGGTTAGGGGCAATCAGGAAGGCAGGCAGGCGAGCAGTTGGGAGCCAGCAGTCCTGGATTGTGAGAGGGATGTCCGACTGCCCCTTTAGGCCCGATCCCACTGGGATCGGGCTTAAACGGGCAGTCAGACATCCCTCGAGGGGTCCCAGATTGGAGAGGGTGCAGGCTGGGCTGAGGGACACACACCCCCATGCACGAATTTCTAAAACTAGAGGCCTGGCCTGGGGTGTTCCGGTGGGATCGGGCCTAAACGGCCAGTCGGACATCCCTCTCACAGTCCAGGACTGCTGGCTCCCAACTGCTCGCCTGCCTGCCTTCCTGATTGCCCCTAACTGCTTCTGCCTGCCAGCCTGATCACCCCCTAACCACTCCCCTGCCAGCCTGATTGATGCCTAACTGCTCCCCTGCCAGCCCGTTTGCCCCTAACTGCACTCCCCTGCAGGCCTGGTCACCCCTAACTGCCCTACCCTGTAGCCCTGGTCCCCCACAACTGCTCTCCCCTGCAGGCCTGGGTCCCTTCCAACTGCCTTTCCCTGCAGGCCTGGTCACCCCCAACTTCCCTCCTCTGCCAGCCCAGTCACCACTAACTGCCCTCCCATGCTGGCCTAATCACCCACAACTGCCCTCCCTTGGAGACCCGGTCCCTCCCAACTGCCCTCCCCTGCTGGCCATCTTGTGGTGGCCATCTTGTGTCCACATGGGGGCAGGATCTTTGACCACATGGGGGCAGTCATCTTGTGTGTTGGAGTGATGGTCAATCTGCATATTACTCTTTTATTAGATAGGATAGAGGCCTGGTGCATGGGTGGGGGCCAGCTGGTTTGCCCTGAAGGGTGTCCTGGATTAGGGTGGGGGTTCCCTTGGGGCGTGGGGCGGCCTGGGTGAGGGGCCTGTGGTGGTTTGCAGGCTGGCCACGCCTCCTGGCAACCCAAGCGGAGGCCCTGGTATCTGGGGTTTATTTATCTTCTATAATTGAAACTTTGTGGCCTGGATTGGAGGCCTAGGCCAGCAAGGGCAGGCGGAAAGCTTGACTTCCTCCATTGCCGGGGAAACCCATGCCTCCCTCCTGCTCTCTGTAGCGGTAGTCATCTTGGTTGGGTTTATTTGCATATTCCCTCCTGATTGGCTGGTGGGCATGGCTGGTGGGCGTGGCTTGTGGATGTAGCAGAGTGATATTAATTTGCATATTGCTCTTTTATTATATAGGATTCTACCACACTGCCCATTCAGAAAATTTTGTAATTACATAAAGCAATGATCTGATAAAAAAATACACATACCTGTTACAAATGTTTCTCTCGACTGGATTAAATTTAAAATACAATGCAATATATAAGGTTGCTTTTGGTGAAAATCCTAAGTTTACTTTCAAAAAGATAAATTCATAAATCACTTAAAGATATAGAAACACTCATTATTTACCTACTAATATTCACTTTTATGAGTTAATGTATGAGTGTGATGTATATGCAATGTGTTTGGGGCATGTGTGTATTTTAAGTGATCAATTATTTTTGTATTTGGGAATTTACTGGCTTGGCATGATTTTGTTAAAGTCTTATTTAACCAAACACTGAGAAAATAATTTAAAAATGTATGTGTCTTTTTTTTTTTTAATATATTTTATTGATATTTTACAGAGAGGAAGGGAGAGGGATAGAGAGCTAGAAACATCGATGAGAGAGAAACATCGACCAGCTGCCTCCTGCACACCTCCCACTGGGGATGTGCCCGCAACCAAGGTACATGCCCTTGACCGGAATCGAACCCGGGACCCTTCAGTCCGCAGGCCGACGCTCTATCCACTGAGCCAAACCGATTTCGGCTTTTTTTTTTTTTAATATATTTTATTGATATTTTACAGAGAGGATAAAAATGTATGTGTCTTGTTTCTATGTCTTTCCCTTATTTTGCTATTGACCTATCAAAATTGACTAGTACTAGGGCATACCAGCTAGTACTAGTATTAACACTGTTTACCACTTCATCAAAGATGTTGGTGTTTGTCTTCTCTTATATAGTGTTCATACATCTGGAGATAGAAGTAAGGGGCACATTACAATTTTTTCTTGGTGGTTTTAGTGGGGTGCTTGTGTTTGTGTGTTTGTGTATATGTGCATACACACACGTGCACCTGCACATGTATGGTGAGGTGAAAGATGGGGGAGTGGACAGAGAACAACAGGAAAAAGCAGAAGTCTTTAATCTGATTATAGAAGCCCTTCTGACATAGACTAATGTCCTGCTATTCTGCTAGTATTGGTAGAATAACAACAACAAAAATTATATGAGGCCAAAATTAAGTCAGTTTGACTACCATTCTTTTCAGGCTAGGGTACATTCTTGCAGGACACAGCTTTAATATATTTTACTTTATCCATCCCAATCCTCTCTATTTCCTCTCCTCTCACAGGGAATAAACAAAGCAAAACTAATCAATAACTTTAGATTCATCAATCAATGAGCACACATATATAAAATACTATATCATTAACACCTTATGTCATACTATTAAAAGAAAAACAGCTACTCCCTTTGGCTCAAAGGAGACTACGGTCAAAACTTACCCACATTCTGAAGGTGAGATCTTTCCCACGACAATCCTTCTCAATTCAGACCTGGTGTTTCATTTTGCACAGCCACCAAAAATTTTGTATTGATTTTTAGAGAGAGGAATGGAGAAAAAGAGAGAAACTGAGGTGAGAGAAACATTGATCAGTTGCCTCCCTCATGCACCCCAACCTGGGATTAAACTCACAACTTGGTATGTGCCCTCACCAGAAATTGAACCCGTTACCTTTTGGCATGTGGAATGATACTCCAACTGAGCCCATCAGCCAGAACCATGGACATTTTTTATTAAGAGAAGGATGTGATACAGTAGAAGGAGATACTCTGTGAGCATGTTATCATGCTCCTATGGTCATGGACTCATCTAGTGGGCCTCCCAGGGGAATATTTCTACATATATATTATCTCATGTAACCTCACAACAATCTTGTGACTGAGTGAGGCAGATGAGGAAACTGACACTCAAAGAGGTTGTCTTTTGCCAAAGGCTACGTACTAGAAAGGGACAGATTCTCTATATGAATTCTATCTTTTGACTTTAAAGTCTGCACTCTCTCCTCATGTCTTATCACCTCTTAAACAGATGTCAGCACATCTGGCAAGGTCCACAGAGCTCAGTGAACTACTGAGTTCCACATTGCACCAATCCTAATGCATTCATTCACGTTAGGCATTTCCTGCTCATGGTTCAAGATGCAAATACTACTATTTCAGGAACAAGTAGAGCACAGAAACTACTAAAGTTTCCTACATAATTGGAAAGGCAAGCAGGAAGGAGGCACTCTATAAATTGAAGTGAGAGACAGAGGAGAATTAAGGAGCATACCTCCCAAGAGGCCTCTCCATTTCATGATTTCCCCTATATTTGACCTTACTCATAAATCAAGTAATTGTAAAGGAAGAAGAATAAATTGCATGAGAATATGTGAAAAATGCACTGATGATGGTTCCATACAGGTTTTCAAGGAAAACAGTGGTGTTCTGAGGGCGCTTCTTTGGCATTTGAGGTTAGCATCAAGTACAACCATGTCTCTCTATAGCAATTTTTTTATGTCCCACTAAGTGACAGTGTTCTGAGAAGGGCAGTGCTCAACTGACTCAGTGTAGCAAATACCATACTTTGACTTATATGCACAGCCTCTGCTTTTATGGTGCCATCTGCAGAGGAATAAATCATCGTAAAGTTGACTGAGTGTGTCCTATGTTCATCCGCTTGACTGTGTTTGATGTAATTGACTGACAACAATAAAAGAGGATTAGGCAAAAGAGGCAGCGGTATTGTCAAGTGGATGTTACCTGACCCACGACTTCCAGAGGATGATCAGAACACAGATGGCTGAGAGGAAAGAAGATGCCAGCCTAGGAAAGCCTAGATAGATGGCATAGAAAGAAGGTGACAGTGTGGTATCTCTGTCTGTGCAGGGAGGGACTGCACGTGGTAGAAGAAAAAAAGGAAGGACATTTTGCAATTAAAAAGAGTAGTTTCATTTAAATAGTTCATATTAACTAATAGGAGATAATTTTAAAATTGTGGAATATCAGCCAAAACCGGTTTGGCTCAGTGCATAGAGCGTCGGCCTGCGGACTGAAGGGTCCCGGGTTCAATTCCGGTCAAGGGCACGTACCTTGGTTGCGGGCACATCCCCAGTAGGAGGTGTGCAGGAGGCAGCTGATAGATGTTTCTCTCTCATCGATGTTTCTGACTCTCTATCCCTCTCCCTTCCTCTCTGTAAAAATATCAATAAAATATATTAAAAAAATATTAAAAAAATAAAATTGTGGAATATCCTAAGGTTCTTGAATACCATCATTTGGGTTTATTTTTATGTTACATTTGACATCTCAGCACAGTAGCACTTGTAACAGACTGAGGAAATTGTCTTTAAATGAGCCTTCTATGCAGGCTGCAACTCTCCTACTTACTATTCCTCTTATACCAGAACAAGAACCTAATAGAAAGTCAGTGTGCAGCCAGACCAGAACACTTTATACATACAAAAATTTGGAAGTGGTTTTGGAAAGACTGTATAAAAATAAATAAATGATATGTAGAAAATAGCTGAACCCATATCTGTTATGAGAGTTGAGTACATGTTACTCCAAATATTTGAAACATGATATCCACACATTATATTATGTTATCACCTTTACTTCCCCCATTAAAGAAATAATGGAAACCACTGGCCAGAGTTTTTCTGATGGTCTGATAGATTTGTTGCTTGTACATCTTCCTTCTGCTTCAAGATTCTTAGTACTCATCAGATATTTCTTAACATTTTCTTATTAATCCCTTTAATCACTTTTGAAGTTTTAGTTCTGCTTTTCCAACTTTATCTTGTTTATGTGGGACTGTCCTTTGGTTAGTATTCTTCTGAAATGAGAGAAAGAGGATTATTTTTTAGAACTTCTCTTGCAGGATTTTTTTAATGAAGTCAATCTAAAAAGAAAAAGCTGTGTAACACTTATACTTCTTGATTTTCTATCCTTGAATTATCCCAATCTTAAAAACTTGGACACTTTAAACTCTGTCTTGTAAGTAGATGATCAGGGAAATTTAATTACTCTACTTACTTACTGTAGGAAGGCAGACTACTCCACCCCAAACTGTGCCACTTTAATAATAGGTATTAATGTCTGGCTGGTGTGGCTCAGTGGTTGAGTGCCAACCCATGAACCAGAAGGTCACAGTTCGATTCCCAGTCAGGACACATGCTCGGGTTGCCAGCTCATTCCCCAGTAGGGGGCATGCAAGAGGTAGCTGATTGATGATTCTCTCTCTTCATTGATGTTTCTATCTCTCTCTCAAAAAAAAATCAATAAAAACATTTTAAAAATAAATAAAATAAAAATAGGTATTATTTTGAGCTGAAAGCAATTGAGAAGAATTAGATACAAAAACTTCTCTATCCTCCCCTATTTATTAAAGATCAGGACATAGATTTACAAAGGTGTTTGTCCCTCCTCGTGTCTCTACCAGGAAGAACAAAAGTTAATCATTGACAACAATTTTATACTCTAAAAAAAAAAAAAAAAAAAAAAAAAAAACAATTTTAGACTCTAGCAGTCTGGAGACAGCCCCAGAGGAATTTACATGCCAAGCTTTACTAACAAGGCTTTATCTCCCATTAGTTTCTCATATATTTGCCTTTCCATAATTTGGCCCCTCTAGAGATGCAAGGTCATTTCCACTTCTTTAACGTTTAAAATTTATTAGTCATTTCTTAAGATGATATCTAAGGCTAAATTGTTTTTAAATGCTCACCCAAGGATATTTTTGCCATTGATTTTTAGGGAGTGGGAGAGACAGGGAGAGAGAAACATTGCTGTGAGAGAGACACATCAATTGGTTCCTTCCCGCATGTGTCCCAACCGGGCCAGTGATGAGCCTACAATCAAGGTAGGTGCACTTGACTAGAATCAAACCCATGACCTGTCAGACCGACACGCTAACCACTCAGCTAAACCAGCTAGGGCTAAGGCTAAATGCTAACCAAAACTTTGAGGTACTCATCTCCAGGTAGTCTCATGTGCCATATGCATAATGTACATATTGACAAGTTTTTGCTTTTTTCTTTTATTAGTCTGTCCTTGGCCAGTCTAATATAAAGGTCCTCAGCTGGAGAACCGAAATGGGTAGTAGAAGAAATTTTTATTTCCCTATATTACTTAATTCCAAAATTCTGTGGATTTCTCTTCAAATCTTTATGACTACATAATTTCAATATGACATAATATTGAATATGAAAATCTCAAGTCCCAGCTCTACAATGCTGAGTAAATCCTTTGGGCACCTAACCTTGCAAAGTGGTATAGGTCTAACGGTGGATATCAGCAACAAACTTAACTAGAACCAAGATGGTGGTGGCATAGGTAAATGCAGTACTCATCGCCTCCCACAACCACATCAAAATTACAACTAACATACAGAGCAACCAACCATCATTCAGAACCACCTGACATCTGGCTGAATGGAAGTCCTACAGCTAGGTAAGTAAAGAAGAAAGCACATTGAGCTGATAGGAGGGGTGATGGTATGGAACATGCTGCTCTCACACCCATATGTGGTGTTTTTCAATATCAGGAGGGATATCTCAGCTGCGGAGGCCTCTTGTGAGAAACACAGGGTCTCAGCCCAACACCAGACCCCTCAGCCCAGGCTTCCAGTGCCTGGAAAAGAAGACAAGTTCCCATAACTTCAGGCTATAAAAACAAGCAGGGATTGTGGCTGAGTGACATAGAGACTGGTTGAGTTCCAGGAAGTTCCTCTTAAAGGGCTGGCACATGGGCTTACTAGGATTCACTCCTTCCCTCTGAGCTTCAGCTCTGGGGTAGTAGCTTGGAGTTATCCAGGGACATACAGGGAGGAGCTCAATTGTCTGTCATTGGGGCAACAAATCCGGCAGTGGGGGGGAGGGGCTTTCTCCCAGACGTGGGTGCTCACAGGATTCATTGTTCCTATGCTGAGACCTCCCTGACAAAGAGCTGACTGGCAGGCACCCTACCTGAGCCTCCTTAAACCAGGCTCACATAGTTGGCTCCACCCTGGTGATTCCCCCAGGGGTCCTCAAACTTTTTAAACAGGGGGCCAGTTCACTGTCCCTCAGACCGTTGGAGGGCCAGACTATAGTTTAAAAAAAAAAACTATGAACAAATTCCTATGCACACTGGGGGCCCGGGACGAATCGGCTGCTAAGCAGGACAGGCAGTGGCACCCTGTGGGCCGGATAAATGTCCTCGGTGGGCCGCATGTGGCCCACGGGCCATAGTTTGAGGACCTCTGCTTAGACCCTGCCACACCTAATTTGCAGCCACAGCCAAGTTGTTTGTAGTGGCTTTTCCAAATGAATGGCCTGTCCTGGTTCATGTTTCAAACTTTCATAAAATCTCTCAAAACAAGCAGCAGCTGGTGTCAGCATGCCCCATACCTCTCAATAAGAGGTCCACGACCCAGAATTAACAGCAGCCTGCCTTACTTCACAGGTTGGCCTCTCCTAGGAACTTCTAAAACCATCACAAGTAGCAGCCATCTGCAGCTCTCTCTGTAGCTCCTGCCAGGTGGCCCAAGGCAGTGGCTGACTTTGCATCTCCCAGGAGGCCCCAGAGCCAGTATACCCAGTGGAGAGCTTCAGATCATACCAGATTACAATTCTATAAATCCATGAGTAACACATTCAAGGAGCAGATTCAGTGAGCACCAAAGCCCCACTGAAGCAAGTCCTGCTTCATAGAGGTATCTTCTGCACAGCAGCTCTTCCACTGCAGGTGCAGCTGGTCCTTACAGTCAATTGGCCTGGGGGTTAATTCCTCCCACTAATGCCAACTGAAGTCTAATGCCAACTACAACAAGATTGTGCAAACAGCCCACACAGGGTGCACCTAGAGGGCCCAGCTCAGGTGACTGGCAAGACTGAGTCACTGGGCCCTACAGGATGCCTACTACACAAGGTCACGCTAAGAATTCCAGGAGAGATAGCAGCTCTACCTAATATGTGGAAACAAACACAGGGAAGCAACCAAAATGCGGAGACAAAGAAACATGTCACAAATGAAAGAACAGAAGAAATCTCCAGAAAAAGAACTAAATGAAATGAAAGCAAACAAACTACTAGATACATAGTTAAAAACAATGGTTATAAGAATGCTCAAGGATTTTAATGAAAGCTTCAAGGGACTTAGTGAGAATTTCAAAGATATGAAAAAGGACCAGTCGGAAATTGAGCATACACTAACTGAAACAAAGAATAATTTACAGGGAATCAACAATAGAATAGAGGATGCCGAGAATCAAATCAGTGTTTTGAAATATGAGTTAGCAAAAAACACCCAATTAGATGAGCAAAAAGAAAAAATAATCCAAAAATATGAAGATAGTGTAAGAAGCCTCTAGGACAATTTCAAGCATAGTAACCTTTGCATTATGGGGGTGCCAGAAGGAGAAGAGAGAGAGCAAAATATTGAAAACCTATTTAAAGAAATAATGAGAGAAAACTTCCCCTACCTGGTGAAACAAATAGACTAGACTTACAAGTCCAGGAAGCATAGTGTCCCAAACAAGATGAACCCAAAGAGGCCCATACCAAGACACATCATAATTAAAATGCCAAGGGTTAAAGACAAAGAAAGAATCTTAAAAGCAGCAAGAGAAAAGCAGTTAGTTACCTACAAGGGAGTGCCCATATGATTGTCAACTGCTTTCTCAATAGAAACTTTGCAGACCAGAAGGAAGTGGCAAGTATTCAAAGTGATGAATAGCAAGGACCTAAAACCAAGATTACTTTACTCAGCAAAGCTATCACTTAGAATTTAAGGATCAGATAAAGAGCTTCACAGACAAGAAATAGTTAAAGGAGTTCATCACCACCAAACTAGTATCATATGAAATGTTGAAGGGTATTCTTTAAAAAGAGAAAGAATGAGAATAAATATAAAAAATATGAAAAATAAAATGGAAATAAATACATATCTATGAACAATTGAATCTAAAAATCAAAATAAAGGAACAAGTAATCTAAGGGACAAAATAAACTCATGAATAAAATAGAACCAGAGGCATGATAACATGGAACAGACTGACAAATCTTAAAGGGAAAGGGAAAGGAAAAGGGGAAGGCAGGAAGAGATTAACCAAAGAACTTATATGCATACTGGAGGACTGGTCCATGAAATTCATGCACTTGGGGGCAGGGCGGCACTCAGCCCAGCATGCACCCTCTCCAATCTGGGAACCCCTGGGGGATGTACGATATCCCTCTCACAATCCTGGACCACTGGCTCCTAATCGCTCACCTGCCTGCCTGCCTGGTCGCCCCTATCTGCCCCCCCCCCCCCCCCCCACTGCCAGCCTGATCACTCCTCACTTCCCTCTTCTGCCAGCCAGGTTGCCCCCAACTGCCCCCTCCCTGCCGGCCTGGATACTCCTAACTGCCCCCCCACCCGTCAGCCTGGTCACCCCTAACTGCCCCCCCCCCACTGATCTAGTCACCCCCAACTACCCCTCTCTGCCAGCCTGGTCACTCCTAACTGCACCCCCTGCCAGCCTGGTCACCTCTTATTGCCCCCCTGACAACCTGGTCACTCCCAACAGCCCCCCTGCCAGCCTGGTCACCCCTCATGCCCCCCCCCCCCAGCCTGGTCACCCCACCCAGCCCACCCAGCCTGCTGTTCAGTCTTTTGGTCGTCCCTCACTAACCCCCTGCTGGCGTGGTCGCCCCACACAGCCTGCTTGTTCAGTCATTGGATCGTCCCTCACTAACCTCCCTGCTGGCCTGGTCGCCCCATGAAGCCTGCTTATTCAGTCGTTTGGTTGTCCCTTGGGCTGGCCCTGGGTGGCTGGGAGGCTGAGGGGACTGGGGAACTCCGGAGGCAGGCGCATGGAGCAGCTGGACCCACCTGGGAGTGGGCCTGGCTGTGCCATGCACCTGCTGCCCTGGCTGGGCTGAGGGCATTGGGCGCCACCATCTTGTGGCTGTGGGCGCCGCCATCTTTAAGGGCAGGGTAGTCAATTAGCATATTCCCTCCTTATTGGCTGTGGGTGCTGCCATCTTTGTGATGGCATGAGGGTCAATTAGCATATTCCCTCTTTATTAGATAGGATATGCATTACCTATGGACACAGACAATAGGGTAGTGCAGACCTGGGACAGGAACCAGGTAGTGGGGGCCAATGAAGGATAAAGGAGGGCATCTGCAATACCCTCAAAAATAATTTTAAAATAAAATAAAATTTAATATAATTTAAAAGAAAACTTAGAAAGTTTTCTTTTAAATTATATTAAGTTCTGCAGGGAGAGAATGGCATGATAAATAGAAGAAACAACGAATGAACCAGTCAGCACTGATACTAGTGGTGTTCCTACTAGAGTCCATGCCAGGCATCACGAGAGACGATAACAGGCCTTTCTTGCTTTAAAAGTTCTGATATTCAGATCCAATATTTATTCCAATATTTTCAAATATTCCAAAATTCCAATATGTGTTAAATAATTAAAACTTAAGAGCCAGCAGTGACACTTAATTAGTTGAATAGTGATGTTATATGGAATCATTATGACTTTAAGGGTTAGGACTTTGTAGTAGAATCAAAGATGAGAAAGTTTCTGAAACAAAAATGTAATGTATCATAGAAGTGAAAACCACTGAAGCAGAAGATGAAGACTGGAGATGACATATTCTGGAAATAATGAGATTTCACTTAAGAGAAGCCTTCATCAAGACAGAACCTGAAGTAACAGACCTGTTTATCAATCAGAAAGGTCATGATTCACTCAGTGCAGGGGCCACAATTCAAGGAACAAAGTGCAAAAGTTGTTGACTGAAAAGTTCTGCAATTAAAACAGCTATAAAGTCCTGTGTCATACTGATAGTCTGTTGACACTCTGCACATAATTTGTGTCCACACAATATCAGTGGATTATTATCTGGGCAGAATAAAACATGCCAGTTTAAAAGTAAAATTGTGGCTTTTCTCCTCTGAATGTGTTCTGGATTTGGACATTTAGAATGATCACCTTCTATCATGGGTGGAGAGCCATACTCTGAATATTGAGTTTAAGATTTGTCATTTGTTTGAGCTACATTATAATAGTTTAATATTTAAAACAACATTGCTAAAATAGCTTTCATACAGGAGCCAGATAATAGATTGTAATACAGATTAGAAGAAAGTGCAGTACATTGCTTCAGGGTACAAAGCAGGTGCAGTTATGTCTCTGCATGTGCCTCCGATGCTCATGTATTTTAAATGTAAATTGTTTTCTTTTAAGAGAAAATATTCTATTGAATATTGATGCAAAGGGATTATACCCTTCTGTTCTATTTTCCTGAGTTGTAAAACTAATTTTCTACCTCTAATGAGAGTTCCATGAAATATTCTGCAATGTTTGTAACAAATCTGGCTTTTAAGGAAGCAGATTTATATAAACTATAACTGGACCTTTTTTGTATCTATATGCAATTTCTTTCTTTGTAACATTTTGTGCAGGCTTATGATGATTTTATCCATAGATGCACTTAAGTATGTTTTCAATAGTAGGGGAAAATCAAACTGAAATTGAAGAAAGAAGTAAGATAAAATTCTCTTGAAAAGGCTGAACTATATAGTGCATATATCTGAACAGATTCAAGTTGTATCCTAGTAATAATAAAGACTTCTCTTAGCACTGACTACAATTTCCATCATTAAGAAGAGTATATTATATACAAATCAATGACCATTATAACTATAAATCAGAGACATTTACATAAACAACTTTATAATAAAGAATAAGCCCAGTTGCCTGTCCAGTATGGCTCAGTGGTTGACCATCAACCTATGAACTAGGTACAGTGGTCAGCAAACTCATTAGTCAACAGAGCCAAACATCAACAGTACAACGATTGAAATTTCTTTTGAGAGCCAAATTTTTTAAACTTAAACTTCTTCTAACACCACTTCTTCAGAATAGAATCGCCCAGGCCTTGGTATTTTGTGGAAGAGCCACACTCAAGGGGCCAAAGAGCCGCATGTGGCTCGTGAGCCACGGTTTGCCGACCACTGAACTAGGAGATGAAGTTTTCATTCCCAGTCAGGGCATATGCCCAGGTTGCAAGCTCAATCACTAGGGGGCATTCAGGAGGCAGCTGATCAAAGATTCTCTCATCATTGATGTTTCTATCTCTCTCTCCTTCTCCCTTACTCTCTGAAATCAATATATATATATATATATATATATACATACACATGTATATATATGTATATATATATTTAAAAGAGGAATAAAACAAGTTAATTTCAATCTCAGTTTTAAGTTAACGCATCTATTAGGACCATGGTGAGTGTCTCTAATTACAGGGCTGTGTTGTACATTGGTGTGTGTGTTTTTCTTGAAGCTATTACTGAAGAAGATACATGAGGCATGATGGTAGCACTATTTTCTTTGGTTATTTTTAGGGAGGTCACTTGTAATAAACCTAAGGTGGCTTAGGGAAGGAAAGGCCAATAGATCTGTAAATGTAGCTACCAGACCAATGTCCCTATGCAATGATGAGCACAGCAAGTAGTTGAATTCCTCATAGGAATACATCTACGAAAAATAAATAGGCCATGCATTGTTATTATTGGGAAAAGTGTTGGGACTCCACAAACATCATGTTAAAAAGTAATAAATCAAAAGAAATTCTGGAAAAATGATGCCTGAATCCAAGTTCCTACCCTCTACCCTATTGATTTCAATCATATTCTCAACTACTGTTCCTACATGAATCATTACTTGAATAAATTGTTAAGGTCTCAGGCTCTTCTGGGTTTTGAGACAATGAAGACATAATGAATCACACCACTATCTAAGCTCTAAATTCAGAATAGCTCTATTACTGGTCAGCAGGCTTAAAGTGTAGTGACAGTGGGCTCCTACCCCTTTGCAATGCATCAACTCTAATCCCCCATTAAGACATAAGCCTTTGCCCTTTTTGAGCCAAACTATAACCTAGACCTGATACTCTTACCATATGAGTGAGCCAAACAAAGAGGGACTTTTCCACAGGTGAGCAGTAGAGAATACTCAGAGGGGGTTGGAGTGAAGAGGTAACTCAAGCTGAAGTTTCTCCACATGAAACCTTGAGGCCAGATATACCAATCTTCTCTCCCCAAACTCAAACTAATCTGGAAAGAAAGAGAAATGTATGCAGATGGTTTATCTTTTTTTAACCAAATAGATGCCTGGGGACCAAGTGTAGAGAGTCAAATTCTGAGGTTCCTAGAGAAAGCTTGCTCTCAGAAATCCATGGACTGCTGAGAAGCAGGTGACACCTGAACATATGTGTGTCATCCTAGTAGTACTCTGGCCTTGGAAGTTGAAGCATTATACCAGTGTATGCACTTGAATTTGAATTTTGGAGAAGAGCAAATTTTTCAATGAAAGAGACTATAAAGTTAAAGTGTTCTTAATGGAGCCTCAAACGAAGGCAGGCAGATTGTCAGCTGGTCCATCACCAATGCCTGGTTGTGGACACTACAGCACCTCCCATCACTTTTATCCACTGAGTTATCTCACTCTCTTAATCTGGGTTATAAAGGTAATAAAGTCAATAGTAGATACATGCTTACGGGAATTCAGCACTTAAAATCCAAACAAGTAGGTAATTCTAGTGAATTTGAGTCTGGATTTGAATTTAAATTTGAATCTAGCTTTGAAATTGAATCTGGAAGAAACAGATGGTACAGAAACAGAAAAAAAAAACAACATAGAGATTAATTCAATTATATCATAACTAGAGGCCCGGTGCATGAAATTCATGCATGGGGGGGTCCCCCTCAGCCCAGCCTGCACCCTCTCCAATCCAGGACCCCTCAGGGGATGTCTGACTGCCAGTTGGACATCCAGCAGTTGGACATCACTCTCACAACCCGGGACCACTGGCTCCTAACTGCTGACCTGCCTGCCAGCCTAATCACCCCTAACCACCTCTGCCTGCTGGCCTGATTGCCCCTAACTGCCTCTGCATGCTGGCCTGATTGCCCCTAACTGCCCCCCCCCCCCGCTGTCCTGGTCACCCCCAACTGCCCCCCCCTGCTGGCCTGGTTGCCCCACGCAGCCTGCTGGTCATTACTGTTACTCTGACGGCATCCTGGACAATTTGCATATTCCTCTATTATTAGTATAGCTAAGACTTTCAGGTAGTAAAGCATATAATTTTCAAATTTAAAAATTATTATAAGAATAAAAGAATAGGTTAATGATCCTGAAATCTTGTAAGGGTAAAAACACAAAGAGACTGACAAAGGACATATCCAAGAAGCATGATGTGTGAAATATACAAGTTATAGGAAAAAAATAATGAAAGATGTGGGAGGAGACCATGCTTAGAGAAATAATACAGAGGAATTTCTCACACATATGCACATGTGCGCGCACACACACACACAGCCAAGAATGCTTTGACCAAAATTTCTGAATTCTAAAAATAGAGAAACAATTCTAAAGGCTTCCAGGCAAAAACAACACATTTGTTTGTTTGTTTGTTTGTTTGTTTGTTTTTCAAAAGAAACCCAATTGGGCTGTCCTTGAGCTTTTTCTTTCCAATACCAAAGGAAATACGTGAGTGGCATAACATCTACAGACTACTGAAAGAAAAGGATTGGCATCCAATTATCTATATCCAGCTCAGAATCATTCACCCACCAGAAAAAGGAAAGCATATCTGTTGATATTTAAATATTCAAATTTAAATATTTTTCTATACCCATCAGAGGAAATACTCAAGAAAGGACTTAAAACTAAACAACAAAAAAGTGAAACAGGTTTCTCAGGTATCTTTATGGAGGACTAGGGGCAAGAGAGATCTTCTGAGCAAGAAAAGTGGATTTTGTAATTGCTGTCCTTCAGCATTTGTGCATGTTTTATGTCAGGGCCATGATGCTCTCATTTAATAAATGTTACTATTGTCATGATGGTAATTTTACTCCAATTTATCTTAAATTGGGGATTTGTCATAAATGCCAGAATAATGAGAAACCATATTTGTAAAAATCAAGAAGAATGCTCATATCCCAGAGTTGCTGTTTTTCAGAAGGAAACTTCATTTTGGGTAGATTTTGGCTTGTTTCTGGAAATAGGGTGATTGTGTTTTAATTACACATTGAATAGTTAAATTGGGTCCATGGGTTTAGAATTATGTGTTTGTTGGAAAGCATTGTTTGGGGATGCCAGAAGTCAAATTGCAGACTATAGTAAATATATTATTTGATCAGCTTACATCCTTTCATTAGGGAATAATCAAAGATTTACTCTATACTAATTCTCTATTCAATTGCATCCAGCCTGAAGTTATTATATCTGTAAAGACAATAGATCCTCAAAAATCTTTTTATCGTCAAGATTTTAATTGATATACTTTTATGATCTATCTGCTTGCTTTGATTTTTATGTTTTTTAAAAATTTTAATGACCTAAAACATATTTATTTCTGTTATAATTTTATGCAAAGTGAATTTATCATGTGTTTAGTCATTGTGTGTGCAATACTACTTGATACAATTTGAATTTTAGTTTGCAGACTTATTTTGAGAAAAAGAATTTTATGTGATTATTCATATTCTCTCTCTCTTTCTCCACTTACATTGCCTTATCCAAATCATGCCCACCCACTCACCCCTCTTTTTTTTCAAAGTCCCAGGTCACATTTCTGGCAGCCCAAGTTAAAATTAGGAAAACTTTTGTCTTCTATCAGAGCCAAACTTGTATCCTTTCTTTTTTTTTCTCTATTCAGAACCCTGTAGGCCTGTAACTTCAGCCCTTTATTTGTCTGTTTTCTATTTCTTATCCACAGAAATATTTGTGTATTTTTTTATTCCAGCTATGATTATTGTTTTCTTGTATTATATTATCTACTAGAGCCCCGGTGCACGAAATTCGTGCACGGTGGGGGGGGGTGTCCCTCAGCCCAACCTGCACCCTCTCCAATCTGGGACCCCTCGGGGGATGTCCGACTGCCTGTTTAGGCCCAATCCAGGCAGTTGGACATCCCTTTCACAATCTAGGACTGCTGGCTCCCAACTGCTCGCCTACCTGCCTGATTGCCCCTAACCACTTCTGCCTGCCAGCCTGATCACCCCCTAACCACTCTCCTGCCAGCCTGATCATCCCCAACTGCCCTCCCCTGACAACCTGGTCACCCCCAAATGCCCTCCCCTGCATATTCCCTCTTTACTAGATAGGGTTTTTTCTTTAACATATTGGACAGCCCTAACTGGTTTGGCTCAGTGGATGGAGCATTGGCTTGCAGACTCAAGGGTCCCAGGTTCAATTCCGGTCAAGGGCATGTACCTTGGTTGGGGGCACATACCCAGTGGGGAGTGTGCAGGAGGCAGCTGATTGATGTTTCTCTCTCATAGATGTTTCTAGTTCTCTATCCCTTTCCCTTCCTCTCTGTAAAAAATCAATAAAATATATATTTTTTAAAAAGAAACATTTAAGATTCCTCCATATCTGCGTGGCTGGTGTGACTCAGTGGTTGAGACCCCAGGCTGCCACCACTGGAAGGGGATCGCACGCCAGCCAGGCTGAGACCCCAGCCCGAGCTTCCGCCCCAGCCCGGCTTGGGATGGTGGCTGGGGACGGTGCCGTGGGGGGTGCGCACCCCTACCAGGCTGAGACCCCAGCCCAGGCTGCCATATGAGCCTGGCCAGGGATGGCACTGCAGGGGGTGCACGCCCAGGCCAGGCTGAGACCCCAGCCCAGGCTATGGCAGGGGATCACGCCGGGCGCTGGCGCCTCCCAGTTGGACACCCCGGGCTGCAGCCGCTGGGCGGGGATTGCTGCGTGGAGGGCGGGCGCCTCGCAGCTGGACACCCTGGACTGCCACTGCTGGCCAGGGATTGCGCTGCAGGGGGTGCACCCCGGCCAGGCTGAGACCCCAGCCCAGGCTGCCGCCGCTGGCCAGAAGACCTGTGGGTCGCCTAAGACCATCGGAAAACACAGATATTTACATTACGATTCATTAATAGTAGCAAAATTACAGTTATGAAGTAGCAACGAAAATAATTTTATGGTTGGGGGTCACCACAACGTGAGGAACTGTATTAAAGGGTCGCGGCATTAGAAAGGTTGAGAACCACTGGTCTAGATGGAATGATTTTTCATATACTATATTTAATTTTGGACCAAATTCTGAGGCTAGACACAGGATGTTTAGATGCACACTATAGTGATGGATGGAGGAGGTGCAGCTGGGAAACCAGGACCCATTACTCTGCTGTTGAACTCACATTAGCCTGGTGCTCTTGCCTGAGTGGGAAGCAGACCCTGCCCTTAAAGCTGACCTGCCTTTCTGCAGTAAGCACCTGACCTGCCAATGATGGAGGGACCCACACTCTCTGTATCTGGGCACAATTGAAGCCATATATATATATATATATATATATATATATATATATATATATATATATATATATTCAAAACTGCAACACTTTCATCTTTCATCGCCATTACTCTTGTCCCTAATGCATGATTTATCACCCAGCCTGTCAAAAAATTTTGAAAAAAAAAATGTCTCATAAAATACATTGTCTACATTGTGTCTGTTTTTGTTTTGTTTGTTTTTACTGAGGAGGAACCTAGAAAGTAAAGAAAAAAGCACACTGCTAATGTCATGATAGGAAATAGAATCATTCATAAATTCATGAGGCAAAATATGTTTCCTAAAATTTGTATTATAGATATTGGCAAATAAAGATAGATATGGAAAACAATGGGGAAATTGAAAAGTTCCTTATAAATGCATGGAGTTTTCTCTTAGCAGAAACTTTTCCTTTCAGTTACTAAAAAAAGTCTCTAAACAACGAAAATATTTCAGAAGTTCTCAGGAAACGATCCTGAAAGTAAATTGCTAGTGTTTGATAAAGTTTCACTCCAGTATCCCTTCTTCTTGGCTCTTTTAATCAATACCTCTGTTTTAGACAAATTCTATCCTACCTAGCAAGGAGTTCTGGGGGATATTTTATATTCGCTTATATATGTCAGATTAGTCTAAGGTGTGCACTGCCCCTGGTTGTATATGTTCAGTCTAGGTTGGTAAAAACATTTTGTTGCCAGTGGATGTGGGGTTCTTGCGGTGTTGCAGGAAAAGCATTGCCAAGGACCCACAAGAGAGGATGAGGCCTGTTGGCAAACTATTTGGGAAGCAAAATTAAAGAAGTCCCCCAGTGCCCATCTCTATCTGTTTTCCCATGGCAAATCAGGGTCCAAAGCAGCGTCAATGTCCAGAGAGTCTGTGCCATATTAGAGCTTCGTTCTGTCCAGCATCGGGCTAGTTTAACTTGTGTTCCCAGCTGCAATCCATTGTTCTGCTGCAGCATCCAGACTCCCATGTCGAGCCTGCCTTTGGAGTCCGTGTGGCCATCAGCCACGCAGCTGCTCAGGCTACATGGCTATGGAGAGAGAATGCGCTGGGAGAAAGGGAATCTCTGAGGGAGAGAGGGAGAGACAGAGGGAGATAGAGAGAGTGAGCTTTGTTCTCCTGGGGTTTTAACCAGGAGCGTTTTCAAAATAACCAAGTAATTTCCCAAGATTTCTTGGGCTTGAGGTTGGGGTCCACCACCTAGCCAATTATATATTTCTCAGGTTGGACTGACACGTCTCTGTGGTTGAACCCCTCCCCTTGCATCATTTTGACTTTATTGTGAATGTGTTACCCCCTTCTTTGTTCTATCCTTTCCCCAGTGACCTGCAGGGAGTGGACTGGTGGTTTCCTGGAGTGTGTGAAGCTGTAGCTTCCTGGTGAAGCAAACAGGCCTCCGCTTCCCAGCTGAATCTGCTCAACCATGTCTGACGTCCCTTGTCTGTTTGTTTGTTTGTTTTCTAGTAACTGCCTAATGACAGTAACAATTTATAATTTCACCCCTTCAAAATGGTTCCTGGAGTCCTCTGATAAGATGAAAAGGCACATCAAGGCAGAGAGGAAAATAATGCTGTGTGAGCTCCACTGGCTGTGATGTTGTTACTGGACAAGGGACCGGGCCCTGACGTTTCTACACTGGACTGGCTTATAGCGTGTGGGTTCTTGACTTTGTGCAGGAAAAATTTCACAACAGGAGTGCAGGTGAGTATGAGGGTATGTTTTTGTTTTTGTTTTGTTTTTGTTTTTGTTTTGTTTTGTTTTGTTTTTAAGCTGGGGACAGTAAAACAAGGAAAAGTTTAGCATAGAAGAAGCAACAAGAGAGCATAGGCTGGGCTGCCGTAGCTCTCTGGGAAGTCAGAGAAATGGGGGACGGGTTCAGGAGTTAGCCTGGGATGAGCTGCTGCTACCCATTGCTCCCCTGGTGGAAAGCCTTCTGGGGACCCTTAGAGTTAAGGAGATGTGTGCCTGTGGGAGAAGAAAAGGGGGGGGGAAGAGGGAGAGGGAATGGGTGGGTTGTTCTCCAGAAGGACATGCATGTGCTGAGTCCTTTGTCTTGAGGCTCTTATCTCTTGCTTACAGGCGGGAATTTTAGGGGAGGTCTCAGGAGACAGTTTCAGCAGAATATTCATCAGTTTTCTAAATGTGCTCTTTCAGCATCATGGTCTCCATTGATTGAGCAGGGGATCTTTAGTCATTGCAGCTGGTTCTGGGATCACCCATCTGGTTTTGTTGCTTTACTGAGCCTGGAGCTGAAATACAACTGAGGCCTACATAGTATCTCTAGAGAGGTAAACTTCTGTACCTGGCTGGGAAATGCTCAGCCAGTTTGTTCAGCTGTCTCAGTTTCCCTATGCCACTTGTCCTGGCTTACTGGTTATGTCAATGTGACCGGCATAAGCAAGAGAAAAATGAGCAGCTACATGTGTGTGTGTAGACTCTTTTCTAGAACCCTCTCTGACCTCCCCCAGGAATCATCATTACATTTTCCCAGTTTCATGGGGATATACTTTCAGAATACTTTGAATAATATGAATATGAATACTTTGATTATTTTGAATAATACGATTAATTCTAATCATATTCTTTGGAGACCTAATAGATTAAATATAAATATGAAATGACTATTTTTTGGAAGTTTCAAACAAGTGATGGACCTTTATTATATTAATCAATAAATTTAATTAATTAATCAAGTAGATTACCAGGTATTGTGGACTTAGGGAGTGTGTATGTGCTAGGGCTTTACAACTAAGTTAACCCTCTTCTATAATTCAATGGGCAATAAGGTGTGCTCTTACGGTGTTTGAATTATTAACAAGGTCTTATTCCATAGCACACTCTTCTGTAAACAATATGTCAATAGGCTCAAGTCGCACAAACAAAAGTGTTCTTTTATTGTGTTGTGCTGTAATTGTACTGTAATTCAGAACAAGAAGCAATAGGAATAGACATACTATTTATATCTCATAACTCATGAGAGATTAATTAATAAGCAGATTCTGGGTCAACTCTTAGGCAAAGAGGCAGAGTTGCAGGGAAAAAGCTTTTCATCAAATCTCTTTAGCTAAAAATATAAACACAATAATTTGTGTGGGCATACACTGAAGAGAATTAGTTCTTGCTATGTGTGGATATGTGTGAGTATTTCCCCAACCATGCCTCTGATGGCTCATAATAGAGGTGTGATATGAAGAAAGAAGCTCTGATGAAGCAGATTCCTCTTCAGCTAGAGTTTAATAGCAGGTGAATATTTTTATTAATCTGAAAAAAACATGTTGATTGTATTGGTGGAGTTTTTCTTCTGCTTTATTAAAAAATAACTTGTACCTTTACTTAAAAGTTTTTCTATTAGTAAAAATATAGACCAGAATAGTCTTTTCAGACCAATGACTAACAACATGGTAGTATTTCAATATACTTTCTAATTTGAAAACCAAAAGTAAATCTTTGAAGTTAAAGGATCTTAAAACTTAAAATTAAAAAAATATAAACATACTATGTGTGTGGAACAACTTTCTCTTTTATCTACTGCATGTGTGCCTACTTATCCTAAGGTCCCATGTTCATTTCTAGTAATGTTGGGTCAAGACTGTAAACAGATCCCAGGCCCATGGTTCAGAGTTTGTTTGTTTGTGTTTTTTTTCTTAATTTCCTATTCCATTGTCATAATGTGTTTTTTGCTCTTGATTACAATTTGTGATATTTTAATATATTTAATTTACTAATTTATCTGGTAGTAATAGATTCAGAGAATAGAGACAATGCAAATGCAATCTAATTCATTAACTTAATAATATTTTATTATCTACTATGGTAAAGGCAGTAAAGACAGATCAAACCTCATGCTCAAGTACCAAATACTCCAGAAAGAAGATAGTCCTGTATACAGATAAATTGAGAATGCTGCCTGTGCTAAGAGCTATTAAGAGTGGTACAAAAAGTGCTACAAGTACAAAAACAAAGGGATGTATTTTCATTAGTAACTAAGGGAAATACTGTGGAGTGAGGCTGGAAGAGAAGAGACAAAGGAGAATGAGAAAGGAAATGAAACTGGGATTTGCACTATGAAAGAAGTGACAGGAACAAGAGCTTCCAATGTAGAGGCTGTAAGCAAAGAAGACACTTTGGATTTGCCCATTAGGAAATCTTCAGAGCTTTGCCAGAGAGGAAGTTCAGTAATACAGTGAATGTGGAAGTCAGACTTAAAGGGCATCTGCCATTAAGGAGGCACATTAAAGGCATTTCTACACTGCTCTTCCTTTAAGCCAAGAGAAAACTAAAAAGAAAACCTATTATAAAGTGATAAAGGAAACTTTTTAAATATAGCTAACAGCTATAATTCCAAACCACAAATTATGAAGAATAGCTGCTGAATACAATAAAGTTTTAGAACTAACAAGTCTGGGTATGGGAAGTGCACTCACATCTCATGTGAGTCCTGGACTTCTCCCAAGGAAGGTGGCATGGTCCAATGGAACACAGTGACATATACCTTATCCAGGGCAATACTTCTGGAAAATTGGATAGGCTGGGGAGCAATCTCTAAACTCCATTCCACACTGAGTGTTAGAAAGAGACATAAGACTGGAGAAGAAAGTACATAGATCAGCCATTATCATAAGAAACTGCAGTCAGTATGGCAGTGGGAAAAAGAGCAGCAGCAATTTACTATACACACAATAATACGAGTTACCTAAGTCATCCCACAACACAAAAAACTATGTCACCTAGACCTAAACTTAAGCCAAGTTGGTTTATTGCATCAACAACAAGAAAAAAAGGATTAAACCATACTGGGTAGATAAATCCCGTCATACTTCCCAGACACCCCAGTCATGCTTCTGAGTAATAGCAAACTTTAACTCTCTTGGAACATAGTCAGTTAAATAAAATGCCATGGGAAGCATAATCCTATATAAGAAAAGCCAGGGTTGTGTCATGTGATGTCATCACAAGATGGCCACCATAAGATTTCTATCACAAGATGGCCACCACAAGATGGCTGGCAGGGAGGGCAGTTGTGGGTGATCAGACTGGCAGGGGAGAGAAGTTAGGGGTGACCAGACCTGCAGGGGAGTGCAGTTGGGGGCAACCAGGCCTGCAGAGGAGGGCAGCTGGGGGCAACCAGACCTGCAGGGGAGGGCAGTTAGGGGAGAACAGGCCGGCAGGGGAGGGCAGTTAGGGGCGACGAGACCTGCAGGGGAGGGCAGCTGGGGGTTACCAGGCCTGCAGGGGAGAGCAGTTGGGGACCATCGGGCCAGCAGGGGAGCAATTAGGCATCAATCAGGCCAGCAGGCAAGTGGTTAGGGAGCGATCAGGCCAGCAGGCAGAAGTGGTTAGAGACAATTAGGCAGGCAGGCAGGTGAGAGGTTAGCAGCCAGCGGTCCCGGATTGTGAGAGGGATGTCCGAGGGGTCCCAGATTGGAGAGGGTGCAGGCTGAGCTGAGGGACACTCCCCAATGCATGAATTTTGTGCACCAGGCCCCTAGTTTTATTATAATAAAATCTGGCTAGAGTATAAAAGAAAGCCTCAAAGTTTAGATGAAAATTTAAGTTGATTTTTGGAAGAAGGGACCAAGAGAGAAAAGAACGTTTCAACCGAAAGGAGGTAAACTGCCTAAAGGAAAACATAAAGGTGGTGAGAGAGTTTGAGGCAGTCAGATTCTCATAGTGGATTTCACATGGCTGAACTATAGCATCCAGGGGAAGAAGGGCCCCAAATGAGACTTCAGAGGTAAGCACAGGCCAAAACACAAAGAGCCTCAAATGAGATGTTGAGAAACATCTCATACTTTCTGGATACCATTTAAAAAGCCTTTATTGAGTATTGTAAGACATGATTGGGAAGATTAATCTGTGCATGGCATGGAATTTAGATTATAGGGGGAAATATAGAGCCTGGGAAACATGTTAAGAGACTGTCCAAAGGAAGTCACAAGATAATGACAGGTTAGACTGGGACAGGAAGTGATGGTAGAAATGGGATGGAGGGAATAAATAGGCAATAGTACTTGGACAAAATGAGGATTTTATACTTTATGTAAAGCACCAATAGGATGATGATTCTGAACTTCATAAAGAGTCATGGATAAAAGATAATGAAGGAAGAATATCTCCTGCATATTCCTGCTGATTATATTTTTGTTCTGTATTGGTGTCCATTTTATTAATTTAAATTATACAGTGTCCTGCTCAGTTAGCTATTGGTGTTAATAAAACATTAACCTACTATTGCATCCATCCTGTGTCAAGGCAGTGAGTCCAAAAGTTCATTCTTACAGGCATAATAAAAATACAGGGTTCTCATGTGAGGGGAATAATTACAAGGACTATCTTAGGGGAATAATTACAATGGAATTATCTTTGTTCTGACAAAGAACAAAGGCAATTGAAAAGTTAGAAGTCAGAGGATGCATAACCTGCCTTATTAGAAGAAGGTCCTCTGTAAATTGCATAGGAGATGTAGCTAGTTGCTAACCACTCTACAACTCAAGTGCTGACCCAACTGACCCCACGAAAACCATCCAGACCATAAAGCCCCCTTGTCATGTAGAATAGCCTGGAGATGCTCTGATCAGTACAGGGAAGGCTTTGGGGATCTGACCCTGCTTTCTGAAGCCTTCTTCAGATGAAGGGTTATGAGTGGATATTTCAAGTGGATGCTCTAGAGAATACAATTCTGAGTCAACAGGTAAGAAGTAAATGGTTTACTGAGCAGCAATTAGGGGCCAAAGTGAGAGGGAAAATTTGTTTGGGAGCAATAATTACATAATTGTTTATTTGTTTGTTTGTTTATCTGTTCATTAGTATTTGACCAGGGTTGGGGAAATTAGATTATGTATTAAAATGCAATGGGCCACATGGTGGTTAAAAAATAAATAAATAAATTGATTGATTGATGCAGTGGAATGATTATTGTACAGTAAATACAAGAGGAAGTTAGAACTCAGTGTTGTTAATAAAAGTTCCCACAAGGATGCTAAAGGCAGAACAAAAAGTTCATTTTAATTTCCTAACATCCAGAGCAAAAAGTAGCACAATTGTTCCAAAATATAAAATCTGAATGATATTTCTCCTATGGTTTTTCAAAGAAGAATCATGTTTTGAGGTCAAATATATATAAAGTGAAATTCATGTTTCTGCTTCTTTGATTCCCCACAATTCACTCCAAAGCAGAAAGTTAAACTGGAGTTCTTGAAGAGCCAAATTCCTTAAGAAACAAAAGAAATGGGGTTCAAGGGTACAGTCTGATGTAAATCAAACAACTAAGTCGCTGAGATGTCAACTGATTTTACCGTGTTTCTTTAATTGTTAATGAGATCTGAGAATATTCATTCAGAATCTTTCCTTGCTCCAAGGATATGGGGGAATATAGCTAATATCACTTCTTTCCTGAGTTCCATCGCCACATGTTTATTTCATTCTATAGAGTATCTCATTCCACCACAGACTGATTATTCCATCAATCATACTGTGCTGAGCACCAACTCCATTCTTATATTCCCACCAAATAGACTGTAGTTGGAATTTTAGGTAGAAAATGGCTCACATTTCTGGACAGCTTCTTTCCCAAATGCTGGCTCATCACTTTCCACCTTCAGGAATCTTAACATTGCTTCCAATTTAAAATGGCAAAGAAATGTTGCTTTCTTTCCTTCCCACTACATTCACTTTATCGAATGAGCAGCTTGAGAGTAAATGTTTGGTCTTGGTTTGACCTTTGTCCTCTATTCTCAAAGGACTGAGAGGGCAGATATTTGCCTTAATCTTTTGAAGATGTTAAATCATTTTCAAGTCACTAGATACAATTTTTTGCCTTACCCAGAGAGTAATAGTAAGGTCTAGTTGAAACACTTAGGGTATCTTCCCTTAAAAATAAATGGGTAGATAACACCATGTTCAAGGAAAAAGGTACAATTATTCTCTTGTGTGTGAAGGCATGTATATGTGTGTGTGTGTGGGGGGGGATTTATAGAGAGGTATTAAAGGAGAAAGCTTGGGCTTTGGGTTCACATGGTGTCAAATACTGAAGGAAAACCTGTCCTCTCACTCAGTGATCAGCGTGTTTTTAGTAATTACTATCTACAAAACCAGTACAGAATGTTTGAAGCAGACAAAACTTGTGCCAATACCTTAAAACAGGTTATAATAGAAAACTCTACCTTAAGGTTCCAAATACAGTCCACCCAGAGAAGGTGCTTTATATGTTTTCAGGATGTCCCTTCAGGAACCTCAGGATGACAGTCGGTAATTATCGTGGCCACTGTATACACAGAGTTCTTATGACATCTACGTCTCTCGGATGAGCCAGTCACGCCATGTGAGACTGCTTTCAGAACTTCTACATATATAGTAGTCACTCTAAGATGTATTAGTCCCTAAAATTCTCTTCCAAATACATCAGCATTTAAATAACGGTAAATGTGAGATGGTTAATGTACTCTTCAAAAGTAGATATTCTTTGCCAGGCCAGTGTGGATCAGTGGTTGAGTGGTGACCTATGAACCCAGTCAGGGCATGTGTCCAGGTTGCTGGCTTGATCCCTGGTAAGAGAGTGCTGAGACAGCCTATCAATGATTCTCACCATTGATGTTTCTATCTCCCTCTCACTTCCTCTCTGAAATAAATAAAAGATTTTTTTTTTTTAAAAAAAGGAGATATTCTTTGACCTTGCTATATAGGTAGATAAGGAAATATAGAGTACTACTAGATATTTATTTAGCTATATGCCTTTTAAAATACAAACAAGAGAAACCAAGATGGCGGCATAGGTAAACACCTAAACTGCTGCCTCCCACAACAATTTCAAAACTACAACTAAAAGACAAAACGGACATCATCCAGAACCACAGGAAGGCTGGCTGAGTGGAAATTCTACAACTAGAAGGAAAGAGAAAAGCACACTGAGACTCAGAGAAGCTGCAGGAGGCAGAAGTACTGAGATGCACACACGGAGAGGACTGGCAACTGAGTGCATGGCTGGCTTTCTCAAGAGGGAGGAAGACAAAAGATCCCGACTGCGCTGAATTCCAGTTCTGGGAGAGACTCTGGGGAGCCAGACTCATATGGGGTGAAAATGGACTGTCAGGAAAGAGAAAAGCACACTGAGACTCAGAGGAACTGCGGAAGGCAGAGGTACCGAGACGCGAGCGTGGAGAGGGCAGGCAACTGAGTACGCAGCTGGTTTTCTCAAGCGGGAGGGAGACAAAAGCTCCCAACTGCACTGAACTCCAGTTCTGGATGAGACTCTGGGGACCCAGACTCATTCGGGGAGAAACTGGACTGTCTGGCAGTGGGCAGAACTCGAGGGCGGCTTTCTCTCAGAGGTGCATGCAGCGATTACCACGGGACACTGAGACACAGGGGCCTATTAGGGCAGGGCTGACGGGAAACCAATGCTGTCTGCTCCGCCCCATCCAAGCTGAGCACAGAGGATTTTGCAAGTCCTGTCTCATAAGGGTGTCTCCAGCACAGAAGTTCTCCCAGAGTAGACACAGCTGATCCTCACAGCCAATTGGCATGGAGGTCAATTCCTCCCAGTGATACCAACAACAATCAAGACTTAACTACAAAAAGACTGTGAACACAGCCCACAAAAGGGTTGCACGAAGCGTGCCTACTGCAGGTAACTGCGGAGGCTGAGCCACGGGCCCTATAGGACACCTAGCACACAAAGCCACTCTATCAACTCAGGGAAGCAGCCAAAATGTGGAGAAAAAGAAACGGATCACAAATGAAAGAAATGGAGGAAAGCAAATGACTGGATATAGAGTTCAAAATCACGGTTATAAGGTTTTGCAAGAATTTTTTAGAAAAGGCCAATAAATTTAGCGAGACCCTCGAGGATATGAAAAAAGACCAACTAGAAATTAAGCATACACTGACTGAAATTAAAAATATTATACAGAGACCTAACAGCAGACTAGAGGAACACAAGAATCAAGTCAAAGATTTGAAATACAAAGAAGCAAAAAACACTCAACCGGAAAAGCAAACAGAAAAAAGAATCCAAAAATATGAAGATAGTGTAAGGAGCCTCTGGGACAACTTCAAGCGTACCAACATCAGAATTATGGGGGTGCCAGAAGAAGAGAGACAGCAAGATACTGAAAGCCTATTTGAAGAAATAATGACTGAAAACTTCCCCCACCTGGTGAAAGAAATAGACTTTCAAGTCCAGGAAGTGCAGAGAACCCCAAACAAAAGGAATCCAAAGAGGACCACACCAAGACACATCATAATTAAAATGCCAAGAGCAAAAGACAAAGAGAGAATCTTAAAAGCAGCAAGAGAAAAACAGTTAGTTACCTACAAGGGAGCACCCATACGACTGACAGCTGATTTCTCAACAGAAACTATGCAGGCCAGATGGGAGTGGCAAGAAATATTCAAAGTGATGAATAACAAGAACCTACAACCAAGATTACTCTACCCAGCAAAGCTATCATTCAGAATTAAAGGGCAGATAAAGAGCTTCACAGATAAGAAAAAGCTAAAGGAGTTCATCAGCACCAAACCAGTATTATATGAAATGCTGAAATGTATTCTTTAATAAGAGGAAGAAGAAGAAAAAGGTAAAGATAAAAATTATGAACAACAAATACATATCTATCCACAAGTGAATCTAAATATCAAGTGAATAAAAAATCTGATGAACAGAATAAACTGGTGAATATAATAGAATCAGGGGCATAGAAAGGGAGTGAACTGACAATTCTCGGGGGGAAAAGGGGTTGGAGGTGTGGGGGGTGCGGGAAGAGACTGGACAAAAATCGTACACCTATGGATGAGGACAGTGTGTAGGGGGGGGTAAGGGCAGAGGTTGGGGTGGGAACCGGGTGGAGGGGAGCTATGGGGGAAAAAAGAGGAACAATTGTAATAATCTGAACAATAAAGATTTATTAAGTTAAAAAAAAGAAAATACAAACAAAATAAAATGATATCTAAAATGTTAAAAATTAGGACATGAAAACATCAACAAAAAAGTAGATTTACCTATATGAGTACAAAAATATCAAATTCATGGTAAAAAGTATTAAATGATAAAAGGCAATATTTTTATTGAGTAATATAAACATGAGTATTAGTATTTTATATGTTCAGCATATTAATTCATATGTGTAATATATATATATTCTAATTATATTTTCAAATTTGGCCATTTTTTACAATATAAAGTGATATTTTGAAATTATTTTACCAAATCAAATTTATCAAATATTCTGATACTGCATTTTTATAAATGACTAAGAATCCTTTCTCTTCACCTAAATTTTAGAATAATTCAAAGCAAGTAGAAATTAATCAAATTGTTTACCAGCTATGAAAATAAAACTGCTCTAAAAAATACAGACACTAAGCAGATGAGGCAATGTGGTGGGGGTGGGAGTGGCTGGGGAGAAGTCAAAGGGGGAAAAAATACCGTGTTCCCCCAAAAATAAAACATCCTCCAAAAATAAGACCTACTTTCAGGTTTTCTTCTGAGTGAAATATAATGCATCCCCCGAAAATAAGGCCCCAGGCTCTGTCTCAGGATGAAAATTAATTTACCGTAAACTGGTCGCTAGGGCCTCCCTGACTGGCGTCTAGCAACCAGTGACGTTACGTGGAGTCCTGACGTCACTGCTGTGTGGAGGTGGAGCGGAGGTTGGAGTGAGCGGTGAGCGCGGGGCGGGAGAGAGGAGGAGACTTTCACAGATGCATGTAGAAGAACAGGAGGACTAGAGCGGACGGGACGCGGCGAAGGTGGTGAGTGCTGGTCTGTCTCTGGTGACACTACCTGAAGCTCATGGCTGCCTTCATGATGACTGAAGGTTCTCAGTCAGTGGCAGACCCTGCTCCAGCCCAGATCCAGGCCCCAGCAAGCCCAGTGACAGTCCCCAGGCAGGCCCCAGGGGGTAAATGTCTGATAAAGGGGTAGGGGGGATGTCTGGTGAAGGTGTTCAGTGGCACAGGGGTGGGGGGAGGGGGATCACTTAAAATGACACAGGAGGATCAGAGGGGGCAATCAAAATGACACAGGAGGATCAGAGGGGACAATCAAAATGACACAGGAGGATCAGAGGGGACAATCAAAATGACACAGGAGGATCAAAAGGGGTTACTAAAATGGTAATCCCCCCTCTGATTCTCCTGTGCCATTTTGATTCCCCCCTCTGATCCCCCTGTATCATTTTGAGTGATCCCCCTCCCCCCAACTTGATACCCCAATTTCTTTTTTTTACCCCTAGAAATGAGCGCAAAAAGAAAAAAGCTACTCCGTGGAGTACAAGAAAGGAATCGTGGAAGACTCTTGGGGCCAAAATCTTACTGCTTTCTGCAAAGAGAAGATGTTGAGTATCCGATTGGTCCAAAAATGGCGAGCAGAGTATGGTAACCTCATTGAACAAGTGGACAAGGGAAATGCTAAAAAGCGCAAGTGTGGATCAGGTCGGCAACCATTATTTTCCGAGCTGGAAGACCTGATCTGTGAATGGGTTGTTGACAGGAGAGCAAAGGCTTTGGTTGTGAATAGGGCTCAGATTCAAGAATTTGCCCTTGCAATGGCACCACAGTTTGACATAGCCCCCGAAGACTTCAAAGCATCACAACACTGGCTGGATAATTTCCTTCAGCGAAGTGAACTGTCTTTAAGAAGATCTACAACATTGTTTAGGTTGGAAGATACTCAAGTTATTAAGCGAGCACTTGCATTCAAGTCCTTTATTGATGATGCTGACTTCTCTGAATACAATCTTTCCAACATGATTGCTATGGATGAAACTGCAGTGTTTATGGGCCAATCATCTCAAACAACAATTGAACAGCGGGGTGCCTCCTTAGCATACATTTCCTCCACTGCTTACGAAAGTGCACGTGTTTCCTGTATTTTGGCAATTTGTCTGGATGGCACTAAAATCCCACCTTTAATCATTTCTAAGGGCAAGAAGGAAAAGATTGAACGTGTTTTGGGCGTTTTTATTCTTGAAACTGAAAAAGCCTGGGCCACACAAGCAGTTATAAGGAAGTGGGTCGATTTAATGCTGCCGCTTGTTATGCGAGGGAGCCAAAGAGGTCTGCTAGTCTGGGATGCAGCCAGCACTCGCCGCGCATGAAGACATTTCTTCACGAAAGAAAAATAGATCAGATAATGATTCCCGCAGGAATGATGGCCTATCTCCAGACTCTTGATATTGCAATAAACAAGCCATTCAAAGACAATTTGCGCATGGAAATTAATGACTACATTGAAAATAGAATGGAGAGAAATCAGCATGGAAACTTTGTGAAACCTAAACTGCAAGAAGTTGTGACTTGGGTGAAGAATTCATGGGAGAAAATCACTGACAGTTGCATTGCAAATGCACTGCGAGCAGGCTACCTTGACAAGAAGTACTCATTTAAAGACAGTGCTATTGCTAAACATGAGAGATTTGGTCCACTGATTCTGAAAGAAATGGAGTCACAAGAAATTCACCAGGAAATTCAGGAATTGGATTGTTATGATGATTGTTCCAGAAGATGATGACATGATTGTCATTGAATAAATAAGTAAATTCTTGATACTGTAGGATTCACAGTTTGGTTTGTGTTGACAACTACTGTACTACCATACCTTATACAAGTAATAAATTTCCTTTATTTTCATTTAACAATAAATGTGTACCGTATTCTTCTTCATGGAAAAATAAGACATCCCCTGAGAATAAGACCTAGCGTGTCTTTGGGGGCAAAAATTAATATAAGACACTGTCTGATTTTTGGGGAAACACGGTAATATTGTAATAGCTATGTACAGGCCAGGGGGGTACTTGAAACGTCAGGGGACCACTCTATGAAGTATATGATTATCTAACCACTATGTTGTACACCTAAAACTAATACAGAATATTAGTCAACTATACTTGAAAAAAAAAGGTGGAAAATTGTATGTTATATGTTTTTCATCACAAAAATAAATAAATTAAAATTAAAGTCTACATAAGAAAACAAAAAATTTAAAAAATAAATTGAAAAAGGGAAAAAAGCCCTGTAAAAGAGCAAAATATGCTAAAACAATGTAATGGGAAATAGCTATAACTTATTTTAAACAGAGTTAATACAGGGTGGCAAAAGTATATTTGCAGTTGTATGTGAAAGTTTATTCTTGTGTTATTATGTATTTATTTATTATTGTATTGTTTGTCTTCTTTAAACCTATTTTTGCTCAACCTCTATATCCTGAATAAAAATAAGTGATTTTGATGAAAATAGATAAGGGATATGATTCCTTATCAACTTTTTAAAATAATTGAAACAGACTTTTGTAGCTTACACTCCTACCCTTATCAAGTTTTGGAATTAAGATTAAGATAATTTAAAAAAAACAACAGGAAAGTTCTTTTTCTATAATCTAGAATAGTTTGAATAACATGGGAATCCCCTGTTCTTTAAACTTGAGCTATGAGTTTTCGGTGTTTTTTTTTTATTATTATTTGTTCATTTGTTACTTTCCGTTTTATATTCCATATGAGTGAAATCATATGGCTCTTAACTTTTTCTGTCTGACTTATTTATCTTAGCATGATATTCTCAAGGTCCATCCATGTTGTCCCAAATGAAAGTATTTCATCTTTTCTGATGGCTGAGTAGTATTCCATAGTATATATGTACTGCATCTTCTTTATCCAATCATTTATTGAAAGACACATGTTGTTTCCATGTCTTGCCCACCATGAAAAATGCTGCAATTAACATAGGGGTACATATATCCTTACAAGTAAATGTTTTCAAGTTTTTGGGGTAGACATGCAGAAGAGGGATTGCTGTGTCATATGATAACTCTATTCTTAATTTTCTGAGGAAACTCCATATTGTTTTCCATAGTGGCTGCCAAATATATGGTGAAGTAAGATGGTTTGACTTTGAATCCTGGGCATTAAATATAATATACAGATCACATATCTTAGAAATGTACATTTAAAAATCATATAACATTAATCAATGTCACCCCAATAAAATTTAATAAAAAATAAATGAAAATAAAAAGAGTGTGCTCATGAGAGGGTCACTAACATCACTAAAAAAAAAAAAAAAAAGTTAAGTTTGATGAATGAATATTGATTTTGTAATCAAATGTGACTTTTAAAAAAAGTACTTAATATCTATCTTTTTTAAAGGACTTAGGGCAAAATAAATAAAGTTGAGCTAGAACTTGACAATAGTTGTACAAGTGATTTAAACATGATATAACTATGCTTATGCTAATCCTTTAATCACATTTTCAATCCCCTCCAAAGGAATTGTTAGTTTTTAAGTGTTCTTCTAATTCAGTCAATTTTTAAAATGACATTTTGCTTAAAAATGATCTATTTCCTCAAGATTATAAAAATAATTATATGGAGTAGGATACAATTCTTATATGTAATTACAAGTTAAAATATCAAGTTTATGGATGTTCTTTTCCACTTCTTATGAGCTCTTGCTCATCTCTAATACAATGAATGTACTTTTCTTATCTAAAGAAGAGCCCTTACAAACATTTTCCTCTGGCTCCTGGAGACTTACTATAGCATCCTTTGGATTCTAGACTAATAAAACCTTTCTCTTTGTCTGCAGTGGGCAATTAAGAAAATTTAGGATTTTGCTATATTTTGGTGGATGCGTATTATAGCTGTGAGAAGTCACAAATAAATACTTATGGGCAAAATGGGTGTCCTGAGTCTGGACATATGCACAGTGGGAACTTTCCCAGCCTTCATGACTGGTACTAGACACCACGTAAGCAGCCAGTCATGGGAGAAAGTCAAATGCCACGGAAAGATCTTGAAGAAACACCTCCAAACACATACCTTGCTGCCTCTCTTGATAGTCCATTTTCATATTTTAAAAGTTGTTTTTCAAAAGTGCATTTTCAAAAAGATGTGAATTGCTATGGTAAAAGGAGAGCACTTGTATTGTACTTTGCATGGTGAAAAAAGTCCTAGTGTGTAAAAGCTTTGCCTTCCAACGGAAATTGTGTGTCTGTTCCCATTTTGCAAACTGTCATCACACAGTCAATACTGCCATAAAATCAATAATGTCAATATGACTGAAGTGACTCTGTGTTTTCTGTTTTACAGGAACCTCGGGGACCTCTAACTATCCAGAGGATGATGATCGCAGTAACAGCTTTACTTTGAGAAAAAAATCTGTGTTGTTAAATAAACAGTAAAAGCAATAACTATGACAACAAAAGAGTTTATCTGAAAGCAAAAACCTTACTCTATAGTGACAGTTTCATAATCCTTAATGGTCATTTACTAATTAATCAAAGTTCCATCTATGGAAATGTTTTGGCTCATTGAAATAGGCCAGCAATGTTAAAAGCATTTACTTACTTCAAAATTATTTTGAAAACTCTTTGTAGCTCATCTCCAATTCTTTTATTTACTTATTATTTAAACACAGAAAAAATAGATTATTTTGTTAATTCCAATTCTTCATGTAAACAATCAGACATTTGGGCAAATTGGCATGTGATCACGTAATAGAACTATTAAAGTTTCCCTAGTAGAACACAACACATAGCCTTAAATACCTCTGTGAATTTAACAGTGAAAGAGAAGTTCTGATCTAGGAAAAAGTTAATGGGGCATAGGAATTTTAGTTTCTAAATGAATTTTAATCACCAACTGGAAAATTGCTTATAATGAGCCTTTGTGTTTTACTCAGAAAACCAGAAAATACTACATGTAGAGAAAAGGAAAGTCCCTACCCATTATTGGGAAATTTTTCTAATAACTAAAATATATACTTCACAGGAAGGAGAGAAAAGATTACCTAAATAAAGCCTAGTTCTTTACTGGTGCATTAATTTGCTTTGCTTTCCCTGCTATAGAGAAGTGAGGGAGAGGAAGAAGAGAGAAAAAGGGGAGACGGGGGTAGGGAAGAGCACAGGAGAAGGGAGAGGGGGAACAAATGGATAAGAAGAAAGAAGAAAGGGGGAGGATGGAGCGTTGAAGGGAAGGCATGGGGAAGAAGAAATTGGAAAGAAGAGAGGACTAGGGAGAGGAGGAAATGAAGATGAGTAGGGGAAGGAATGGAAGGTAAGAGGAGGAAGAAGGAAAGAAAAAATAAAGGGAAGGAAGTGGAGGGTGGAGGGGGGAAAGGAAAGGAGAGGGCAAAGAGCAGAGAAAGATAATTTCTGATGTGTGTGTTCTGTTCTTTATATTTTTTCCTGCCCATATATTGACTATTCTGCATTCCTCAGCTTCAGAATAGAAATTGCTTGATGAGAAAGTCAAGCCTGGCTTCTGAGAAAGCATATGTTATCTTATATTTCTTAACCCCAAGGAGAAGGGCAAAGAGTGTTTGGGTGTGCAGGGTGGCAGGGTGGGGGGAATGGAGGGGTAAGAGGGAAGAGAGACGTAGAAGGGAAGAGAGAAAAGGAAGAGAATAGGCCGGCCCTATAGTATTTTGCTGTGGGTGAAACATCTCGGAAATTTTCATCACCCTCTTAAAGAAAAAAGGAAAGTCCTATTAATGACTCATTAAATTTTCCTCTACAAAATTGAAAAGTGAGCTCCTAAAAGGTTTTTATTTAATTTAAAAAATGGATAATGTGAAATCTCCTATACACTATAGGGAAGGGGGAAAATTTCCCTCTAACCTTCTGAATTCTTAGCTGGAATCCCTGTAATAAAGGATAGAGTAGCAAGAGAAAAAACAAAAAACAAACAAACAAAAAAAAACCTAGACATTTATTAACATCTAGGTTTATTAACATGTATAAATCTGGAAAATGGACCTTGAAATAACTGACTCCCTGGCCCTCTATCTGAACCATAGGCATTCCCTTTAATTCCCATAAATTTTGTAAGAACTGCCTTTCAGGGTTTCCCCATGAAGCACAGATGGTCCATTGACCTGTTACTTCCAGGATATAACTAAACCAGATAAGTAACTATGCTATTTCTAGCTTCTGTAAATATGCTTGCTTGGATAATAGGAAAATAAGGGGGGGAGGGGCGGCTGGAAATCTGAGCCTGTGATGGAAAGCTGGTGCACATCCTTATTGGTCTATGGTCTGGTCACTGCTCCCTCTTAAATTGTCTATCTTGCAGGCCCTGTTTGCTTAAGCACTGTTCCCATATTGGAAAGGCCATAAACTATAATACCCCCAGAGGGAGTTGTCAGTGCTGGCGCCAGGCCAGGCCTTGAGATAGGGTCTCAAGGCTCCAATCCCAGAGTTTTTTGTGTTGTTTTTTTTTCCTCTTTTTGCCTTTATAAGCTTACCCTTAACCTCATTTCGGGACCGCAAGGTTTGGAGTGGCGATAGCACTTCAAAGACACCGTCGGCTTTTAAAATAAAGGCTCTAAAATTTGACCCTCTGGTGGTGACATCTTCTATGGGACTCGCTGAATTTCAATATAACACATCCATCATGTATACATAGGAGATACCCAGGAAAAATGAGTAACTCACCAAGGTGGCTTAGAATTCAGGCTTAAATCCCATCTTCATTGGGAAAGGAGAGGGGTGAAGACCTCTTAGGGAAAGCAAAGGATTTTTAGAAAAGACAAATGGGCCCTGAAGAATACATGAGAGGTATGAAGTTTGTGACAAAGTTTGACTTGGTGTGGAGTGCACTTAGAGTCTTTCCTTGATAAGAGTCAATCTTCCCTAGTAGGTGAAACTGCCAGGGAGGGGACTTAGGACAATTGGATTATTTGCAGGGCTTGTCTTGAGGCAGATAAGGGGAGTTCAGAGACAGTCTCTCCCTGCATTTGCTATTTTTCAAGTATCTACAATTCAAAATAATTAACATCCTAAAGCAGCATATTTTGGGATGGCAAGGCCTAAATTCCTAGTCATATTTGGTATATTCTGCAACCCTTCAGCACCCAAGTGTAAGTTCACAGCTTTTCATTAGTCTTTTCCCCACCGGCCTGTGGGGTTGCAATTTTCTTCCACTTCTACAAAACTCTTTTAATCATGGGGCCTGAATTGGCCACCAAGCTTCATTCATTTTTAATTATGGAACATTCAGAAATAGAGTCTCACAGCTGTTTCTATTTGTAGCCTTGGAGTCTTACAGAAATATTTTGCTACACTAAATTTAATTTGGTTAATAATACAACAAACATCCATTGAAGTCTTTTAGAGGCCAGGCACTGGCCTAGCTATAGTGAATAAGCCCTGAAGAATAAGGATGAAGTTCACAGTTTAAAAAACCTATTGTGCCCGGTCAGTGTGACTCAGCAGTTGAGCCTCAAACCAGGAACCAAGAGATCACTGGTTTAATTCCCTGGTCAGGGCCACATGCCTGGGTTGTGAGCTGGATCCCTGGTGGGGGTTTGTGCAGGAGGCAGCTGATCAATGATGTTCCTCTCTTATTGAAGTTTCTATTCTCTATCCTTTTCCCTTCCTCTCTCTTAAAAATCAATTAAAAAACATATTTTAAAATTACCCTTTGGGAGAACACAGCTTCCCTTAATACCCTGATCATTAATTTTGATGGAAGGAACTGAATCTTTAAAAAAAAAATTAATTCAACAAATATTTATTTAGCTCCATTCATGGTCAAGGCTTTGAGGGGGATAAAATCAGTCACCACCTCTCAGAGACATATGTTATATGCAAGATGACATGCGTGGAAATTAATATACAAGTCTCACCAGGATAAATATACAAATATTTATCCTGGTGATAACTGGAACAGTGAGCTGAGCTGTTTTCCCTAGGGTTGTGTCTCAGGACACTGAAAAATGAGCTCCACGGACCAGAAGATTTAAGCAAAAGTGTGGAAAATTTATTACAAGAAGATACAGACTCCCAGTAATGGGCTGCCCACTAAAGCCTTATAGTCCAGGGATATATATTTGCTACAAGCATGCTCTATGTCTACTTGTGTCATCACCTGATTGACTCCCTCAATTGTTCTTGCCCAGCAACGGATCTGAACTTGCCCTGTTCTACGAGTTCTTTCTCTGTCCCTGTGGTGAACTTCCTCTGTTTCTATGCGTTCATACACCTTGTTGCCACAGGCCCTCCCTTGTTTTCCCATGCCTCCCGCTTTGAGTCCAGAAACATTTTATTATTTCTGCTTAGTTGGTTCCTGTGGTTAGGCTGCTCAAACTGCCCTGTCTGCCCTGCCTGTGTTCCACCTGCCTTTGTAACTCCCCTTATCTGCCTCAAGACAATCCCTGCAAATAATCCAGTTGTCATAAGTCCCCTCCCTGGGAGTTTCACCTACCAGGGAAGATTGACTCTTATCAAGGAAAGACTCTAAGTGGACACCACACCAAGTCAAACTTTGTCACAAACTTCATACCTCTCATGTATTCTTCAGGGCCCATTTGTCTTTTCTAAAAATCCTTTGCTTTCCCTAAGAGGTCTTCACCCCTCTCCTTTCCCGATGAAGATGGGATTTAAGCCTGAATTCTAAGCCACCTTGGTGAGTTACTCATTTTTCCTGGGTATCTCCTATGTATACATGATGGATGTGTCATATTGAAATTAAGCGAGTCCCATAGAAGATGCCACAGCCAGAGGTTCGAATTTTGGAGCCTTTATTTTAAAAGCCGACAGCGTCCTTGAAGTGCTATCGCCACTCCAAACCTCGCGGTTCTGAAATGAGGTTAAGGGTAAGCTTATAAAGGCAAAAAGAGGAAAAAAAAAAACAATACAAAAAACTCTGGGATTGGAGCCGTTGAGACCCTATCTCAAGGCCTGGCCTGGCGCCAGCCCTGACAACTCCCTCTGGGGGTATTATAGTTTATGGCCTTTCCAATATGGGAACAGTGCTTAAGCAAACAGGTCCTGCAAGATAGACAATTTAAGACGGAGCATGACCAGACCATAGACCAGTAGGGATGTGCACCAGCTTTCCATCACAGGCTCAGAGCGAATAAATAGCTGCTAGTCTTTGTTTGCACCTTTTCAGGTTGAGTCAAGGCATATCCCACTCGCACTGAAAAGGCGAGAGAAGTCACTAAGGCATTGCTGAAGGATATAATTCCACGGTATGGTATGCCTCTGACCATAGGGTCCGATAATGGCCCAGCCTTTGTAGCAGAAATAGTACAACAGGGAGCCAAGACTTTAGGAATCAACTGGAATCTACATACAGCCTACAGGCCTCAGAGTTCAGGGAAAGTGGAGTACATGAACCAGACTCTAAAGCAGACTATGGCTAAGCTATGCCAAGAGACAACCTTACCCTGGACAGATATCTTGCCTCTTGTACTCCTGCGAGTATGCTGTGCCCCAAGGGCCAGGGTAGGTTTCTCTCCCTTTGAAATTCTATACGGTAGACCCCCTCCATTAATTCGGCCAAAGGGAGATTTGGGGAAAATAGGGAACTTAGAAATCCAGAAACAACTACAAGGACTCAGAAAAACTGTCTTTGAGGTCCACAGGTGGGTTATTGACTGACTACCCATCTCTCTAGGAACAGCTGTACATCCTTATAAACCTGGAGACCAGGTTTGGGTAAAGGATTAAAAAAAGGAGCCCCTCAAGCCTACCTGGAAGGGACCCTATCAGTCATATTAACCACCCCCACAGCTCTTAAGGTTGCAGGACTGAACAAGTGGATTCACCACTCCCGGGTGAAGGCAGCCCACCAGCCGAGTGACGCCCAGCCTGAGTGGAAAGTGATCTCTGACCAGAAACACCCCCTGCGGATCACCCTTAAGAAGACAACGGACCTGGCTGATCAACCTGCTCCAAGGAATTCAGAAATGCCCTGCTGAATTCTCCCTAACACTAATCTTTCTTTCTTATCTCCTCCTAACGTAACATGCTCTAGTATTTCTGGATTGTAGGGAGCAGTTATATGGTTAAGCCTCGGACTGACCTGCTGGCAAAGCCGCAAACAAGTGCCAGCTTAGAGGGCACAGCCCTCTTAGCATAATTAAGCTTGATCTTGTGACTGCTCCCTAGATATTTCCTGGGTAGCTAATGGCTGTGGGAGGTGCAGCAAGTGCTGCCAAAACAGGTGAAACTTACAAGAACATTGTAAATTACCTTGTTTACCTCTGACTATAAAATAAAGGATCAACTTGCAGTCTGGATCTGTTCTGTGGTCTTAGTCATGCACAGAAGATCAGCCTAGACCCAGCTTATTCTCTTTGTCTGTCTTTTCTTCATCCTTCACGGCCCTCCCTCAGGCTCGCCAAACCCTTGGCTGTGCTGGCGTGGCACACTGGATAATCACTGGTTTTATCTAATAATTCTTATTTTGTCTTTTTTATGAGTGCCAGCGGAATCCGAAACTAGTACCAGGAGGAGAACTCATCTGCTCTTGCTGGGACACAGAAGCACCATAAAATTACTGCTCCCCACACAGCAAGGAAACAAAGGCCTTATCATAAATTGTTGGATTACACCTTGTCATGCCATCCTTTGCTCCTTGCTTAGAAATTCGCTACCTGAATATGCTAGACCGGGTAGACCACGAGAAAACCCAATCAAGCCAGATTTTTGTTAGCTATGCTTATCAGCCTGTGGCATGTTACGACTCTACTACCAAATGCATGGGGCGGGGGGAATTGTATTAGATGGGAAAAAATAATAATAGGACCTGTCATGGCCAATCTGCAGCTAACTAATGTTGCTCCTATTTGTTTCAGCAGTACACAGGGCCAACATCCAACAGGTCACGTCCCAAATGAACTATACAACTCTACCCCCAAGGCTGAAAACACCACCTACCCCTGGTGCTCCCTGCAGAAACATTCTACGCGTGTGGGACCACTGCTTACCTCTGCCTGCCTGCCTGCAAACTAGACGGGAATGCCTTTAAACTTCAGATGGTCCTACAAACCAGAAGAACTCCTTACAAACTCCTCTGAGAGGAAGAAGCAGGATGCTAACCCCTTGGTCATCGTCCCTTTCCAGCAAGAAGTAGCTAAGAGCAAACATCACCCCTGTTCACCATAACATCCCATGGTCGTTGCTCCACAAGGCTAAAAGAACACTAGTGGACTCCGGGAATAATTTCCAAATCAGAGTGAAGAAACACGCAGGGGGGGGTGGGGTTCGAATGAGGCGGAGACTGGTCTTGCAAGATGTGTCAGGCCATAAAAACTGTGAACAATGCACTGCCCCGGGGTGGGGGGGGTTGTTATCACTGGCCCTGGGACAGATCATCGGATATGGCCTGGGGACCCCCAACACCTGGGGGCCTTCCTATAAGGCCACAAAAGGGGGCGGAACCATATCTGCAAGACAAAGACCCCAGAAGGTTATAAAAACTGAAGCCCTCTGCGTGTTTCTTCACTCTGATTTGGAAATTATTCCCAGAGTCCACTAGTGTTAATAAACGGGGTCCCTCCCTTTCTCTAGGAAGTGTGCTTGGTATTTCTTTGGTATTCTGCAACAACAGGTTTTAGGAAATTTTAAAAACTTTGGAGATTAAGGGGACCATGGAGGAAGCACAGGGCTGCAGAGCAGCAGAAGGTATATTTCCGTAGAATAGGAAAGCTAAAAAGCTGCAACAGGTACATTTCCATAGAATGAGGGAGCTGGGAACAGCAAAAGGTCTATACTTAAAAAATAAAGGGAAGGAAGCCCTTCATCCAGAAGGAGAAGAAAGCCCAAAGGGAATAGGAGAACAATAAGGAAGGAGGGGGAGGGGGGGAGAACCTCACATGTCCCCTGTGAGGTTCGACCTTTGAGGCCAGGAGTTACTATAGTAAGCAGTCTAGGGGAATAGTGACCAATCAGAAGGGATATCAAGGCACCAGGATCTGCAGCCTTTATAAGCCATAGGGAAAAGGAACTCAGTGGGACCCTTTCCCCTTCCCCATGTGGGAGTCTGTACTTGTTCTTTAATAAATTTCCACCTTTGCTATGCCACCTTCTGTCCGTGGAATCATTCTTTGACTCCAGCAGACAAAGAATCAGGGACCCAGTCCAGGAAAACACCGCGTGTTCCAATCCAAAAATTGCATCACTCCCATACACCAGGCAGTGGCTGGTTTGATTCCTTCAGGGCCTAGTTTACTGGTCTGATTCCTGGTTCCAGGCCTGCAGGAGGCAAGCAATCTCTCTCTCTCTCTCTCTCTCTCTCTCTCCCTCTTCTCTCTGAAAAATCAATTTTAAAAAATTGCATGTGTTTTATCCTCTTCCTTTAGAGTTGGGAGGGCAGCCAGCACTTGCGGTCTAGTTAACTTAAAAAAAAAAATGAAGAAAGTGCCATTTATTGTCTTACCTGTCTTGGTACCCTGGCTATATATATATATATTAGTAATATTGTGAGGAAAGGTACTTTCATGTGTCCTTTTGTAAAGTGTGATACTGACCCTCAGCATGAGTTAGTTGAATTGTCCAGGGTTATATAGCAAACACATGATATATGTGATTGAATCAAAAAATGCTTTACCTGGTGTGTTGTAGGAGCTCAACAAGGCTTAGGTGTACAAAAGTGATTCAATTATTCAGGTTTACTTTCTATCTTTGGTCTTAATTCTGAAACTCTTTGATCTTGGTTTTTATAACTAAAAGGGCATTCATCAAAAGATCAAAGTTTCTTAGGCAACTTTTGTAGCCAGATAATCAATGGGTCTGTGCTGCCTGTCACTACTTGGACCAATTAAGCAAAAAGGGTTGAGTCATATATGAGCAGTTATTCCAATACTACAAATGGTGTGGAAAAGCAGCAGGTCATCCACAAAAATCTGCTCTGCAGCCCCCCATAAACCAGCTGCTTATATAGGGTAGGACAAGAATGACATGGAGAAGCAAGGATTACAGGAATGGGGAAGTAGGCAATTTGGAGGGGTGAGACTCCATTTTTTGGGCAACAAGGTTGTTAATCTTTCCATGGTAATAGGCAGTTCTTGAATGAGAAATGACCACAATTCAAAGGTTGACTCCCAGGTCCAAGGTTGACTCCCAGGTCCTGAGGGCATATAACTCCCAGCCGGGTTAGAATGTCCTTTCTTTAACAAACACAAGGCAATCATGGTTAAAGGAGCATGATAATATTTCCCATAACCATAGCTAGTCCCAATATTCTGTTTCTGCCCCTAACACTTTCAACATGATTTGAAACTCTTTTTCTTCCTTGCTTGTCTTGTTGACTGTCCAGTTTTATGATCTGGGAGTTTCTAAAACACACACACACACACACACACACACACACACACACACACACACACACTGGCAATAAAGTATATCTAGAGCCTATTTTATTTATTTATTATTATTTTTTTTGTTTGTTTAAAGTATTACAAATAGTAGTACATATGTCTCCTTTTTTCCCCCATTGACCTTCCCCTGGCTTCCCCTAACCCCTGGCACATGCCCTCACTTCACCCCCCCAACCAGTGTCTTGTGTCCATTGGTTATGCTTATATGCATGCATACAAGTCCTTTGGTTGATCTCTTACCGCCTCCTCCTCAACACTCCCCAGCCTTCCTGCTGTAATTTGAGTCTGTTTGATGCTTCTCTGCCTCTGTATCTACCTTTTTGTTCATCAGGTTATAATGTTCTTTATTCATAAATGAGTGAGATCATGTAGTATTTTTCTTTCACTGCCTGGCTTATGAGCCTATTTTAAATGTTTGACTAAAATGTTTATCAAACACTGCCTTCAACATGGAAGCTCACCATGCATTTAACAGTGGGTTCCTGCCTCAAAAGTCCAAGTTGCAGAATTGGGAAAGAACTTTTCTCTAGTCCTTAGTCTACCAAAGCCTAAAGCAAGGGAGGGATGCAAATTTTGGGATTTGGTTCCTGGACAAACTCCTTGGTTCAGCTCACACACAAACAAGGATACCCCACTTGCTCTATAGGATTATTTATTATAATCCAGAGATCTATGTAGTTTGAGGACAAGGAAGTGTTTACTGGAGTCTAAAGGGCAGAGCTGCTTAGGTGAAAGAGTCCCGGGCAGAGCTCCTAGTATTTGCAACAGAAAGCAAAAGCAGCATTTGCTTACGTGTTTGTCTGTCACTGGAAATTTACAATCGCCTTAGATGGGGTGGAACTAAAATAAGCTCACAAATTCCCCACAAGGTGGAGTCTGAGCAGAAGTGCCTTGAATTTCTCACCCTGTGGTCTGGTCTAGAAGTCTAAGGAACTCTTAAGAGCTTTTTTTTTTTTTTTTTTTTTTTTTTGTGTGTGTGTGTGTGTGTGTGTGTTTAAAGGACACCGGGAGCTGTAAACAAACCCCATCGGATTGCCGGTAAGCATTGAGACACTGGTATACACTTTGTATACAAATATATATTCAGTGATTTTTTCAAAGGGATATTTTCTCTGCTAGTATCCTTGTCATGATGCTTTAGAAGCTTCTTCTGCCAGGTTCTTCTTACTTTTCCCCCCTCTAAATTATATCCATGTAAGTAGTAGAATTTCCTAATGGCTGTTCCTTTAAAATTCCAGAGATCATTTCTACAGTTCGTAAAATTTTGTGTCAAATGAAGAGAACTTTACCAATGTAGTGAAAAAGAATTCATGTCAATAGTTCACTGAACTCATAAAAGACTATTACTTTTGATTAATTAAAGTTACTCCTGTAGTTACTTAAATTTAAATGGCAAAATTATATCAAAATTCATTCAATAAGCTGTAAGTCCTTTGTTTTCTGGTAACTCTGTAGTTGTCTTGTGGTATGTTAGTCATTAAATATTTATTTAGAGAAGTGAAAATGTCTTTCTTAAACAGGCTGCTTCCCCTTTCATTTTATGAAATATTTGCCTAAGAATAGAAAGTTGATACACTTTTCTACATAGCAAGAAGGTTTTTTAGTTTGTATATTTTTCTTTCCTGTTTCTATTTTTTAAAAGGTGGGGTGTTATTTAAGTAGTAAATTGGAAAAATGCATTGATCTTGTTAATGTGAAGATCAGTATGTAATTAATATAATCTTAGATATGAAATATGCAGTTGTGACAGTGATGTCATTCATTTCTCAAACAGTGATAGGGCTAAAGACTGTTGCTCTATGCACATATATTAAATAACATTTCCCCCCAGGAGGACCTATGTAATACTTTCAACAATAAAGATTAAAAGAAAAAAAAAGCAACAAAAAAACCCCCACAAACAAACAAAAACCTCATAGACAGACAACAGTATAGAGAAAATGGGGGTTGGGAGAGGCAGGAGAGGGTAAAAGAGAAATAAATGGTGATAGAAAGAGACATGATTTGAGGTGGTGAGCACACAATACAATATACAGATGATGTATTATACAATTGTACACCTTAAACTTATATGATGTCATTAAGCAATGTAACCCCAATAAATTCAATTAAAAATAAATAAATAACATGTTCCCCTCTTTCACAATGAAAAGCTACACACTTTATAATTTGCTTAGCGGTTTCTAAACTTTGAACCCATATGTGCAATTTGTTCATTTCAGGCGTGATACCTGAAATTCTGTAAAGATTAACCACTGGGTACTCATATCATCTAGTTAACTGTTTAACTTTAGACCCATGGGTGACTAGAAGATCCTGAGTTCCAAATTGCATAGAAATAACAATTGTTATGATCATAAAATTTTTAGCTATGAAGTTTTAGCTTTCTAAATAAAATTGTGAAAATAAGATTTACAAAATTGCAGAAGCTAAGCTGAGGGTAAAGTGGCAATTTTCATCACAAAGTATTAATATTGAAATATATTACAAGAATATATCTTATCTTTTTATAAAGTACTTCACTAATTTTATTTTATCTTAATCATGATTCTCTGAAGAAAGTAATATTTAACTTATTTTTATATAACATTGCAACACAAAAAGGTTACGTGACTTGCCCTAGACCAGTGTTCGGCAAACTCATTAGTCAACAGAGCCAAATATCAACAGTACAACCATTGAAATTTCTTTTGAAAGCCAAATTTTTTAAACTTAAACTTCTTCTAATGCCACTCCTTCAAAATAGACTCGCCCAGGCCGTGATATTTTGTGGAAAAGCCACACTCAAGGGGCCAAAGATCCGCATGTGGCTCAGGAGCTGCAGTTTGCCGACCACTGTTCTAGTGAGTTAATAAATTGCTTCCTTATAATAAGGACACTGTGGTATCACAGCACTGAATGGGAAGGGTTGATTACAAAGAGTTGATGGAATCCTGGAAGTGCAGCTAGGTTGATTAGAGCATCATCCCTATATGCCAAAGTTGTGGGTTTGATCCTTGGTCAGGGCACATGCAAGAGTCAAATAGTGAATACATAAATAAGTAGAACAACAAATTGATGTTTTTCTCTTTCTCTCTCTCTCTCTCTCTCCCCCTCTCTAAAATCAATAAATAAAACAATAATTTAAAAAGTGTAGATGGATTCATATCCTGTGATGCTTTGTAGACTGAGTACAAGGCTAAAACAAAAAATAAAGGGAGATAAAGGGAATGGACCTAAGAAATAGTAAATAATAATAATAAATTAGGAAGTAAGAGGCATGTAAAAATAAAGTAAAAGGTTCAAGTCTTTGGCCAGGAATTTTGCTCTGCATATCCCATCCACATGCCATGATGCAGGCAACGTCAATGACTCAGCTGCTCAGACAGTGTGGTCCCACTGTTTCTGTTTCTGTTTTTACTCTGTTTATTCCAGAGTTTAGTCCTCAAATGAGAGAAATTATACTGATTCCTCAGGATTATTACAAGGACTGAATAAAAAAATAACTATAAAGAGGCTAAATGAATGAATATTAATATTTTTTAAATAAGTAAAGTTGAATTTTACTGGGATATGATGATAACAAAATAATCTGTATATTAGTTTAGGAACCTCATTTAGAGTTTAAAGTTAGCCCCAATGAACCCTCAAAATGCTGATTCCAAAGAAAGTCCCAAATATAAAACAAGCTCTCTTGGAAGTGTTTCTGAGTCTCATTGGAAGTGTTTCTCTATTCCCATGTAGTTGGAATAGGAGGGAAACCCTCTAGTAGCATGTAATTTGTCATATCAAATATTCACCCAGCTATTTTGTGTATTCATATTAAACTGCCAATTTAGAGGAAAATTCTATCTGAAAGGCACTGCTCAACAATGGAGTGACTATAAAGATAAGATTCAGCCCCTCTCTCCCGCCTCCATGGTTGAATACAGTTCAATAGGTAGACCAGCAACTAAATCAAGCTGCCCTGAGTAATGGGTTTATAGTAAGACACCCTTGATCGTAAGGCAGAAAAACAGTTCATGGGGTTTTTAGAACAGCAAGGCAGGCAGCCTCCCAGGCCTTCCACATGCTTTGTTGCATGGAAGGATTCATGAGTGTCCAGACTGACTTGTCCTATCACCCTCTCAGGAACAAAAGCTGTTCCATCGCCAACTATTTTTTAACAGATTCTTACTGCTGGAATCACTTCGTGCTTTAACAATCAGTGGTTCTGTATGACTCTCAAAAATGAGTCACCCATGACAATTCTCCTTCTATACTCTACCACTTTATTGCTTCTCTCTCTGATTCTTTTAAATTTTGCTCCTGTTTCTAACTGACTGAAGAACTATATCTCACAGCTCATTCCTCAATGAATTTGATTACATGCTCAGCTAAACACTGTCATGATTGTTTGGCCAGAGCTTTCACAGCCAATCATTCACAGGCCATTGACAAAACCATTGTCATTAGTGGGTCAAGTGTCCAGGAGAGGTCTAATTAATGATGACCAGGCAACTGATAATGTCAAGTGGCAGAATTAGTCATCTCTACCCAGAAAGTAGTTTCTTTCATCAGAAAAATATAGGTAGAGACCCATTTACAATCAAGTTGTCAGCATGACAAGCATGTTTGATCTTTCCCATCCACATATGTATCTAAATAAATACAGTACCTGACAGAATGTATTGTTTATTACTAGATGTGTGCTCATAAGTTTTATAGGTGTTCAGAGGAGGAAAGACTATTTTAGCTGAGACACCATGGCAGATCTCAATAAAAAGTCACATTTGAGCTAGAACCGTGGTCAGCAAACTGCGGCTCGCGAGCCACATGTGGCTCTTTGGCCTCTTGAGTGTGGCTCTTCCACAAAATACCACGGCCTGGGTGAGTCTATTTTGAAGAAGTGGCATTAGAAGAAGTTTAAGTTTAAAAAACTTGGCTCTCAAAATAAATTTCAATCGTTGTACTGTTGATATTTGGCTCTGTCGACTAATGAGATTGCCGACCACTGAGCTAGAACATTGAAGGATGACTAGGATCTGAATATGTACAAGGGGAAGTGGAACATTTTGGGGAAAGAGAATGGCATAAGAAAAATCACAGAGAGAAAATTTCATGAAGAGAACAAATAATTTACATTGTCAGATATTGAAAGGACCATTAAGATCAATGGTGAAATCACTGGCTTTTGTTCAGAAGCATGAACTGCAGCAACTGAAAGGCATTACTTGTATCAAAACTGAAAACTATGCTCAGGTGAAGCTTAGTTTCCTTATCTGGCAACATAAAGGATGGCTCATCAGGGAGACGATTGGCAGCTGAGAAAGGAGGAGGTCAAGTAAGCAGAAGAATGTAAGGTTAGAGGACAGGAAGAAGGTTTGTTTTGCTGGCATTGTATAAACTCAGACATGTAATTCTTTATTGCCTAACACTGTGTGTGTTGGGATAAGAGGAAGGAGAGTGAAGAGTGGAAGAAAGATGATTAAATTGGTATTCTAGAGACTTATCTATGTTTGTTTAGGTTGGTGCCTAGGAATTTTAGGTCTTAAGTACACTCTATGAGTTGAAAAATATTAAACATATGTTTTCTGATCCAATTTTCCCTTGAGCTTAAATATTCAAGAGCCAGCTTGACAATTTCTTGGATGGTCAGTATTTATCTCAAATTTAACATGTTCTCAATAGAACTCTGATTTCCCTCCTCAAATGTTTCCTTCCTCAGTATTTCTTTAGGAATTTCTCCCAAAGCTTAAAGTTATCTGCTTTCCTGTCTTTACCATAGATTTTCTAGATTTTTGTCCCCAAAATATATAATTAAATCCATATATTTCTCACTACTTTTCCCCTAGCCACATTTAAGCTACTGTCATAATCCCCTGAACTATTAAAATTGCCTTAATTTACCTCTCATTTAAATAATAATTCACCAGTAGAATAATAATTCTACTGAAGATCTTCCAATGTTTTCACATTAAACTGAGAAAAATATAAACTTTCCGGCCTTCCAAGTTCTTCATGACTAATTTCTGCCAGTGTCTCTCTTACATCATAGACTCTCCCTCCCCTTAGTTCTCTTAGTCCATGAGTTGAACAGGCCAAGTCCATCTCTACCTCAGGGCCTTTGCACTTGCTATTATCTTCCTCCAGGTCCAGCTCTTCTCCATGACATGATTCAGAAGTGACTCTATAGCCTTTCCCTAAAGAGGTACACTTGAGCCCCCAATAACTAACTATTCCATACCCCAGTGGCTCTCTATCTGATTACTCATAGATCTTGAAACTATCTGATATTATACAATTTAATTATTTTTCATTCTTCCCCCTAAAAAGTAAATTCCACAAGAGTTATTATTTAAATACTGTCTTATAAATTGCTGTTCCACCAGTGCGTGGTGCAACATGATAGGTGCTCAATAAATATTTATTGAAAAAGAAAATGAATGGAGGAATATGGAAGCAAAGCCAGGCAAAAGTGTACATAGGTAAATCAAACTAGCCTGAGGAAAAAACACTTTTTTCTCAAAGACTATTTTACTCAATTTCAAAAAACTAAAACTTTGTTTGAGAAATATAGAAAACATAAAATTTGTGTGAAGTTTAAATATGTATTTAAATCTTTATTGTTATTCATCCCCTTCAGAAAGATTAAGTTTTCTTTCCAAAAAGGTGGGGAGTGTTCAATGATGATTAAAGGTGGGGAGTGTTCAATGATGAGTAGAATGTGGTTTCAGGAAACAACACAAAGTCCTGTTTTGTTCTGATATATATATATATATATATATATATATATATATATATATATATATATATATATATGTTAAGTTTCTATTGTATATATCTCCATAGTTTTAAAACTATGATTAAAGAATCACTGGGTTGGGCTAGTGCAGGTGGGATAGCGAGAAGGACAAGCCAGGTGGGGCGCTGTTTCCCTACACTTTCCCAAAGGCATCTTTAACTGACACCTTGCAGCCATGGGCAAACTATGGCCCGCGGGCAGGATCCGGCTGTTCTATCCAGTTCTCTTGCTCTCCCCTCCGCTCCTTTACTTTGAATTTATATTAGTTCACACAAACACTCCATCCATGCTTTTGTTCCGGCCCTCCGGTCCAGTTTAAGAACCCATTGTGGCCCTCGAGTCAAAAAGTTTGCCCACCCCTGAATCTAGTGAGACATCTAAAGGAAAAGGTGAAGTTACATATCTTTGACAGTCACTAATTTGGTTCATTTTCCAAAAAATAAAAATAAAAAGAGTGAGCGTTTATTGAGAGTATCATTGCCTAATTCAGTGGTCGGCAAACTCATTAGTCAACAGAGCCAAATATCAACAGTACAATGATTGAAATTTCTTTGGAGAGCCAAAAACTGACTTCTGTGCACGGGCCACAAAGTTTCAATCGCACTGTACGTGGCGCACTCGCACATCGTATTTTGTGAAAGAGCCACACTCAAGGGGCCAAAGAGCCCCATGTGGCTCGCGAGCCGCGGTTTGCTGACCACTGGCCTAATTCAAACTTACAACATCCCTAAAGGACTATTATTCTTTTGGTCTGATACATGAGAAACACTCAGGCACAGAATTTAATGCTGTTTGGGTAACAATATTATTTCTGAGGTTGGGAAGATGGAACTCTTAGTTAAAAACATAAGGTGTTTTATTCCAAGGGCTAATTTTCTGCAGAAAATTATGGCGGCTTTATGATTTTTCATTTTTGTTTTCATTTTTAGAGAACAACTTGTAATGGAGCCTTTACCTCTTGAGTTACCAGCTGACACAGTGCAACGCGTGGCATCTGAACTTCGATGTCTCCCTACAGATGAGAGGGTTGCCCTCCGTCTTGATGAGGAAGATAAGCTGAGGCACTTCAGGGAATATTTTTATATTCCCAAAATGCAGGATCTCCCTCCAAGTGAGAATACTAGAAAAAGTTTTATTTTCCTTAATCAATTTATTAATCTATTTTTATTATTGCACGTGTTTACCATAACTCTTTGAAAATCGTTGTCCCATTATATAATAGAGCCACTGCAATTGTCTGAAAAACAGCAGGTTCCCAGTGCTACTAAATCAACTTGTCAGCCAACCCTTGCCTCAGATTCCTTATGTTTCCTCTCATCTTCTGAACAAAATACTTAAAGGATGCTTTTACTGTCATCTACTTCTCTGAACAATAGATTGACTGAATGGAAATTATAGGCAGATGCATTTACTTGTTCTCTAAGCACTTTGAGTGTAAAACAATTCCTTTTCCTTTTCAGTATATTATTACAATATCTTTGATTTTATAACACCTAGTTTATAGCATGATACTTGCCTTAGAGAAAATGTCATTTTGGGATTTAGTATATTAGGATGGATTTTATGTGTGAATAAGACTTACCAAACAAAACAAAACAAAAAAACAATCAATGATCAAGAAATTAAAAATTAAAAATAATGGAGTAAACTGACTCTGTCCTTGGTTAGGGAGATGTTCTGTTAAAAAACAACAACAAACAAACAAAAGAAAACACACAACAAAACACAGCCCACCCGGTGTGGCTTAGTGCTTGAGTGTTGACCTGTGAATCAGGAGGTCACAGTTAGATTCCCATGCATAAGCCTGGGTTGCAGGTCCAGTTCCCAGTAGAAGGCCTGCAAGAGGCAGTTGATCAATAATTCTCTCTCATCACTGATGTTTCTCTCCTCTCCTTTCCTCTTTGAAATCAATATATATATATATATATATATATGTACTAAACAGCAACTAGATAGCACAGGTATCAAAATATAAAGCAATTTTTCATATTTGGCTTTGCTCCATTTTACTTCTATGAAAAAGGCTACTAGGTTGAATGGAATTAATCCACCAAAATTGGTTTCACATACTTTACAGTAGAGTCTAATTTCCTTTCTTCTTGAGATTAAGTGAGGCAGGTACAATTTTGGATATTCATAACCCAAGAGAATCAGCTAATAGGATTTTAGGGTGAGATTGAGTCACATAGCTGTCTTTACTGGCTTCTTTGTTATTAGGTAACACAGGATGGCACCCTGTAGAATTACGGGAGGATGAAATAAGAGAAAGCCTTATATCTAACAGCAATCAGTGCTCTAGAACTTTATGACATTTACTAAAAGTTGTAATTTCCTCACAATTAAATACAATTTATTTTACTCATTTTCATGAGTGACAAGAAAAACAGACACAACAAAAGAAGCAAACAGAAGTAGTAACAAAACCTTTCCAATAAGGGTGGATGGTGGTATTACAGAGAGAAGGAAGAGCATGGCAGAAGCACTGAGGAGAGAAAGTGGTTCATTGTGCCTTCAGGTTGGGCTGAGTTGTCTGGGAGAATGATGCTAAATAAGGGCCACATCTAGTCACACACTTATGAGCAGTGACTACTTCCTGGACACTAAAGGTGATGCAGTAGGGGGTGGGTGTCTTTGACTTTCTTTTCTTAAGAAGCCTTTATTCTATACACTAGCATAAGGATTTGAGGTAAAACCCAACCCTGAATTTCCAGGAATAAAAAGCTGTTGAAAAAAAGGGGTACACAGAAAGTTAAAATGATATTTTGGATTTTTTTTTTTTTGCTTTTTCTGTTACTGAACCTAACACTTATTAACGAACACAATTTACATTATCATGTTGATTTCAGAGAGGAAGAGAGAGAGAGAGAAAGAGAGAGAGAGAGAGAGAGAGAGAGAGAGAGAGAGAGAGAGAGAGAGAGAGAACATCAGGAATGAGAAAGAATCATTGATCAGCTGCCTCCTGCACGCCCCACAGTGAGGATCACGAGCCCACAACCTGAGCATGTGCCCTGACCAGGAATTGAACTGTGACCTCCCGGTTCATAGGTCGATGCCGGTTGGGCTGGGGATGATGTTTTAATAGAAGAAACCACCAAATCACAAGACTCAGCAGAGCGTGATCCCACCTTTCCATGATAGATTCAAGTTCTCAGAAACAGATTAGAAAACACATTGTACTTGAAAAATTGAGTAAGTATTGCTTGGACTTTTGGGGCCTCTTCAGATTGCATTAAGAGATATTTGCAAACAACTTAAAAATCTTGTCCAAACTTTCAGATTAACAAATAGAAATATTATATTCAAACCTGCAGAATGGACCTTAATTGCCATGGTGTTGCTGTCATTACTGACCCCAATTCTTGGCATTCAGACACATTCTCAGGAAAATATGGTGTTTACATACTTTATAGCCATCCTACTTGAAGAATTACATTTAAAAAATGAAGATCTTGAAATTTTAACCTTATATTTAGAACCAGCTATTAACCAAAGTGATATAATACACAAAGAATAAATAGAAAATGAACTTATATACATCATTTCTGGAATTCTAGCCACAATAACAGGCTGATGGCAACTGCTAAATAGCTTTGTTCCAAGAAAAACGTTTGCCTTCTTAGATTTCAACCTTCTGCCTTCCAGTCCCCAACTGTACAGAGTGGCTTCTGTACAGAGAGAACCACTATTCCAATATGGATAACCAAGTCCTTGCATCCTTATTGCTATAAGACATAATATTTTTATTTGAAAATAAAAGTTGAAGTATTAAATTAAAACTTAAATGAATAATTGAGAAAAATTTAAACAATTTATTTGTTATTTAAAAAGCATAGTTTTGAATGACACAAAAATTTGCTTCACTACCCCCAGAGTTTCTATAAATTAGGCATTGTCAAATCATGTAGCCTCCTGACCAGCTGCCTGAGGATCACCAGAGAATTTACTAGAACTTGCAAGTTCTTGGGTTCCACCCTGACTTACTAAATCAGAGGCTTTGACGGGAGTCTATTCTAGATCACTAAGGATGGTGTCATAGGTAGTTGGATCAATTAATTCTTACTCTCACTCTAGGCGATTATTATTCTCTGAGGGTTCATCCTTTCAACACCTTTGTAGGCACTTCTCTGTTCAAGCAACTATTTTCAGGACAGTTTATCTGTGAACTAAAGAACACGGTTGTCACATACCTGAAGTTTTTTTGAGGTATGAGGAGACAGATAATAAACACCCTTACAAACAGTAAGAAATGTACACTCTCCTCTCAGGGGTGCCCTAAGTGTTTTGAGGGCAGCTGGGAGGGTGGGAGAAGTGTTATTTTACCAGGGTAGTCTGGGCAGGAAACACTGCAGAGATGGCATCTGAGCAGAGTGATGCCCATGGACACAGAGGTGAAGAAGAGCTGGTGGCTACTCAAGTTGGTACTACACAAGAGCATCAGAATCAGGGATAGTTGGTGTTGAAATTTCCTTTTTTTTTTTTTTTTTTTGGTCAAGATAAGATTACACCACCAGTAGCTTATTAAAACCTTCTAAGAACATCTAAAAATGATATTGCATTTCAAATTATTGTAAAAGACTAGCATAATATCAAGAACAAATGTTCTTCAGGAACTCTGAATAATGAAAAAAAGAACATAAATAAGTTTTGGACAAGTGAAAGAATCACAACTCCCAATATAAGCTTTAAAAAAATATTAAGGAAAGGCTATAGGCATAGCCTGTAGTTTTCTGATATTTTGCCATTAAATATTAAGTTTACTGTAGATTTCTAATAGAAAGTTTTACCAAAATAAGTAAGTTTTTCTCTATTCCTAGAGGGTTTCTGAGTTGTTATTAGAGAAAAGGTAAATAATATTTTTACTCAGCTTGTGTTGCGCTCATGTTCAGCATTGTTCTGAAGACCACAGCCAAAACAGAGAAAGAGATTCTACACTGAGTGGCCAGATTATTATGATCTCTGAATGCATAATAATCTGGCCACTCAGTGTATATCCTATATAATAAAAGGCTAATATGCAAATTGTCCCCTCAACCAGGAGTTCGACCAGCAGGCAAGCTGGCCAACTGCCCATGTCCCCTCCCCCCGGCCAGGATGGCTGGACCCCACCCATGCACAAATTCATGCACCGGGCCTCTAATATATATATATACTGAGTGGCCAGATTATTATATGTTCAGAGATCATAATAATCTGGCCACTCAGTGTATATTTCCAAGTCTATACTTAGTGTATGGAGCTCTTGGTTGGCTTAAAAAATAATTGAATTGCTATTTTTACAATTAATTTGGTAATACCAACTAGAGGTAGAAAAATATCATCCTATCTAATAATAGAGCAATATGCAAATTGACCATCACTCCAACACACAAGATGGCTGCCCCCATGTGGACACAAGATGGCCGCCATAAGATGGCCAGCAGGGGAGGGCAGTTGGGAGGGACCAGGCCTGCAAGGGAGGGCAGTTGGGGGCAATCAAGCCTGCAGGGGAGGGCAGTTAGGGGTGACCAGGCCAGCAGAGGAGGGAAGTTGGGGGCGACTGGGCCTGCAGGGAAGGGCATTTGGGGGGGGACTCAGGCCTGCAGGGGAGGGCAGTTAGGGGTGACCAGGCCTGAAGGGGAGGGCAGTTAGGGGCAATCAAGCTGGCAGAGGAGTGGTTAGGGGGTGATCAGGCTGGCAGGCAGAAGCAGTTAGGGGAAATCTGGAAGGCAGGCAGGCGAGCAGTTGGGAGCCAGCAGTCCTGGATTGTGAGAGGGATGTCCGACTGCCCGTTTAGGCCCGATCCTACTGGGATTGAGCCTAAATGGGCAGTTGGACATCCCTCGAGGGGTCCCAGATTGGAGAGAGTGCAGGCTGGGCTGAGGGATACCACCCCCCCACTCCGTGCATGAATTTTGTGCACCAGGCCTCTAGTGTATCTATAACATACATACATAGACACACACAAGCATACAGATAGACACAGACATGAATCTTATAGTTAAAAAAATTAGCTATGTCTCAAGTACAAAACTCAAGAATAGTTGGATCCAAATTATGTTTCTGCCAGATGGACTAAGTTAAGGTTATCTGCTCAAATGGCCAAAATCTTTTACTAAAGATTTTTATTTGCATGCTTTTAAAGCTATTTTGGGAGTCATTTTGTCTTTTAGAAGCTTCTTTATACCAAGCAAAGAATGCATCATACTGTCTCCAAGAAGTATGAGATCCTCTCTTTTTAAGGAAGCCCCTTAAGGTGAACTTATCTAAAATAATTTTTCCCCAGAATGCTGATGACCATTTCAAACTATCTATGAGAGGCCCCATTTTTCAAAAAGGAGCAGGATCCTGGACAAAGAAATGAAACCTATCTTGTCTTTGTATTCCCTAAAACATCTTAACACATTGCGGGAAGATCGAGAGCATTGTCATGTTTTCATATCACACAGTGTGTTACATAAATGTTAAAGGCAGGCCTTAAAATTAAATACCCATTGCATTTAGAAGTTCTTTATTACATGTTCTTACAAACTAATATCTTTTTAAAGTATGATACTTTGTAAAACGTTTTTTTTGTACTCGTTCAATGGAAACTTATCTGGCCACTGGGTAAAGCTAGCAATCAAACGACTGGTACACAATGTGTTAACTAGGTTTTCCAACAGCTGTTTCAAAATACCAAGAATCATGTGTTTTCCCCTTTTTGAAAAAGATGGATGACTTACCATGAAGCTTTAACAAAGAAACAAAACAGAACAAACAGAAATAGAAAGTAAGTGTGCATAATAAAGTTGGAGAACGCAGAATGTAAAGAGAGCACAGCTCAGATGTAACAGAGACTTACCCCACAAGTCCATGGTCTGTGAGACAGCTGTGAGGGAGTACAGAGGACTCTGTGGGTAGCAGGACCTGCTTTTCTCACTACCCTCAGGGTTGTGGGGGTTTGTCTTCTTTGGATCCCACTTCTGGTGCTATGCTATGCATGTCAAAGGTTCAGAAATAGCCTAAGTAAAACCAATGAATCACTGAAGCATTGGTTAGTAACAATTTGTTGTGCACACACCAAGAAGTTTGCAAACCAAGAGCACTCAAACCAAAACATGGAATGAGAATGGGGGGCATATTGCTACAAAGCAGCTTATAAAGGCAGTGACCATTTTTTCTTCACAAGGATTGGCTATAAGCCAAATTAAGATGGTTAAACTGGTTTGATTTGATTTTAAAAAGGACATTTGAGTTGTGTCCAGTTTTGGTATTTATGAGTAATTGCTATACACAATCATATACAATGCTTGTGTGAATGTAAAGTTTTTATCAAACTTATTTTGTGCATGTGAAATGTAAGATAGTAAATATTTTACTCTTGGCAGACAACATATTCACTTTCCCATCTTTTTTTCTCCCTCCTCCTTCTTTCAATTAAATATGTTTTAAAAAAATTCTTAGCTTGTAGACTATACAGAAACTAACCAGGGCTAGATTTGGCATAAAAACCATAACTTGTCAACCCCTGGTCAAGCATGCTGTAAATAGATTGTGGGATCATACTGCAAATGAATTTTTAACAGTGGAAAGAGCTGTCGATCTGTTTTCCAGATTAGCTGAAACATTTTGCATTGCTATCAGCAATGTGTGAATGCCTATTGTTTCCCATTATTACTAGCAGTTGGTATTGTCATAGTTTTGTTCTTTTTTTAACTTATTCTAATGTGTATAGTAATATCTCATTTGAGATACTATATGCATTTCCCTAATAGCTAATGAAAGTTAGCATTAATAGTTGTATGAGATTGTGAACTATCCACATATTTTCTGTTAAAAAAATGTAGCTCTGGGAGAACCAAGATGGTGGCATAGGTAAACACGGGTACTCACTGCCTCCCACAACCACATCCAAATTACAACTAAAATGCAGAACACCATCATTCAGAACTGCCTACAATCTGGCTGAATGGAAGTCCTACAACTAGAGAAGTAAAGAAAGTACAATGAGGATTTTTTTTAAAGTCCTTGCTCAAATATTTTAACCATTTTTAAAATGGTAATTTTTCAGAGTCCTTTATATAGTCACTACAGAAATCATTTGTTGAATAAGTGATATGAAAATACTTTCTCCAAGTCCAGAGCTTATCTTTCAATTCTCATAATAGAATCTTTCACAGAGACAAGAGGTTTTTAATTTTGAGGATGCCTAATATATTGTTTGTTTTTTTCTTTTATGGATTGTGATTTTGGTGCCATATCAAAGAACTCCTCACCCAAACCTAAGTTTCAAAGGTTTATTTGATCCATGTTTTATTTAGAAGTATTTGTGTTATTTTTTAGGTTTTTTTATTATTATTATTTATCACTTGTTTATTTGTATTATGGTCACAGAACATTCACTGTATGGATTCAGTTTTTTAAATTTGCTCAGTTTTTGTTTTTTGTTTTTTTTGACCCAGACAATAGTCTGTCTTGATAAACACTTTATGTACATTTAAAAGAAGGTTTAAGAAACCAAGATGGTGGCATAGGTAAACACCTAAACTGCTGCCTTGCACAACAATTTCAAAACTACAACTAAAAGACAAAACAAACATCATCCAGAACCACAGGAAGGCTGCTGAGTGGAAATTCTACAACTAGAAGGAAAGAGAAAAGCACACTGAGACTCAGAGGAGCTGCAGGAGGCAGAAGTACTGAGACACATGCGGAGAGGACTGGCAACTCAGTGTGCGGCTGGCTTTCTCAAGTGGGAGGAAGACAAAAGTTCCCGACTGCGCTGAACTCCAATTCCGGGCAAGACTCTGGGGACCCAGACTCATAAGGGGTGAAAATGGACTGTCAGGAAAAAGAAAAGCACACTGAGACTCAGAGGAACTGCAGAAGGATGAGGTACCAAAGTGTGCGTGCGGAGAGGGTGGGCAACTGAGTATGCGACTGGCTTTCTCAAGCAGGAGGGAGACAAAAGCTCCCAACAGTGCTGAACTCCAGTTCTGGGTGAGACTCTGGGGACCTAGACTCATTCAGGGAGAAACTGGACTGTCTGGCAGTGGGCGGAACTCGAGGACGGCTTTCTCTCAGAGGTGCTTGCAGTGATTACCCTGGGACACTGAGACACAGGGGTCTATTAGGGCAGGGATGATGGGAAACCATTGCTGTCTGCTCTGCCCGGAGACTCCACCCCATCCAAGCTGAGCACAGAGGCTTTTGCAAGTCCTGTCTCATAAGGGTGTCTCCAGCACAGAAGTTCTCCCAGCGTAGACACAGCTGATCCTCACAGCCAACTGGCCTGGAGGTCAATTTCTCCCAGTGATACCAACAACAATCAAGGCTTAACTACAACAAGACTGTGCACACAGCCCACAAAGGGGTGCCCCAAGAGTGTCCACCTCAGGTAATTAGGGAGGCTGAGCCACTGGTTCCTATAGGACACATAGCACACAAAGCCACTCTATCAACTCAGGGAAGCAACCAAAATGCGGAGACAAAGAAACAGATCACAAATGAAAGAAATGGAGGAAAGCAACTGACTGGATATAGAGTTCCAAACCACGGTTATAAGGTTTTGCAAGAATTTCCTAGAAAAGGCCAATAAATTTAGCGAGACCCTCAAGGATATGAAAAAGGACCAACTAGAAATTAAGCATACACTGACTGAAATAAAAAATATTATACAGAGACCTAACAGCAGACTAGAGGATCGCAAGAATCAAGTCAAAGATTTGAAATACAAAGAAGCAAAAAACACTCAACTGGAAAAGCAAACAGAAAAAAGAATCCAAAAATATGAAGATATTATAAGGAGCCTCTGGGACAACTTCAAGCATACCAACATACGAATTCTGGGGGTGCCAGAAGAAGAGAGAGAGCAAGATACTGAAAACCTGTCTGAAGAAATAATGACCGAAAACTTCCCCCACCTGGTGAAAGAAATAGACTTACAAGTCCAGGAAGTGCAGAGAACCCCAAACAAAAGAAATCCAAAGAGGACCACACCAAGACCAAGACACATCATAATTAAAATGCCAAGAGCAAAAGACAAAGAGAGAATATTAAAAGCAGCAAGAGCAAAAACAGTTAGTTACCTACAAGGGAGCACCCATACGACTGACTGTCAGCTGATTTCTCAACAGAAACTATGCAGGCCAGATGGGAGTGGCAAGAAATATTCAAAGTGATGAATAGCAAGAACCTACAACCAAGATTACTCTACCCAGCAAAGCTATCATTCAGAATTGAAGGGCAGATAAAGAGCTTCACAGATAAGAAAAAGCTAACCACCAAACCAGTATTATATGAAATGCTAAAATGTATTCTTTAAGAAGAGGAAGAAGAAGAAAAAGGTAAAGATAAAAATTATGAACAACAAATACATATCTATCAACAAGTGAATCTAAAAATCAAGTGAATAAAAAATCTGATGAACAGAATAAACTGGTGAATATAATAGAATCAGGGGCATAGAAAGGGAGTGGACTGACAATTCTCGGGTGGAAAAGGGGGTGGGGAGTGTGGGAGGTGCAGGAAGAGACTGGACAAAAATCGTACACCTATGGATGAGGACAGTGGGGATGGTAAGGGCAGAGGATGGGGTGGGAACCGGGTGGAGAGGAGCTATGGGGGAAAAAAGAGGAACAATTGTAATAATCTGAACAATAAAGATTTATTAAATTTTAAAAAAAAGAAAGTAAAAAGAAAATAAATAAATAAATAAAAGAAGGTTTACTCTGTTTTTTGTTGGAATGTTCAATAAACATAAATTACATTCATTTGCTTGATGGTTTTTTTTTTCAGTTCTATATCCTTACTGATTTTATATTTACTTACTATGTTAATTATTGAGAGATGGGCATTCATTGAAATGTTCAACAGTAACTGTATAGGCTTTTCAATTTCTCCTTTTAGTTTTTCCTCACTTTTTGCTTTATATGTGTTGGGACTGTGTTGTTGGATGCACTCACATTTGGTATTGTTATATCTTCTGGTTGAATCGATACATTTATTATCATGCAATACCCTACTTTATCTCTGGTAGTTTGCTTGCTCTGTAGTTTACTTTGTCTGATATCAATATACTGATCAAGTTTCATTTTGGTGAATGTTTGCATGGCATGTCTTTTTATACCTTTTATGTTTTTCCTATCTATGTCATTACAATAAAGTACTCAGAATGCTTATAGACACAACATAGTTTAGTCACTTAATTTATCTTGGCAATAATTTACTTTTAATTGCTGCATTTAGACCATTTATGTTTAATGTGATTATTGATATGTTTAGATGTAGGTCTATCACTTAATTATTTGTTTTCAGTTTGTTATTTTTTAAAACTTTTATTTTCCCCTTTTTTTGCCTTTATAAAAATGATGCTTTGTTATGAGGGATTTTTTCGTATAGCATTAAGTTATACATCAAATTTTTAAATATATCTTTATAGTTTTTTTAGTTTGTTTTAATGGTTGCTCTATAAATTAATATATAATATATAATCCTATGTAATAAAAGGTTAATATGCAAATTGTCCTCTTGACTGGGAGTTCAACCAGGGAGCGGGGCTTGCTGGCCAACTGCCCACGGACCCTCCCCCCAGCCAGCCCCACCCCTTGTTTCCCCCCCACCCCTCCACTCATCGGGTCAGGCCAGCCAGACCCCACAAGTGCACGAATTCGTGCACCAGGCCTCTAGTATAATATATTAATCATAGTATACATTAATTATAAATGAAATTTTTAGTTAAGTTATAAGCATTATTTTATCACTTCAAGTAGGTTGTAAAAACTTTACCACTATATAATTATATACTTGGTCCTCTTATCTTTCTCTATGTTGTAGTTGTTATACTACAGACACTAAAAACGCAATCAGATAAGGTTCATTTTTTTCTTTCAAAATGTAAAACTGGGTATTGTACATATTTTAAAATATTAGGAAGAATCTATTATACTTACCTAGATATTTGTGATTTCTGTTGTTCTCCCTTCATTCTTAAAAAGTCCAAATTTTTCTCTAGTATTTTTTCTCTTCATCCTAAAGAATTTCCTTCATTATTATTTTTTAAGACAGATTTACTGACTTAAATTTTCTTAGTTTTTCTTTGTCTGAGAATGTTTTTTTATTATACCTTCATCCCTGAAGAATATTTTTGCTCAACATAAAACTCTTTACTGATAATTATTTTCTTTCAAATGTGTTTTAAAATTTTTATTTCATTGCTTTCTGGCCTCCAGAGTATTTTATAAGAAATGTGTAGTCATTGCCCTAGCCAAGTAGCTCAGTTGCTTGAAACATTGTCCCTGCACCAACATGTTGTGGGTCTGGTTCCTGATTAGGGCACATACCCAGGATGCAGGTTCGATCCCTGGTCGGGGCATGTAAGGGAGGCAACTGATTATGTTTCTTTGTCACATTGATCTTTCTCTCTTCCTTCCTCTCTCTTTAAAAAAATCAATAAAACATATCCTCAAGTGAAGATTAAAAAACAAAATAAATGTATAGTCATTAGAATTTTGGTTCCTATTTGGCCATAGCTATTTTCTCTGGTTGCTTTAAGAAATACTTTTTTTGATCTTTAATTATCAGATGTTTGTTTGCAATGTGTCTGGCATGCATTCATTTGAGTTTATCATACTTGGAGTTCACCGAGATTTTTGAATGTGTAAGTTTAAATCTTTTGACAAATTTGAGGAGTTTTAAACCATTATTTCTTAAAACCCTATTGCACCCCACTCTTTCATCTTTCCTTCTAGTATTTCAATGATACAAATGTTATGCTTTTTTATATTGGCATAACTGCAATGCTCATTTTCTTATAATCTCTCTTTTTTTTTAACCTCTGCTATTGTTATGTCTACAAGGTCATTGATTCTTTTCTCTGCCATTTCCATTCTGCTCTTTAGTCCTTGGAATTATTAAAAAAATTTTATATTGTATGTTTTTAAGTTATAAAGTTTCAATTTGTTTCCTTTTAAAATATTTTACTTCTCTGCTGAAACTTTCTATCTTTTCATTCATTTAAATAGTAGCTTTCCTCATACATTAGGATTATAATAGCTACCTTAAAATCTTTGATAATTCCAATAGCTGTGTTATTTTTGGGTTGATGTTTATTGATTATTTTCTTGTCAGAGATGTTGAGATTGTTCTAGTTCTTATTTTACATAATTTTGAATTTTATCTATATATTTTGAATATTATCTTATGGTGAATGTTGATATTTTTCATTTCCTTTGGTTTATTTTAGCACCAGCCTACCCAGATAAGTTTAGTCTGCAAGGATTTGTCCTGCACATAGACCACTTAGTCACCAATTTGAAATATGGGATCAGTTCTCAATGTTTTCTTATATTGTTTAGGGTTAGATACATTCAAGCATAGTTCAGGGTGAGCTCAGGAGTTTATGTACAACTTTATATGATCATTTTCTTAAGCTCCCTCTTTGCAATAGGCCTAAAACTTTCCTGTTCCCAGAGGCCCACTTTTATTTTCCTCTGGTCAGAAAACTAAAATATAGTTTACACATTTTGTTATGCACTTCTTGTGACTATGCTTGCTTCTGATGAGGCAAGAGGGCAGAGAACAAAAGCAACCAGAGTTATTCTACATTCTTAGAACTATCCTTCCTCTGGTTAGAGAGAAATGCTTTCTTTCTCAGTGGTTTGGGTGTATGTGCAGCTGCTGCTGTTATAACTGCCACCACTGTCACAGGATTGACTGGTGATTACCATGGAAGATCACAGAAAAAAAAAATGATAGGAAAAAAACAAACAAAACTGGAGTAATTTATTCACCTCTCTTTATCTGGCCCTTGGTAATTTTCTAAGGGCCAGATGTGGGAATACTGGGCTTCTCTTGGAGCTTACAGTCTGTACACTATATAATTTGGGGTTTCAGGATGTCTTTGAAACCAAGACAGGAGCAATTTCTCAGAGGTGGAAACAAAATTAAAAATTCAATGCCAAATTCTGGTGGCACTTCAGATTTTGGTTTTCTCTCCTTGAAAAGCCTATTGACATTTGTATGTCAGGCTTTGCAATTTCTAAAGTGCTCCTCAATGAATTTTAGTTACATTTAGTGTGCTCCTCCAGGTCAAGTTGTGTCTTAGACATCTCTGAAATATAAAAGACAAAAAATAGGTTTTTGTACTTAAAGAGAAAAAACTATTAAATTGAAATTACACTAAAAAAGAGAAAACACTTATTTTAAAATATTTTTTCAAAAAGAAGAATGTGTTAGTAAGCTAGTTTTTCATTCTAATAACCAAACCCAGAATTGGTCCTTAGGAATTGTGAGATGCAGTACTCTATGTGTCATTTAATAAAAGTGGTAAGTTCTGGGACCAGTGGTTTGCTTCTGGACATTATTTGTCTACCGATAAAATTTTGACCTACTTTTTTAGAGGAATATGGTCTCAGAGATTAATGGACATAAACATCAATCCTAGTTCATTAGTTTTCCAAATTACCAAATTCAATTCAGTATTGACAACAACAACCAAGACCCAATCACATTAGTATCACAAGCATTTAGATTGTAACAATTTTACAATTAGCTCTTATCCAACAAATTCATATTAGGTGCTTATAATCTTCTTGATATTACCAAGGCTCCAAATAATCAAAATACAAATGAAACAAACACAGCTTGAATCTTTATGCTTCCCATTACTAATTGCAATACAATCAGCAACAATTTCATGTTCACCAATCTATAAAAATTGTAAAAACATTGCAATATCTTTAACGAGGGACTTTTCTTTTCCTTTCTTTTCGTGTTTCTTCTTTTTTCCTTGTTAAATTTGAGAGCGAAATCCTTAGATTTCTCAAATGAGCAGTTATAATATGTTGGAATTTTAGCCTAGGATTTCTAATCAAAGAACACTCTAATGGAACACCTAAATCTTCTTGTTACATGGCCTTTAAAAGAATGGGCTTTCATCTTTTCATATACATATGGAGGAAAAGATATCTTTAATATAAATTCTCCTACATTTAAAAAAAATATATATGTTTTTATTGATTTCAGAGAGGAAGGGACAGGGAGAGAGAAATAGAAACATCAGTGATGACAGAATCATTGATAGGCTGCCTCCTTCATGCCCCCTTCTGGGATTGAGCCCGCAACCCAGGCATGTGCCCTTGACCGAAATCGAACCTGGGACCCTTCAGTCTGCAGAGCAAAGCTCTATCCACTGAGCCAAACCAGCTAGGGTTCCCCTACATTTTTAAGCAAAAAATATGAAAATCTAGCAGTCACAGTAACCAATCCCAGAATAATGCTTACCAAGGTAGCTTTTGAGAAATCAACTCTTCCTTACATCATAGATCTAGGCTTTGAATCAGTTTTGCTTCTTTATATCAAGTTGTATCTTAGACTTTTGAAGAGTGTAACAAGCAGAAAGTGAAATTCCTAAATTCAAAAAAAATATCAATTTAAACTAATTTTTAAAAAGAGAAACATATACTTAAAATATGTTAGCAAACTAGTCTTTTAGTCTAATAAAAAATCTCTACCTAATAATATTACAACAATGAATATTAATTACATGGAATGAATTACATTTCTGCAATTCTGATAGGAAGTGTTTATACTTATTTCACACTGACAGTCCCATTTAATGTTGGTTTATATGTATACATTTACCCCCCATGACATATATATTAAAGATACACACTGGCATCTGATAGATAAAATCATTTAAATTTGAGATACTTTTAATAACAAATTAATTTTTAAAAATATTTATATAGACAAGTCAGTTTAAATATCTTTAGAACTCACCTTTACTTTTTGTCAAACCATTGGCTTACTTCTATATTTTCTCTTTAATTTGTAAAAACAAAAAAACTTTTTAGTTACTTTATAGTTCCTGTTTTAATCTTGCATAAATGAAACTGGTTCCTGGGTTAAATTTGGAACATATAAATAAACTAAAAGAATAAACAAATAAAGTTTAGAGTGATGGACATTTTTAATGCAGGTAAAATATTACTCAGAAGCAATCAAATTAATTTTCAGGATCTTGAACTTCTATAGCAGTCACATTGTAACCTTTGTCAAGAGATGAGGCCTCCAGCCAGATGCCTCTGACACTATTGACTTAAGGCCTAATTGAGGTGAGGCTTATTTATGGAAAGCTAACACTCTTGAGTTCTTAGAGTTTAGACCTTTTGAGGTCAAATAAACCTTTAAGGAGTGTGTTATTGGTTGAACTGAGTTCCCTAAAAATTTTATGTTTTGAAGTCCTAGCCCCTAGAATCACAGAATGTGACCTCATAGGAGATGGAGTCTTTGTAGATATATCAGGTTAAAATGTGGCTATGAGGGTGGCTCTAATCCAGTATGACTTATAAAAGGGGGAATTTTTTGAGACAGACAGGGAGAATGCAGGGAGAACATTGGTGAGCATGAAGACAGCCATTTAGAAGTCAAGTAGAGCAGCCTATAACAGATCCTTCCCTCACAGCCTTCAGAGAGAACAAATCCTCCCAACACCTTGATTTTGGACTTACAGCTTCTAGAATGGTGAGATAATAAATTTCTGTTGGTTAATAACCCAGTTCATTGAACTTTGTTACAAAACACCTACCAAACTAATACAGATGGCAAATAATAGGAAACTATCCCCAGATCAAGGAGGATGGAAAGAAGATAGAGACTTGACTGACATAGGAAATTCATGAACTCTTGCAGCATGTCCAATCTGTGCCCGAATTTGGAGAATGACCTTAGGACAAGGGTCAGCAAGAGTACCAGTAGATTTGGACAGGATTAAGATGGATTAAGAGGAAAGAAATGAAACCCTTATTTACTTCATCCCAAACATGAGATGGACATAAAGCCAAAGGAGGAAGATCTTCACAAGTAAAATAAGTAAAGGCATGAAAAGAAGAGTTAGTCAATCTTAAGACTTAACCCATCAAAATGACGTGTTAATCAAGCAGAGATTTACTTTTTAAAGGCAGAGTTTGCAGTAAGCTTCATGTCCTTTGTGAAGAGTCCTTTAAAGTGGGCGAGAAAACAAAAAAAGATTATTGAGAAATTATAAGAACTCATGCCCAAATTGTCAACTCCTACTTCAAAGAAAAGAAATATTGAGTCATAATTTATAAAATACAGTGGAACTTTTGTTTCTCGAATGTCTTCCATCTGGAACAATTCACTTCACAACCTAACAACTCTTTCATGCTGATACCTGTATGATGAGACACACTTTTCAGGTGACAAACAAAGGAGAGAATGCGCAAATATGAGTCAGTTTACCACTATTAAAATCTCAGGATATTGTGCTGTGAATATTTTTTGTGGCTTTTTTGCTATTGCTGCTGCTTATAATTATTGTAAAATTCTCAGTTTTTACTGTACATTTCCTTTCCTTTTTGTTAAATTTTCATTTACATTTCATGCCCTTTTTGCTTTTAAAGTGTTTATTTAT